>NC_092830.1:18198520-18526575 GCF_039878825.1 Excalfactoria chinensis | reverse complement strand
GGGAAGGAACCCTGTTAATGTTTATCTGTAAAGCACTGTGTTCATTTATAGCACTCTGTAAGTAGCGATCAATTTTCTTTTATACTATGCATTCTGGTTTGAGCTAAATCCATTTTAGCAGGCAGTAATTTTTCAACACCAATTTTTCTCAGTATGTGTGTTTATTGGTACTTCAGTAAAAACTGTGACAGCGGAGTGCAGTTTTTACTTGATTTTTATCAATTTTGTTTTTTAACTAACATTTTCAAAAGCAATAAAATTACATATTATTTGAGAGTATTGCATTCAAGTCAGGGTAAATCTTATTCAGTTTTTCAAAAATGTTTTTCAAGTCTCAATTAAAAAAATAATAGTATATCAGTGTGTGTGTACAGGGAAGCTGTCTAATTTTCCATCTTCTGAGAGGTCCATGAAGGCATATATCATACATCAGAGTAATAGAGCGCATTAGATTTAACATCTTCATTCTGTCTTTTTAAGTACTTTTGTTTTTCATAATAGAAGTGCAAAGAATAGATGGTAAGGAGTGGTTTATTCACAGGCAGTGAGAAGGAACTGAAGAAAGCCTGGGATCATATGTCTCTGTAAACCTTGTGCTAAACACTAAGGTGTAAAAATTCAAGGGCCTGTGGTGCTGCTGAAAGGCACACTGTGGTTTCATCGCTGTGTTTCCCAGAGTAGGAGCTAAGTATGAAGATTCATAGAATTGCTGGGCTTGGAAGAGACCTCTAGAGATCATCCCTGCTAAAGCAGGTTCCTTCGGGTAGGATGTAGAGGAAAATATTCAGGTGTGTTTTGAATATTGCCAGAGAAGATAACTGCATGACCTGTCTGTCAGCCTGTTCTAGTGCTCTGTCACCCTCAAAGTGAAGAAGTTTTGTTTTTTTTTTTCTCATTTGTGTATGAAACTTCCTTTGCTCCAGTTGCCCCTTGTCCTGTTGCTGGACATTGTTGAAAACAACCCGGTCCCATCCTCTCGGCTCCTGCCCACTAGCTATTTACAGGCATTTGTAAGATCCCTTCTTGACCTACTCTTCACCAGGTCTCTCAGGCCTTCCTCATATGGGAGATGCTACAGACCCTCATCTTCTCTGTGGCTCTCCTCCAGACTTTCTCCAGAGGACTCATATCAGTATGCACTCTTGCACAGATGTGGCTACAAGGAATTACTACAGAGATGAAAGATTGCTAGACACAAAAGGATGCTTTCTAAATGTGTGTTGTCTAATAGGTGTTTCTGATGTTCTGATGTTATCAGTTAAAGTGAAATACAGTTGTCCCATGGCTTCCTAGCAGTTAAAATACAAATCTTTTTTTCCCCCTCAAGGTCTTTTTTTTTTTTTTCTTTCCCTTTTTCCATTTCTTTTTCCCTGATTTGTAGCATGTTCTTTCTTATATCTACACTATATGTTTGTTTTTTTTTTTACATATTTCCACACAGGTTATTATCAGTTGAAGTATTTGGCAGAAGAGAAGTACTGCTTGGGTTTAGCAAAAGCAAATAACACATCACGAATAAATAAATTATCCATTTATTCTTTGAAACATGCATTATGAGTCGTTTTTCAGCATTACTTGGAAGTGCTTCATCAGAGTATCAAAATCAGGTGCAATAGGAGTGGCATTTCAGATCTGGATTGACTATCTGTATATTAAGTATTAGTGAATCTGTAAAGGTTTGTGAATGGGGGATCTTTGTGTGTGTTTCCACTGTGTAAGTTCAGGCGATAGTAGATGCTTGTTGAGAGGGCACTGTAATAAAGTATTAACTTCCAAACTTTTTTGAACCATGAAGCATCTTCATTTCATCCTGTTCTGTTTACACTGCCTTGAGTATGATAACTTCTGTAAGCCAGCAAATAGCATATGTTGTATGATAACAAAGATGAAACTCTTAAGTTGGGTGTGAGTATATCTTGCCATTTCAAAATACTAATGCATATTTGTAAACATCAGCTGTCCACATAATACACAAGGGAAGAAATAATTCTTGTGTATAGCAGTTTAAAATTGCCAAAGGGAAAGACAGGGTAACTCCATGGAATACTGTGTGAATATATTAGTAGAAAATGTTTTTGGATTTTGATTTAGTATTTATTGAATTTTTGTTTAGTGATGTGCACTATTGCTTGAAATCAGCTGCTCAGAAGTTATATGAGCTGCTCTGGTTGGTAGGGTGCTGACAATAATGTGGGCTAAAATATATAATACAAGATAGACCTCTTGGAGGAAGATCTTGGGAATCAGAGATGAAGAAGGAGAGACAGACAGAGCTTGTTCTGAGTGCTTCAAACCTAAACTCCCCAAACCTGAAATAAATCTTTTTTAGATCTTTCTTATTTTTTCAGGGTCTTACTGCTAATTGTAGAACTCCTTACCATATGCAAACACTTAGAAAATCCTAATAAAACGTTCAGATAGCAGTGTTTTTGCTTTATGTTCTGTATTTGTTTGTATGTGGCTGTAGGGTTTGGATTGTTATTTGTTGTTTTCAGTTCAATCCAATAGAAATCATGAATGGTTTTAATTCTTCTAGAAGTATGTTAGCTAATGTTTGTTGCCTTAGAAATATTCAAGGGCTAAGGTACTTTGACCCACTCACTGGAACTTTGAATGTTTTCAGTACTTGTCAGTCCTTTGGCTTCTGGGGACTTTGTAAGGTGTCAAACTGAGATCCTGTTGTTCTCTGTGAACAACAGAGACAGCCTATCAAACACAGACTGTGTGTTTTTCCTCTCTGTTTTGGAAATACTCATCAGTAAAAATTTTTTTATTAATTTCACTTAAAGAAATTTAACTTAGCATGCTATTTAAATGAGAACTCTTAATTACCTCAGGATGATATTTTGGTTAAGATGGGACAAGATTCTCTAGTAGCAGTTGTCACAGATTTTACTATGTCTGTGGAGACTGTAACAATAAATATTTGGTTGTGTACTTATTTTGTGGTATAGTTCTAAGGTAAGTAATCTTTGACAGCTTTTCTTTTATTATGCTGTGCTATGCTCAGCTGTTTTAGAATCTCTTTATAACCTCAGTGTTCTGTTCAGTTTTCATTTGTCCGTTCTGCAGACAGATGACCAGATTGCAAAAGGTATTCTACTTGTGGTCATAAAAATTTTTTTTACAGAGGTCTTAATGTTCTCTTACGCTTACTTGGCTCTGAATATGTGACCTTGCGCTTCATGCTGAGGCATTTCATACCATTTCTATTTTCACACTTGAACAGTTCTCGAAGTCATTCAGTTATCTGTAAGGTTTTCTGCTTTTACTTTTTATTGAGCTTCCTTGTAAGTAGATCTCATTAGCACTGTTCTGTGGCATTTGTCATTAGTGTTTTGTTAGATTTGTCCCAGGGCTGATCTTGGAGGAGCTCCAGCATTAACTTGCTTGAAGCCTGATGATCCCTGTGTCAGCAGAACCCCTTGCCAGGCATCACTGCCTGTTACTTTCTTGGGATTCTCGTACTCCCAGTTTCCATTTCTGTGGCTTCATTAATAGTTTCCTTTAAAGCATTAAATCAGATCGTTCAGTCAAGTCCAAATCTATTAAGTATTAAAGAAGAATGTCAGATTTGTCTGGCATAATCTACCCTTAGGAAGTTGGCATGGCATTTTTCCCACTTTCCTTTTATTTCCATATGTTTAATACAACTTTTCAAGAACAGTGGCTGTAATCTTGCATGATTTTGAGGTCACATTGCACATCTTCAGCTATCTGTATCATGTCTTTCTTTTTCTTAAATGTAAGAATGATTTCTTTCCGTGTTCGCGGTACATGGCGTGTCAGTAGTCAGTCTGTTGTATTCTATTTCTAATGGATGCTAATTAATACATGCAGGCAAAAAGCCAAAGTCTCTGAGGTGGGTGTTTTCCATAAGAAATGATGCTTGGGCATGTGGTCATTTTTCCAGTACTGTTTGATGATTTTTTTGTGAATATTTTCCATGTCCTTAATTCCTCAATTCTGTAAACTGAAATTAGTTTCCGTTAAACGAGAGAATGATTGCTTTCCCTAATAGAATTCTGCTGTTTTACTAATTTTGTATCCAAAACATACTTTTTATTCTTGTCGTTTATCTGTTTTGGGGGGTAAACGCTTCCAAAGCAATAGCAAAGCATGAACAAAAAAAACCCCAGTAGTGTGGTTTAAAATCTCTACTGGCTCGCTTAGGACAAATGGTAAGAAAAAGCAAAGTAAAAGAAATCTTCTCAAGAAATACTCTGACTATTCAGGGTTTGGGACAGTCATGGTTTGACAAGGAGGAAGGCTGTCTCCTGTTTCTTTTGGTGACTTGTGTTTGAATACAAATATTGTTCTGTCAGTTTGTGCCCTAGAAAATGTGTAGTGTAAACACTTCAGTAAAATTATTACTCTCCTGCATGGTCCTAATCAGGAGATAATTAAGCACACTGGGAAGATGGTACTTTGTGGGTAATGGATCACCGGCCCTTACTTCTTAAGAGGAAGGTATTCTGGGTGAAGTAAGTAAAACAATTTTTTTTCTTGCCCCATTAGCTTACTTTTTCATTTATCTCCCTATTTATAATTTTGTGATTCTGTGTGTGTTGTAAATCAGACAGAAATACTACACACAGGTTTTCTGCATATTTACTTGCTTTTTGTCTTCCGCAAAGATTTAAGGAAATGGTGTTTTGTGAACACTGTGACAGTGTGTTAAACTGGAGTTTCGAGATGTAAAAAATGTTATTTTTTTTATATGGGATTTTTATGTAAGCGGTTTTAGTGCATGTTTTTATTTGCAGAAAATAAACCCCTAGTTTGAATTGTTAACTGAATGCTATAAATATTATTTTTCAGTTGCTTCATATCACATATATCTACACTATCCCTTAAACCAGTTATTTTGGATTAATTTAATCTCTTGTATAACTCCAGTGGATTTAAGGTCAATTTTGCACACTGTTTAGTTTGATAATGACCCTTGTTGCCATCAGAATAATGATGCTTTCATTAACTGTTTGACAGCATTCTATATATTCCAAAACCACTATTATAAAATAAACTGTTTATGTTATAACTCTACTGTTATAGTCTAAAATCAGTACTTGAAGTATTTTAAATTATTGAAGGCACAAGCAAAGATATAGTCAAGATTATCGCACTGTTTTAAAATCTAAGTTATAAATATTCTTATTTAAGAAAAAATAGTTCAGTTTTAGACTGAATGTAGTTAAATGATCACTGGAAAAACAATAAAAGTCAGTTAGAAGTTCCAAGTTATATTGACCTTTGTTACTGGGGATCTTCCAGGGGATTTTAAAAACTGTTCAGTTCTTTGCTTTTTCAGCAAATTGTCAGCTGAAATGGTGAATGTTTGCTATTGTTGCTCATGTAGAATGGATTATTTAGAATCCAAAAGCCCACTCTTCAATAGAATGTTTGCCCCTCAGTCATAAATGTTCATATACTTAACTGTAAGCTTTCATCTGCATCATTCAGTGACAGTGATAAGTATCAACGACAGTAAAAAGTATATCAGTGAGGAAATAATACTGATTATTGGCCATCTGCAGTCCTGGGTGCATCATTGTTAGAATTGTCTTGCAGTATTGCACTTACAGTAGTAGTGGTATATTTTATTTTGATCTTTCTAATGAATCATGAATCACCTTTTGGAAAATCCAGTGCTGGAATTCTTCCATCTAGAAGTCTCTGCCAAATGTAGTATTATTATTATAAAGTAGGTGTAACTTCCTTTGCCAGTCACATTAGCTATGATAGCAGAATGGAATGCAAAGTTCTGGCAGCTGTTTGTTCTTTTATTCACTGTCTTTGATATCCCTTGCTTAGTCATTAGTATTTCCACAAACATTTAGCAGGTTAATGTGTCAACTGCATATCAGCTACAAACGTATTTTTGGCAGTCTTTCAAAGAAACTTTTCTTTTGTAGCTGAAAGAATCCAGTCTTCTCTTTAATGCTTTAAAAATAACTCGGGTTTAGATTATACAAACTGTAGCTTAAAACTGAACATAGGTATCACAGTATTTATGAAGTATGTAAGAATATATTAGGTTTAATTTATTGCGGAAACCTAAGAAACACAGTTAAGAAATCTGATGTCACAGTTTTCACTCTGGTCTGTTACTCTGAACAAAGAAATAAGAAATTCACAAAAAGCCTAGACGTTGTTATTCTGCCTGTGCTATTGAGCTGTTGACTTGTTCCTCGGCACTGCACCTTTCTGGAACTTTTGTCCTATGGTGTGATTTTTCCTTTTTACCCTCTCTAGAAATGCTGTGTACCTTTATGAGTGCAGCTGTGATGATCTGAAAAAACTGGCTTTGTAAATAGGCTGGCTTCAGGCTTCTTTTTATTGTTTTAAACCATGTAGCACACCACTATTTGCAAGGCTGCAGATAGAGGAAGCTCCTCTTGATGTGTATGAGTTCTTTGAGTGATTCAGATCTCAGAGTCTTTGGAAAAGGTCATTTCATCTTCCAAACACATGGGTGTAATTCCATCCTGAGCCTTGTGGTAGGCATTGAGTTCAGAAGATAATAAATAGTAATACTGGCTGTATAACTAGTAGTTATTATAGTTGCATATTATTGAGGCTAATTTTGAATAAGCAGATTCTTCCTTTTTTTGTGTCATGTTTATAGTATGGTGAAATAAATATTAAAGTGTGGTTTATCTGCTACTTTATTAAACCATGTTTTAAGCTTTCATTGGAGTTCAGTTTCAAATGTACAGATTGGAAATCATTTCATAATCTTTTATCAGTGCTGGCCTCCTTTTATTTCAGTTTCTAGGAGATGTACTGAAGACAATGATTTTATGTATTCAGATGGAAGCAGCGAGGTTTTATATGCGTGTATTGGAATGATTTATTGTGATTGACTGAACAAATTTTGCCCATGCACAAATAACAATAGTTTGGGCTTCTTCCAGGTACATCCATGTAGTTACTGCAGTTCAAGGAGACCTTGCCCTGCTGTAATGGGCTGTTCAAGGAAGAACAATTTGTGATTGCGTTCCAAGTAGCTACATGACTTGTTGGGTGGTGTACTCTCCCAGACTGAAAAACAGAGTTTTTGCAGGGGAAACCAGCTAAGTATTCTACTGCTGACTTGCTTGTAAGTGAGCAAATAGCACTTTCCTGCCATAAAGTCTATTATACAAAAGCTGTTTATTACAATAAAGGAGGCACATCTTGAGGTGTATTGAAGCTGCTAAAGTGGTGAAATAAAATATCAAACAAGTATAGAATTCTCAGTTGTGTGTAGTATAGTTAGAATTGCTTTGGTATTTTCAAGTAGTTTATCTCTTACTGAAACACTGGGTTCTTTTTGTTTTGTTTTTTGTTACTAGGAATTTCATGTGCACTGTCAAACTGTGAATTCCATAAGTCCACTGATTCCTGTGTATTTGATAGAAGTTATTAGGACACTCTAAGTGGGATTCATCACTGCACACTGTCAGTTGTCAGAAATCATTGCTGTGCTGTGGAGTTCTCTTTGAATTTTCTCTTCTGTTTTTGCTTTCCTATACACAGTGAAGGAACAATCTGCTGATCTTAACTTTGGTATGAACAAACTGGCAGTGCTGTGAACTGACAGTTTAATAACAATTCAAGAAGGCTTTTGTTTGTCTTTTAAAGGAGTCTGAAGTGTTTGAGGAATAAGCCTAGACTTCTGTGTCAAGTGTTGTAGTGGGTTTTTTTTGTGTGTGTAGTTTTTCTTTCTTTTTTAAAGCTTCATTTTGAAACCCTTTGAGGGGTTTGTTTTTTATTTTTAATACTGCTATATTTTGTTCAGACTTCAGCAATTGTTAAAAGATGCGTAAGGGATTAGCAAGGAAATTAGATACATTTCCTTGACTAAGGAATGCTACTTTTGGCTTTTAGTGGGGGAAAACTTTTATTTTATTTTTTATTAAAAAAGAAGTTGAAACAATTATGCTACAAGTCATATTTAATTGCAGGAATGACTGTAACAACATTGTTTTCTTACATTTGCTGCCATAAACTTTTCAAAATATTAAAATACTGATTTAGACTGGGATTTTAACAAATGTGTTTTGGAAAATTGAAGTGTTTTTTATGGCTTATGTGCAAAAAGCCCCAGAAGGTATGCTGGTGCTGGAGCTGTGCTGTGGAGGCAACTCAGCAAAATTATTGCTGCTAAAGTGAACTTCTAGTATTGCTGAATCTAGAAGCGGTCCTCACAGTGGACAGTGAGTTCTCCTTTTTGTAGGGATAACCTGAAAACCTGATAAATCTGTATGTGTACACACAAGGCATGACACTGGTCTGCTCAGAAAGGTTCACTGCACATGAGGAAGTGCTGCTTGGCTCTATATCATTCTATTTCGTGGGGGTTGGTGGTGGAATAGGAGCAGCTTCTGAAGAGGTTGACCTTCAGAGGTAACTGAATTCAGGTTTATTTCTAATTAATCCTTTGAAGGGTGCTACTGCTTAGTGCTTGTCTATGAATGTTCAATGATATAAAAATAGTTATGGACTTGTAAGTCATCCAGAGAAAGAAAATGAAGCAAAAAAAAATTCTTGAATGCTGTATGGACTCTGTATAGCAGATATGTAAGTAGATGAATGCTTCCATTCCATTCCAAAACTGGAGAGGCCTCGTAATGAAGAATCATCATTACCATGTAGCATTTCATTAGCAGAAATGCTAGCCTTGTTAGGCTCAATTTTACCTTTGTCAGTGCTTTCCACATCTGCTGAGAAGTTGATGAATAGGGGTTTAATCCTGTGGAATTGATTTCAGTGTAAAACCTAGCACATAATAGATTTCAGATTCACAAAAATCAGGATATCCTTCTGTGACAGGATTATTTATTTTATGGAATGTGATAGCAAAGTTAGAAATGACCAAAACAGTGGATAGATAAAATGATGAAAACAGAAGCAATGGTGGTGATGACAGCTAGGCCCATTCAGATGGTGTAATGAGGTGGCAATACACAGTCCATGCATTCTCCTTAGAACAATCCCACCTCAGAGAGAGAGAGAATGCATACTGATCGTGTGGTATCATGATTCCATAGGACTTGCATAGGGCAAAACCTGTAAGTTGGTACATGGGAAGGAAAAGTGTGAATATGGGGTTATATGCATTAGAGCCTACAAAGGTGGCCAGCTGCCAGGGATGGGCAGTGTTTAGTCTTCTGAAGCAAGTTGCTCAGTCCTGTTTTAGTCTGTTTTACAATAGGACCAGTCACATTGCCTGCCATATAAATGAGAATATTAAACAAGAAACAAAACTCTGGTTTCTGTAGCAAAAACAAAAACTTAGCAAAAATATATCAGGTCTTGACAGTATTTTCCAGAGTGTGCATGATGTCAGATTAATAAAGGGATAAATGCTTTCTGCACTGTTAAAATAATGTATCTGCAGCAATAATTTTACCTGACACCTGAACAATCTAACTTAATTTCAGCTTGCTGCTCTTAATATAAATTGTTTTGATTTTATTCAAGTAGATTTTGTACCTAAATTGATGAAAAAGAAATGCAGTTGCATTTTCTTAGGATTAAAATGTAATGAGATTGACACTAAAATCCTGTGCATAGGCAGTAATTTTATACCAGTATTTGCAATGATCTGATCTGTTCAGTTTCAAATTGCTTTACAGTTGTTAACGAATGTCCTCACAGCCCACTGAGGAGCAATATATTTGTATTCTGAAGATTAAAACTAGAATTGTCATACTGTGTGTAATGATTTTATAGAATCAAGATAATGGTGGTAAATTCTCTTTTCATCCATACTGATATAATCCCACTGAAATCTGTCAGGTTGCACCAGTGCAAGTATGAGCAGAAAACTGGCTTTTAGATTAAAGGAACCTGAACCACTTAAGGATTTGTTCTGGAAAATTAAAAACAGTTAATTTAACTTTTTCTATATTTGTTAGCTTTTACATCAAGGAAAACATTGTTATACCAAATATGAATGGTATTTTGATACTGATGGTTGTACTTGCCTGTCAGTCGATTTATGTATGGATTCTGCTCTTAATGAAGTTTAGGATCTTTCTTAATGTTGCTTCAGATATTCTAACAACTTTGCCTCTTTCATACATTCAGTGCCTGAAGCCAGTTTCCTGCCTCTGTTTTAAGCAGCATTTCCAAATCTTGCATGTTGTATTACAAATACAAATTTGCCCTGGATGTCATTTTAGCTTGGCAGCCTCCTAATCGACTGTGTTCCTCTGCCTCTATAGAGAATAAGTAGATGGAATTACAAGTTGTTATCCATGGGAAATCATGTAATGATGTAATTAACTTAAGTAGAACAGCCAGCAATAATGACAGTAACAAAAAAACTCCAGAAAGAATCCATAAGATTTGGATGTAATTCTACTTGTCTGACTAGGAAGGTATCCCAAGAGTTCATAGTTGCAATTTTTAGTTTGGAAACTCTTCAATTTTAGTTTTCCTTAGATATTAGGTTAAGCACATTTATATATTTGTTCTTTTTAATATGGAGGATTTTGTGTTGTGCAAAATAAATAAATAAATATAAAAGTTTAAAAATACTAACAGAATAATATTAAACACAGATTAATTAGCACATATATGCAGGTAAGGTTTCAAATTAAGTATGTGCTACCTGATACATAGGATTCACAGCATCTTCTGCAGCTGGTGCAAGCAAGATATGGGATGACTGGTTTGCCTATTGCTGCTGAAAGTGGTCAATGCTCCTCAGCATAAAACATGAGAGTTTGTTGAACTGCATTATTACTTAGTCTGTTTTACCTTTTTTTTGTTTTGGCTTCTATAAAGTATACATTAAAAATATTTCATTAAAGAAATAATGGACTATTATATATGCTCAGATAGAGATACTTGTTTTATTGTAAGGAGTTAATTCTGTTTGTAATTGGAAATGGGGGTGAAAGTGGAATTGGGCTGGGGGAAGGGGAAAGAAGGGCAAAGGAGGGGAGAGGGGAATCAGACTTAAGGACTGATAAAGTGAATCAGCTGAAGTTTTCTGTCTCTTTTAGTAGCCTATGGTATCCTCAATGACATGTATATGCCAAGAGTGTGTCACACCAAATTTTGTCTACAAGAGACTTTCATCTGCTGTTTTTTGAACAGTTACTGACTACAACACTAGTAGTAACATGAAGGTTCTACAGCATGTTTCTAAAAGCCGTTCCTTCTCCTTTCTTCAGTGATAGCTATTCTATGTTTTGCTTTTCAAAATCAAGTTTGGAATTGGCAACTCAAAATACAGAAAAACATAGGTAAGAAAATCCTAAATTTGTGAATTTGGGTAATAGAGAATGAGTACATTTCCAGTGATCATATTGTCCATATTTAAAGGACTTCTTCCTACTAGTGTAGGATCATATGAGTGAAGTAAAACGTGTACTGCTGAATGAGGGTTCGGTAAGGGACCACTACTGGTTTATATTAGAGTGATTTAAAGAGTTGTTTACCTGATCTTCAGCAACTCTGAATGCACGAGGCAGCTTTTCAGTCACTTGACTATTTGGGTGGTAGCTGTAATGAAATACTACTTTTAAAGCAAAGCTCTATTTCATAGAATCATAGAATCACAAGGTTGGAAAGGACCTACAAGATCATCTAGTCCAACCATTCTCCCATTACCATAGCTACAGCAAACCACTAAACCATATCTCAGAGCTCCTCATCGAGACGTTTATTATATGTATGTATTTATTTGTATATGTTTAATATTTATATGTGAGGACTGCTCCAAAAGTAATACCTCCTATTTTATTATGCTGGCCTGTGATCTCAGAGTTTGAAGATGATGGAGCATGTTGCCAGTTTTGGCTGGACTGTCTTAATACCCCTGTCTTATAGTCCAGATTTGGTGTGTTCTGTTTGTGCTCATGAAAGGTGGACTGTGTGGGCAACATTTTCCTAGCATCAATGCCATCATAGCAGTTGTGAAACAGTGGGCCAGCTTCATTGGTGCAGATGTCTGAGTATGGCATGCGGGCTCTTCTTTGTCACTGGTGAAATTGCACAGCTAATGCTGGTGACTATGTTGAAAAATGACATCTTGTAGCTGAGAATTTTCTGTATGAAATAGTATTATTGTGCTCTTCCTATCTGTTGTTGCTGCCATGGAGATAAATAGGAGGCTTTACTTTCAGAGCAACATATGTATATATAACAAGCCATAGTGAGATATTCCTCATCTATCTATCTATCTATCTGTCTGTCTGTATGTATGTCTGTCTATCTATCTGTTTCACTGTGGCTCGTTATTCTTACAGGAATTCAATACAAAACACATTCTTCTTTTTCTATCTTCACAGTTAAAAAACCAACCAACACACAGTATGCCATGTTGTTCTTGATAAATAGTTCCAGATTTAGCATGTACCATTACTCAAGCTTTAATGCAGATGTCACTGCCTTATTTTTTTAAAAGTTGGCAAGAGATTCTTTCTTAGGAGTGACTTGCGCAGGATGCCGATCCTTGACATGGTTGGTGTTTATCCTGTTTCAGTTTAATGAGATAGGAACTCTATAAATGCACTGTAGATTATACTGGGTAGCTGGATTTTCTTTTGTTGGTATTTTTAACATTGAAGTAATGAAGCTGTACGCACATGCTTGCAGATATTCCTTTAGGTAAAATTAAAAATAAATTTCCAAATGAAAAGATAATATATACAGGGTCAAACTTGGTCTGAATTTGATCTCATCTGCATCCACACAAATCATGCATAACTATTGAAGTGAATAAATTTACATCAGTACAAAATTGGATTAATTGTGATCACAATCAGGTCTGCTTGACTTTCCAGCTTCTCAGAGGAAACTGGAAAAGGAAGTCTTTGACTTCAAAATCCAACTCATGTTGACTGATTTAAATAAACCTTCCAAGAATATTAAGTGAATTGGTGCTGTACAGTTACCAGCAAAGCATTCTGCTCCTTTTTGTTTCGTGTATTCATTGCATCTATCTGATAATTGTGAATTTAGAGTTTGAAAGAAATATTTCTCGTTGTGTAAATGACACAATTAAGTTCATGGGATCTGTTGTGCAATTTGTGAAGCCAACGATAGAAGACAATTCCTCAGTGAATCAAAGCCAGCTTTCTAGTAAATGTAAAATGTCCTTACCTTCCACTTGTGCCAGATGAGGTCTGGGAGCCGGTGTTGCTGCTGAGCTGATCGTGGCAGGTGTCAAGTCTTTCAGTTGCAGCTGAAGTCAGGAAAAACAAATTGAAGAGCAATTTGCAGTCCTTTTTCAGGAGTACGCAGGAGTTGCCGACTAAATTATCTGTTCTGTGAAAATTACTTGAACTTAGCGCACGGTGAGCTTTGTGCCAAGATATTCACATATTGCCAATCGCTGCTTTCAGCTGCATGTAATTATTTGTGACTTCTTTTGTCCATTTTGTTTAGAAAAAGTTTTTGTTGTTGTTTTTGTGGGGTTTTGTTTGTTTGTTTGCTTTACAGTTTGCTTACAGGTATAACAATTATCATTAAAAAAAAAAGAAAAGGAGCAAATCAGTTCAAAAATAATCCCAAGTTATACTGATGAATTGCATTGTGCTGTTTTGCATGTTATGTTGGGAATCAGAACAGAATATCTTTACAGGTTATGACAAACAGAAACAGTCTTAAGAATTGCCTTTTGACAAAGATGCTGCTTGTGTCCCACAGCAAATCTAAAGGTGCTGTGGGTGAAACCAGCAAGGAAGGGAAGTGGTTCTTGTGAACCAGTCCTGTTACAGTGCAGTATTTCTATGCTTAGAAGATAGGAAAGATGAAATTGTCATCACTCAGTTGTTAGTTAGTAGAATAAATAAAAAATTTATTCACGTAGATGGATGATGCTGACTGCTGTGGAGGAACAATATGCCATCTCTCCCATGAGTGGTTAAGCAAGAGCATCAGGCATGGTGGCACTCAGGCCCAGTGACCCCAGGATGCCAGTCCTGAAATGTTAATTCCTTGTGGGTATACTAAACCTAATACAACCTTTCTCAGGTTTATTTTCCTTATTCAGAGTGCTCCTGGTTTAGTGTGGGAAAAACCCCAAAGAGGAGAAATAATCAATTTTTTAAACTGTATTTTTAACTCGTTCTGTAAGCCCTGATGTACATTTGAAACAGAATTTAAGCTGATTTTGTACCCTCTGTGTGTTGTTTTTGTTTGTTTGTTTGTTTTCATTTGTTTGGTTTCTGTTTGACTTCTTTTCTTAAAAGTTTGCTCTTTTATATTGCTAATCTCATTACTCAAACTTGTTCAGAGCTCTGGAAGGTTTCCTCTTTCTCACTCCTATCAAGGAAGCAGTCAGATTCTGGCTGATTTGAGAATTCCTCCACCAGTGCTGTTAGCTCTAAGTGGCAGCCAATTAGTTGTCTTCCTGACTTGATTGTTTGCTGTTGTGGCATGGTGTGACAGGCTCTTATTTAGGCTTCTGTTTACCATCTGTAAACAAGCTCCTGTTACCTGTGAGCCTTATTGCTCATATCTGGGAGACACAACAATTTCTAGTGGACAACTCAGATTCATTTAGTTTGTTTTAATCTAGGTTATATATCCCATTTCCTCAAAACAATGAGGAACTTCTGAAGCTTTGCCAAAAATCTTTTTTTCAGATAGGTGCAGGCATGCTTAGTGACATCTCAGGGATGTCTCTGTTAAAGCTTTCGCTTTCTTTTTCTTTTTGCCTGGAATGGGTCCACTTTTTCCTGCCCATCCCTCTGTTAGGCCGTATGCTTGGGCATCTGTGTCCTGGTGTGACTATTAGGTAAACTTCTAAGGTTCACATAGTATTGGAATTGGCCATTCTGGAATTGAGATTTGTAAACCAACTATTAAGTGAATAAAAAGTGAAAGGTATTTAATAGTAAGCAAAAAATCCTTTGAAACGTACTTTCTGTAGACATAATCACAATTAGCCTTTCCCAGCTCTTTGGACAGAAAAGAGATCAGGATTCAGAAATGGAAGGGAGAAGTGCATTTCACACTACCCGCTACTTGTTGCTGTGGCAACACAGACACATCATTTTAAAAGGAAGCATTTTCAGCATTTGGTATAGATAACATGTTGTCTTTCTTGCTATTACACATTAAGATATAGAATTATGATTCATCAGGTTCTTAAATTTGCCACACATTCATGTGAAATATAATGTATGTTATATGCTATGTTTGTAAAATGTAATAGTAAATTAGTAAAAAGGGTGATCTCTAATTGCTCAGGAATGCTTCATAAATGAAGGGTTTGCCGTGGTGACAAAAATTACAGCCTGTTACAAGCATTTTGGTAAATAGTTGAACGTATTGGGAATTCTTGACAACAGACAGATGAAGACCTGCCACTTGAAAAACTCCCTTGCCTTAAACGCTTTCTAACTTCAGTAGTCAAAAGCTGTTAAGCTTTAAGTGCTTTGTCATATTTGTGGGTTTTTATGGCAGAAGAGCAGAGCAGACAGCAGCGATGATGGAAAACGATGGTAGGTAGACTTAAAATACTATGAAGCATAGAGACAATTGTATGTAATGCCTGGAATTGAAACCTTTCTGAATGAAATGATCGGCCACGTGCCACCCTTACGAACACTGGAAAAAAGAAGAGCAGAAATGTACCCTATTGCTAACTGTGCATGAAATTGCAGTGTTAGGAGATATTGACCAGATGTTTCAATCTCAACAAATAGCTTGTTATGTGACTGAGTGAAAATCTCTGTGCGGCTTTGATCATATACACCTTAAAGGAAGAAGTAATTTAATAGAGGCTGTCAGAGTTCATCATTGTCAATAAACTTTGACTTGACCTTTGCCATCTGTTTTTGATACTGTTGCCGATAGAAGCTGATAGGCAGCTGTTTACAGTTTGTGTTTTATGAACTCTGCGCTGCCAGACAATAGAAGTTGTCTCTTCATTTGTGGATTTTTTTGCTGTGATTCAGTGTGTGGGTGTATTCACTGAGACTGCTCATCATCTTGCAAGGAAGTGAGAGTGACATATGCATGCATTTCAGAAAGGAAGACATGATTTAAGCTTATACATATGCAAAATAGTATGTGAAGTATCCTAAAATGTCATTTTGCAACAATATCATTCACAAGTTAGTACTTAAATAAACATACAGTTTATAGTATAAAGTTTTAAGGCATTTCTGAAATGTGTCTCAGTCTTCCCCGTGTCTCCATGAAGTGAGTGCTAATTCAGTACAGGCAATGTAGGCTGAGGTGCAGTGAGCAGCGGTGTGCAGTTGCACAGTAAGTCAGTCTTACTGTACCCAAGAATGACCGTGCATTTTGTTGCTCATGATAGTATGTTTTGTTAGCGCACCACAGTTTTTGGCCATGCAGATTAATGGCTTCTTTTATGCTTATGTTGTCACCTTGTCCTGTTTCTTTCAGTGATAAATGATGAAGTTCGTATCTTTGAGTTCTTTTACAGATAAAGGTACTTACCTCAAGGCCTAACCTTGTGCACAGCTTTGTAATGTTAGCAAGTGTCCTAGTAAGCAGTCGTATGTACTGTAACAGTTACGGAAGAGACCCACTAAACCTAGGATTCTTACCATTGTGATAGCCTTCATTTAAATGTGCAAGTGATGAATGTGCACAACCAAGCCTGTTTTGTTTATTGTCTTTTACATGATTTTTAGAAGGTGTCACATTCATACTGGGATCAAACAAGGAGGTGAGCGATGCTCCAGGTTCTGAGATTTGCAGTGGGAAAGAACTCGAGGCCAGCCGCAGTCTCTGTTATGTGCTTTGCAAAATGTTACAGGAACCTTTTTGCCTTTGATCTCAAATAACACATATCAAACTTCAGAGGAGAGGCTGCAGCACTTCAGGTGTTCAAGGCAGAGCTGTAGCATTAGAAACATAGGATAAGAGAGTGAGAGAGTGGGGAGTATCAGAGATAGCTGTCTAGGCTGGAGATATTTAAGGGGTGGAATAAAAGAGCTATTTTTGGCTGGTCATACTGAAATTCTGAAATGTGGTATTGACTTGTTTCATGTGGTTGTATTTTCTTGTATGGTGAGAGGCTTAGAAACTAAACTAAAAATAAAGCAGTGGATAAGTAGATGAAGGGCAAGAGGGGAAGAATAGGAAGTGGAGTACAATGCAACAGCAGAGGTGAAGATCCTTATTTGTATAATAGACTGAAGAGACAGTCTGTTAGCTTTGTGTTTTTAAATGTAGAAGTGAATCCTTTGGATGATTAACCTTTTGATAGACATGTTAATTTGAAAAGCTGCAGCGAAATGCAGCTTGAGGCACAACACGAACTGATATTCCTGTGCAGGGATTTGGATAGTAAATGTTGAACGAAATCCTGATAAGGTATAGGTATTGGTCTCAGTGCGAGGATTTAGCTAGTCTTTCCTTTACAAAATATTATCGCTTTTATCTCATTTGACTGGAAGTTGCTTGAGGGTGTTGTCATGCATTTTAACAATATCATTTCCTCATGCAAGGTTTGGCAGCTTCAGCTAATCGTGGAGAAATTACTGTACAGGACATGGGGCTCTTTTTTGCAAGTCTGCTTTCATAAAGATAAGCCCTATTTTTTCCTTTTCAATTTATTTTCTCATATAGCCATTATGTGATAATAGCCATTGCAGCCTTTAAATGTTTATCATCAAAGAAAAGAAAGAAAAGATTCCAAAGGTGTTGGAATGAGGAGATAATCTTTTCTTTTCTTTTTTTTTTTTTTTTTTCCTTATTAAATTGTATTTATCTTGACCCATGTATTTTTCTTACTGTTGCCCTTACCAGTTATCTCCTTTTTCCCTCTGGGGAGCGGTGAGTGAGTGACTGGGTGAAGGTATAGCTGGTGTCCAGGGTTAGCCCACCACAGCAGGGATTTGAAATGATACAGTGTGTGGAACAGTAACTGAGTATTGCATCCCAGTTGTGCATGAGATCTGTCACATCGCTGACAAGAAATGTGAGCTCACTCGCTTGGAACAGCGACCTTGATGTCTTTCTTAGGATTGTTTTGCATATTGTCAGATTTTACCATTTTTAGGATTAATGTAGTGATTTTTTGTTTTGATCTCAGTTTTTCTTGCTTCCTGTGATTTTCTAAACTGAGATGTCGTTCGTTTTCTTTTACTATTAAAATATTCCTTGAAGCTTTTTAAGGAACTATGCAGGTAGTTGATGTTGGGAAATGTTCTAGGAATACAACAGACTGGTGAAGGTATATGGACATAGCCTGAACTTTAGGAAGACAGATCTTCCAGATACTGCAGTATGGAAACAAGCAATTTCTGTTTATTAGAAATAATGCTTCTTAAGTTCATGCTAGCATTGCTTAGTTTGGATTTTAGCTGGTGTGTTAAGTCATAGCTATTATGCAGTTTGAACCAAGATGAGATTTGACAGATCATGTGGAGAAGAGTCCAGCTTCAAATAACACACTTCAGATGTCTGTATTTCAATAGTGTTAATGAGTTTTGAAGATCCTTTACTGTGAAAAGCACAATACTTCCTGTTGTGTTGTCAGTTCCTAAGTATTCAGGCTTCAGATCTAAAGCTGAAAGTTCCTGTGCACAGAAGGTATGTCAGTCTAAGCAGAGCTTTGTATGCTCTGCCACTGATAGTTTAAGATGACTGACAGATGTGGAAATGCACTAGTGGCTGCGGCTTTAAAAAGGAGCTCAGGAGTTGAGAGGAAGGGCAACATGGGAGTGATAGCAAATGGTTTTGTCAGCTTTCTCGTTACTATTATCGATGTTGTCCAGTCATCAATGGTACCTACAGCAAAGCATGAAGGCAGAATAATATTAAATCATTTTTTGAAGGATCTTTGTTTTAGTCAGAAGGTTATAAAGCTGTCTTAAGCTTTTTCAATGTGATGTTTCTATTTAAGACTTAGCAGGTTGTATGTTGAAACCTAGCAGCAGCAAACTTGCCTTCTGCAGGCGAAGTCTCTTTGTGACTGGAGATGGTGAGATAAATTAGGTGGAATATTTAGTTTTACTGCTTTTGCCTTTCAGTTATAGGTCCTCATTTCTAGTGAACTTTCAAGTAACAGTGGAGAAAAGCTTTGAATTCAGATCTTGTTATGATATGGAATACTGAATCGTGCCAGGTGGTGTTCTCAAGCTAAATAGAATGCTTGGGAAATAAATATCAAAGAAATCGGTTTTCTTTCTTTTTCTTCTAATTTCTTCATTTTATTATTGTCATTATTTTAATTCTTTGTAGCCACTGATATCTTTCCAAGTACCACAAAAGTGCATTTTTTGATTCTGTGAATATAAGACATCAATTCAGGTAATCTGGTGAGTTCATGTTGAATGTTGTTCTCCAAGGGCAGCACTGAATAGCTGATCAAGTCAAGTTACTCCTAGTTCTTATAGAAGTGCTTCTGTAACTCTGGAAGAGTTGTTTCCAAAGCTATTTTCTTCAAGCAAAGCGGGAAGTAGATGTACCACATCTTCGAGTCTGAGGATGTAGGAGTGGGACACTCTGAACTCCAAGCTGCTCTACAAAGTCACAGTTCAGTCTTCATAAGTTTTGCTTGTTACCAAGATTTCTTTGCATCTCCACATCTGCAAGAAAAGATGTTGCTATTCCATGCAATTACCACCCACTTGCTGGAACACAAAGGTTCTTAGACTTCTCTGGTAGCTTCAGCATGCCAAGAAGTTTACTTGGTAATTTTGTCTGTGAAAAAACACTTGTACAGACAGATACTCGTATTTCTGTAAGCCCACGACAGTGTCACAAAAATAAGGAGAGAAGTATTTTGTCGTTGTCCAGTGAGTCCTGGAAGAGCCAGTGTTGGCCTCTTTCAGATGTGTTGGCTTCAGTTTTTGAACATAAGGAATAAGGTGCTGGTAGGCATGGATAATTTGAGACAATGAGATCAGCTTAATTTTAAGACAGAGTAATGTCTTAGGAGTCAAGAAAAAAATGATTTTAAAAGAGTTACTATTTGCTTTTTACCAGTGAGCATACAACAAAAATATAAGGAAAATGCGATCTGTTTGACTCAAGAGAACATCTGAAAAGTACTTTATTTCCCCTACTCTTTCCTCTGTCACGGATGCTTATTTGAAGTGACAGGGTCAAGGCTTGCCCCTGTGTATACCTGATGTACAAGCTGCACTGACAGAAGAAAACTTTAGAATGTAGAAAGACACTGGATTTCATAAACCACTCTAGATTTTTAGCTTTCTTGTGACCTAAGGCTGTCTTGCTCCTTCATGATGAGCTCCTACGTTTGACTCTTCCATCTTCAGGCCTGAAATGGCCTCAAATTCTCATTAGTAATGGTGAAGATTCTTGGTGTGGCCAGGTGCCAACCTCTCCTGACCAGACTGTCAATACAGTAAGTTAATAGCTGCCTTGCTGCCTAGCCAAACCCTTGATAATTAACTCATTATGCTAGCGCCTGCTGAGCTGGGTCATTTTCCATTTCTGTCTTGAGTCTTTTCATTCAATTATATCTTCTATCCACATAAATCTCTAAATTGAATTTGCAGATTATATAACCATATACCTGGCAATGTGTGCAGTTTATTACTGGCCTTCATTTGATGTTGGATGTAATACTGCATGATTGTTTCATGGTAGTAATTGTCTTCTGATAACTAAGCTGCTGTTCCCATTTACAGTGTTCAGCCAAAACGTTACAAGCAATAAGAATAATCATAGTGATGTGTGAAGAAGTCCACGGAAGTTTGTTCTTTTCCATATAAGTATATTTAAAATTAGACTTCAGTCCCATGTCAAATACAAAAGAAAATGTTCCATAGTCTGCCTTGAAGATATTGTTTTGTCTCGTGTTGTTGTTTTTTTTTTTACACATGGAAATTGTTCTCTGTGGCTCATCCCATTAGGCGCAACTAGCAGGATGCCACAGATGTATTCCTGTAGTTCAGTTTTGATAAGTTTGTGGCATCATGTCCATGTTTTACCTTTGCTAATATGTAGAATTTTAACTGAGGTAGAGAAGGAATGGCTGTTCCTGGAGATCTGTGAAGAGAGTATTTCCAGAAATGCTGCTGAAGTGTTTTTCCATCTTCCTCAGCATTGTTTAACTTAGCTCAGATGTCCAAATGAAAATAATACCTATATGGAGAGATTATGCCCCCACCAGATAATCCCCGTATTTCAAATTATCATGGCTATGTGCAGAGCCACTGCGGTCTGAGCAGTGTAAGGGTACTTCTCGAGAAACCCCAGATCACAACTCTGATTGTCAGGGGTAGCTTTACTTGAGTTGAAATTAAGGATTGTGACAATTACATATATTGCATGTATCACATCCAAATTCAAATTGAGCTGCTGCCAGTAGCCAAAACTGTGATATTTTAACAGGATCTTTTTTATTTTTTTTTTCAAAGATGTATGTGAAGTATTACTTGCTACTGCTCCAAATGTTGTCAGACTTTATATATAAAATATGGAAAAGTTATGTCACTTGGGAAGATGTTATAAGCCTAAGGTGTAGTTAGAAATCTTTTTTAAAATAAATACTGCTGTTTGTGGAAAGATGATTCTTTCATTTATGCTCCTCATAGTGACCTCTGTAAACTCTTGTTGTTAGTGAGGGTAAAGTGTGCTTTTCAACATGGGACACAAGGCTTCAACTACTTATCAATATGGGAATTCCATTTTTCCTTATGGTATGTCACGATATCTTTAGACTTGCTAAATAATCAGTTCTACTTAACCATATCTCCAAATATAAAATATTACTCATACTAAAACATTAAATGAACAGTCTGCAAATTTGTGTAAGGTATTTAAAATAAGAGTATATTGTAGCTAATTGCCTTGTTAGGGGTTTGCTTAATATGTATTAATCAAGAGTGGTACAGATAGACAAGCCGAGAATTTCTAGTGTGCATTTAGTGAATTAGCGATGGAATGAAGCAACCATTTGACACTAGAATTCTTTTATCTTAAACTTGGAATATATTAAATGGTTGCAGGAAGGAGGCTCTGCAACATTTGTCCATTTGCCTTATTAATTAAGACTTTTGCATGACTAAAGAATTTCTTCTTTTCCTTGGAAGGTGGAAGTAATAAAGATGTGACTAAGCATGTATTTGTAACTCAGTTGCTTGACCTTTCTACAGCCCACAGCTACCACTAATGCTGATTTGTAATGGAGACATTATCGTTTATTTAAATCTTGATTAGGAAACAATTACAAGTAGGGCTTTAGCGTAGCAGTAAATTGATGTAGCCTTTAATTCATACTATAGATTGAGTGGATAAGCTTTCTGACTATAATTAGAGTGGATTATAATGGCTTCAGTTGGTTGACTCATCACCAGCAGGGTAGGGCCGGTGATTGTTTCTTCACATTTATCTTTTAGTTCACGCTTGATTTTTTTTTTTTCTTTGCTGCTAAATGTTATTGTTTAATTTAGTAGCAAACTTAAGAGTTGAAAGATATTTTCTGTTAATAAAAGAGAAACTTGATAAAATAACAAAGCACGTTAGCAACACATGCTATACTCACATAGCATGTGAGCACATAGCACATAGCAACATGCTATGGTCTTCACAATTCGAGTGATAGTATTGCTCTTATTAAAATAGGGGATAGATAATTTCATGTATGGCTCAATAACATGAGTGGGAAACATTTCCTTTTGTATTTACAGTTAAATGGTAGATTCATGCTTACTTCTGGCACCATTTAGTTTTTGAATAAGTATTGTTAATGTTGTAAAATGTTTCTTTTTAGATTTATCACATAAAGTTTTCCTTTTGTCCAGTCACAATATTTTATTTTTCTTCTCTTCAGGTTTCTTTTAAAAAGACCTTATTATTTGGTTAAATGTAAATGTGGGGCGTCTCTTTGGAACAAATGAGCTTTCTGCTATGTTTTTTTACAAAGTGTTTCAAATCTATTTTATGATGAACTTCACCCATTCCAGCAAGCTTTCTATTAGCTATTAATAACTCACCAGAGTCAAGGTGACTCTGTAAGGGTCAGTTCTTCGTTTGTTACTGGTCTTTCCCACCTCAGTGTACTTCATGTGTTTTTACTTCTGGCACAGAAGTATTCTGTAGGATTGGTATGTGTCACAGTGCTCTGGTAGGCACAGAATTACATAAGGTGAGTGGAGAGGAAAAAAGTAGCAATTAATGATATATCACGCTTGTTAACTATCTGTATTTTTTTTTTTTCTGTCAATCTGCAGTGGATGATTCAGAACCCATACAAAGCTGCAACTTTCTTTGGGTGCATTGGCAAAGATAAATTTGGAGAAATATTGAAGAAGAAGGCTGAGGAAGCTCATGTGGATGCCCATTACTATGAGCAGAGTGAAGAACCAACAGGAACCTGCGCTGCCTGCATCACTAGTGATAACAGGTCAGGGGCCATTAATATTTTCCTAAGATATGAATGTATCGAGCGTAAATTGTTAGGAATATTTGGATTTGAACGATAAACCGGATGTGGTGCTCAGGGACATGATTTAGCAGAGGGCTGTTATAGTCATGTTCATCTGGATTTGGGCATTAATTATATCTGCAGAGTTTTCATCTTCCATACTTAGTTCTTCAAAGAGAAGACGATGCTTGTTCTCTGTGATATTCTGTTTAGTCACATAGTGTCTAAGCATGCATCATTGTAGCAATCGCCACTTCTTAGATGACTTAAGGGGAAAACAAAGTAAAGACTGTCAAGAGGTATACATCATGAACTCAGGAAAAATAGGTACGTATTTTGTGCATCTCAATGGAATTTCAAAATTTAGGTAAATTTATTCATAAATATGTCTGCAAGCAATTCTTTAACTTACTAAGCAGTATTTTTGCTTTGCTAACATAACACACTTTTCTTTCGATCCCAAATCTTTTCACAAATACCACAAATTTAATCACTGATTCTTCTTTATCTCAGTCACTGTTTTAGAACACACTGGAGAGCGTATAGGGAAAGTGAGAGACTTATTTCTCCTTTAGGGAATAGGAAAATAGCGACTGATGGTTGCCACTACTGTCTTTATTGTGTAGCCTCCCTTCTGTTAATGAGAACAAGTTTATTCTGAGCCTTTTTTCCCCCCTCTAATCATACTGGATTTACACCATTTTTCTTGATTTGTAAGAACCTTTTTAACTGGCTGCAGTTGATAGCTCTATTGGTTAATCTCATCCTCATGGGGCATGTGCTGACTTCCTTCTTCAGGTAATTCAGCTTTCATGTCTCTCTGAGATCTCGGAACTAGTAAATAGCTCTCGTGGATTTTCCAGTAAGTGGCTGTGTGCTTTTCAGATGACCTGATAATAAATATCTTTTTTCTGTTTAGTCTGTCAAGCTGTTTCCAGAAGAGTTCTGAGCTATTTCATGATTATAACTCTAAATTCTTTAGCTTACCAATACTTATGTACTTTGTTGGGTTTTTTTCAGAGCTTTTAAAGCAAATTGTAACACATGATTAAACTCTAAAATAGTATTTATGCTCTGTCATTATCTGCAGCTTTAGTTAGGATGTTCTGCTCATAAGTAGCACATGCATGGAGTTTCCACCAAGCCATAGACTTGAAGTGCTCCAACTGCCTCCAATTACCATATTTAACTGAAAAACATCCTACCTTCTTTGTGTTCCTTATGTTGAACCTAGTGCTGTTAGACCTAGCTTTAATTTGGAAAAGCTTGGAGCTTCTTCAGTGAAGCAACCTTCTGTTCCACCTCACATGCAGGGCATCATTTACTGTTAGATGTAGCCACTGAGAGTTAGGCTTACAGCTTCAAGAGCCTGCGGTAAGTGAAAGCAAACATGAGGTCTTTGCTAAGATTTGTGGAACATAACTTCACTTAGCAACACATGTAGACTGAATTTTTCTAGCTAGGGCCTTACTGGATATTTAAGACTTCATTAAAATTGAAAGCTTAGTTTGCTTTATAAATTTAATTTTCAAAATATTGCCAGAATTATACAAGTTTTCCTGGAACTTGCTTGATTCTCTTCTGTGAATTCTGTAGATTTATCGTCATTGAGATGATAACATTCATCAAGAATAGAACTTCTTACCACATTATTTGTCCTGCTACAGATACTTTGTCTTATTTTCCATGCTCACATCAGTCCTCATTGGCTTTAGACTTCAGAATTAAAGAGAGAAGGCTCTAGAATATTCCTAGTATTAAACAACACAGATCTATGCTGGATATTTTAATATATACAGAAATTTAGTCTGGTTCCTTGTTTTACTTCCAACATGCCTTATCTGTTCAGTTCACAAGAACTGCCAGTGACGTGTGCTTTATATTGGATAGGAACAAAAAGAGATGGTGTTAGTGGATAGATGCTGTTTTGTTTTGAGGTGGAATATATTTTCAAGAATTCTTCATTCACTTAGCTCCTAGCACCTGTACATGGCTCTCAGTCTGGAGGTAGTAACAAACTCTGGTAGCAGCAGGCTGTAGCATTCCACACTGCCCTGTTGTCACTGCCTTACAGTAGTGTTTGTGTGGTAAAGGGTGATATGTACCGCATCAGGTGTACATGTGCTGGGGAAGGGGGTGTTTGTCAGTAAATGCATATTGCATCTGTAACTACATTTTATTGGGCACTTGTGCTTAAATATCATAGCAGCAGTGTGTTAATTTTAAAGGTGCATTCCATCACTTCTAAGTCTAGAAACTTTCTCACAATAAAATATCATAATTTGGTAATGAGTTGAAAGCTAGTAGTAAATAACTATCTTGTTATGGCCTGCATTTAGGGATGCATCTATAACATCTACAGCTGATTTCCCATATCTTTTGTTATAATATTCATAAAGAATGAAGTAGAAATGAGCTTTTAGTAATTTGGTTTGGCACAGCTAAAACAAAGGTGAGTTTTTTTTTTTTTGTTTATTCCTTTGGGTTGTTTTTTTGTTGCTGTTGTTTTTTGTTTGGTTGATTTTTACAATTGAGCATCTAAAGCCCTGACTCCTTTTCAAGTAGTAATTTACTCATTTGCTGCAGGAAAACACAGCTCCAAGGAAAAATTTAAAATCAGCTTTTAAAATAATATAACTGTTCATTGGAAAATGATAACAGCAAGACATATACATATTTAAGACCTTGTTAATTTTCATGACAGAAAACAGTTTGTAGAACATAAAGGAAGTTAGCTACTCTAGTCTGTGTGTTAGGACGAACCAGGAAAACATTTAACAGAAACTTGCAGATGTTAAACTGTGCAGAGGGACTTGATCATGAAATGGAAAAACGTTGGTTGTAAACAAATGTGTATATACATAAATTATAAATATAGATATCTGTAATAGCGTGATGTAAACTGCCTGCATGGATTTAAAATATATTATTTAATCAAATGATATTTTAAATATCATTTAAAGGAATTATTATGAAACAGCCAAGCATATCCATTTTATTGTGTTTCTGTTGTTCTGATTTATATTCCTGTGAGGATCTTTGATCATCTTTGAGAAATTTGCAGTAGTAATAGCAAAGAGGATCTGATGCCTGGATTTTAATCTCTCTTAGGTCACTTGTAGCTAACCTTGCTGCTGCTAATTGCTACAAGAAGGAAAAGCATCTGGATTTGGAGAAGAACTGGAAGTTGGTGGAAAAAGCCAAAGTTTATTATATAGCGGTAAGTTCAGCTTCTTCCAACTTACAAAAGTTTGAGTTATGGCATTAAGAGATTTAAGCAACGACCATGCCTATTGCATGGATTTAGGATGATTCCTCATAAACATGAAAGAAAATGTCTGCTCCAATTTCATCATAGTACAATTTCTTTAAATTTAAATGTAAAAACATTTAAGAATCATTTACTCATGTGCATTCTTAAGTTAGTGAGAAAAACTGTAAGTAATAAATATATTTTCAGAGCTTTTGTAGTCGTGCATCAAATTTACATTTTACATTTTCTTGTAAATTGTTGTGAAGGATGCACAAATGATGTAGAAAAACACTATTAGCATAATTATTCACTGCAAACAGTTTGAGCTTATTTGTGTGAACAATCTTAATTGCTATTTATTCCATAGCAATTACTATGGCACCTTTATAATTCAATATTTCAGAAACAATGATTGTGATAAACCTCTTGAATTTGGATAGTGGTGTAAACTGGTTTAAATGATGAAATCTTATTCCTGTAATAAAGAGATTTTGAGTATAGGGAATTAGTAAATTCACAATATTTATTTGTTTGCCATTCTAAAATGAATCAAGCCAGATTACTGCATTTGTTTAAATTACATCTTGCATAAACAGAGGCAGTGGATTTGTTTTCATTTTGCTCACAAGTTGATATGATTGACCAAAATTAACAAATGTAAAACATCTATGACAGATTAAAACCTCATAATGTGCATGTAATATATGGATTCTGTATGACAGCTGCTTCCATTCCACTACCTGAGTTATGTGGGAACAGCTGGTAAGAAGTGTAAAAAATTGATTATCCAAGAGGAACAAGTTCATTGAAAATACAGTTATTTCTTTTAGCTAGTGTTAATGTCTCCTACAGCCTGTTAGTGTGCACTGCTGTAGGCTCTACATGGTTGTTATTGATTCTTGTGTGTGGCCAAGTCTGCCCCTTTATAAACTGTCAAAAAATACTTATAACCTTCTCAGTATACAAAGAAAATACATCCTGCTGCTGTTGCCATATGTGCTGCAGTTTAAGGGGGAGGAAAAAAAAAAAAAAAAGCATTAATGCTCTGCTCATTTTTAATTTCTGGTTTTGAAGTGTTCTATGTCTATTTTTCAATAATTATTCCTCACCCTGTTCCAAATGCCATACTTAGAAATTAATGCTACTGGGTAAGAGATACTGGAAGTCTAAAAGTATGGCTAAATGTATAAAAGTGAATGTTACCTGAAGAAACATTAGCGCGCTGCCCAAAGCTTTTATTTGCTATTTTTTACTGCTGTGTTTATATGTAAATACTACTCAAATTCCCAGTGTATGATTTAGGGAAAAAAAAATAATTATAAACCTAGTGGAGTTGCTTTAGGAAAAGTGGGAAAAATTACAGAAAGTGAAAATAAGTTTCTGGGTTGTTTTTTTGTTGCTTGTTTTTTTCCCCCTGAAGATATAACTTTGATCTTATTTTAGTTCCGAAGCCTGTCTTCTGTACTCTATCCATTTGGTCCCTTTAATGTTGACTCAGTAATGCTTTCTACTAATTTTTATATATATTAGAAGTGTTTCAGTCTTTTTTGGGGGTGATATCCTGCCTTTTGACCAAGAGAGAGAGAATTAGATGGAAGATGAAATCCAGAATGTGCATCTATTAGTGGGTAAAGAACACCTAAGTGCTAATATATTAAGTATTTGCTAAATTGACTTCATATTAAGAAAACATCTGCTTGCAAGGGAATATCTGCTGGGTGAAAAACCTGTTTCACACCAGTAGCAATTGCACTCAGGGCTGGGTTCATTTAAGAGATTTCTGGTACAGTGTTATCACTTCAGATTACAGATGGCACACGTGCCTTAACTTAAATCAAGGAGACAACACATAGAGCTGAACGCACTTTTTTTTATCCTTTAACTTCTCTACTCACAGGTTTGTAGTGGTCGATGAGATTAAACAAATCCACATCGTGAACAATTAGCACTCCTGCTGCTCTTTCAGTCATTAATTTGCTCACTGTTGTGTCTGTCTTCACTTGAGTCTTGTTACCTCTTCTGGCTCTGCACTGTGCTTACGTCGCTTTTTATTCCTGTCTTTCTATCCAGGCTTCACCTATTTCCTGGATTGCACTGCTGTATGCTTTAGTGACAGATAATTTTTTCTGGAAATCCTTGTTCTGAGATTATCAAACAATCTATTTTCTTGGCAGAGTAGGCCGGTTGCTGCTTTAGGACAGGTCAGCGATATCCTGTGGTCATCTGTATGTGCTTGCTAGGATAGATAATATGCTTTTCAATGCAGCTTTCAGCAGAATGGCCCTCAGATGAAACTTAGCTCTGAAATGTAATCAATTCACACAGGGAGTAGGTACAAAGGAAAAGATAGTGAACCCATGACAGAACCCCTTAAAGACAACTTCTGTTGCCATGAATGAACACAATACCTTTATTTTAGCCATCTGGTAATCGGATCCGGCAGACAAATTGGAGAAAGACAGCAAAGAATAGAACCCTGTAAATCACAGATAGAATCAAAATGCAGAAAGGCTGCCCTGGCTTACGCAAAAACAGTAAACTTTAAAAGTGTTTTTTCATCCCTTAAATTTACTTGGTGTTGTATCTTTTAAGATATGTTATGTGTACTGTCAAACTCCATGCGATTTCTTTCCCTTCTCCAGATATTATTCATCTACTTGCAGTAATTTCTGCCATTGACATTTTATCTTCTGGTCTGTCACATTCATTTCGTTGTGGATCAGCTAGCTGTACTGCTGGTGCCTGATTAGAATTCACTGCTAGGCATTTTAGGTAGTTCCTACTGGGCCTAGAAAATCTTATCCTAGACATTTCCCCTATTTCAGAATAAGTCGAGGGTTATGAAAGCACAAAGCATTGTTCTGATTCTGAAATTGTGAATGGGACACAACCTGACATAAAAATAATCTCAAGTTGTGTTTTGTGCATGATTTTTGTATAAATAAATAAATCTCTCAATTAGGCTTACCTAAGATAGCAGACAAACTGTGGAGTATTTTAGTTGTTGTCTTTTGACTCCAATTAGCACCTCTGTGTTAGTAAGAAATTTGGCACTTGTCATTTCATAACAGGAAGAAAATGGAAAAGGAGAAAATGCTTTTCTCTATTAAAAGCTTCACTTAACCTTGTGAAACATTCTCAGCAACAAATGATACTGCCTTATTATACAGACAGCTGAATTTTAACTTTCCATGTGTATGCGAACCCTATTGCTGTTAATGCAGCACTTCCCGGATGTATTTTGCTCTTGTTCCAATTAGTCATCCTTACTTCTCCCAGTTATTTAGCTTTACTCAAACCTGCATTTGTTTAATAGTGTCGTGTGGAGGCATTAGCTGTGTGAAACACTCCCACTGGCTGCTATGGTATTATTTACAGTGCTGAAGTAACAAGTATGTTCTTGAAAGCTCATTCTTTGCTTCACTATTTCTGACCCATTCAAATGCTTTGCTTCACTGAACACATGAAGTGGCAGTACTGCCTGCAGTTCGGTTTCCAGTCTATGGATTTATGCAGTAACTTGAGTGTTATCTTGGAATGGGTCAGTTTATGGAGCTTCCCCAAATCAATCAGATCTTTGTGGGAAACCAACCAGATTGTTTGCTGGTGAAAGACGTGTGTTTTTTTTTATACAAATTAAAGTAGTAGGTTTCGGTTGTAGACTGTCATTGGATTTGTGTTTTGTGGCTATAGTTTATATACTAAAAAGTTGGTGTTTGTGTGTATTCTTATATGTGATGTGTCTCAAAGGGTTTTTTGGTAGTATCTACATACACTTCGATATGGCTGTGATATTGCTGATGTTCACACTCATCTAAGTTCATGAAAGGGACTTGGGACTGTTCCTGCATGTTATTGTTTGCATTATGTTCACTTCACTTTGCTTTTTGCATTTAAAATGCCTGAGAACTTCAGGTTCTGTGCAAGCTGTTGTAGGTAAAGACTAGGGAAGCAATTGAACTATTTTGTAGTCCTAAGGCTTATTTCTATGAAGCTGAATTTAGCGTTGCTCTCTTTCCATATTGTCTGACTTGCTCAGAGAGGGCAGTGCTTTCATTCAGTCAACTTTGTGTGGGCTGTTATTATTTCACAATCCGTAAAAGTTTAAACCATTGTTTTTTACTACTTTTGTGTAGCAAATAATAGAAATTTCTCAATAGAGATGTCCTTCAATTGCGCTGCACTGAGTATAAAATGTTGTAATACCAGTTAGATTTGTTTGCCTGAAATTAAATTACATCCATTACCATCAGCATCTCTTTTGTATTTTCAGAGTTAATGGCAAGTGTAGTTTAACTCAATGTTAATGATAGTTCTGATCTAGACCATGTATTCTGGTATTAGGCCATGTTTCTTGTAGGGTACTAGGTGTTGCAACATGTGATAATGAACTAATGTAGCACTGCCGGAGGGTAAGCTTTTGAACCTTTAAGCACTCAGGTATGTTTCAGTAAATGCTGTGGTATTTTTTATATTTATTTTCTTTTAATACCTAAGTGCTTATCTAAGCAGAGAGATACTGTGGTGGTGTAGTGGGCTTGATTGCAGAATTATCTGGTTTCAACACGAGCCTGTCAAAACATAAGCTCGATGTCAGCAATGTGTAGCAAAGCTTAAATAACATTTTACTGTATTTTACATGGGTTTTGGCTATTCTACTTGAGAAAAAATACTGATTATTACAACAATGTAAGTATAAATGAAATTTCTTTTGTGCTGTCTCCTCCTTTCAGAGGCATGTTCAATGAAGGCATTTTTATTGTAATTTACTGCTATGTTGAGTATGATAATTTACAACGGATTGTGATAGGTGTTTTTTCTTTGAAATGTGCTGGGTCTGTGTGTGCATCATGGGAAATGGGAGAGACAGGCACTGGCAGGAATCAAAATATCCCCTGAAAAGTCATTTGTTTGAATAACTCCACAATAGCTTTTTTTTGTTTTTCTTTTCTTTTTTTTTTTTTTTCCTTTCCCACCATTGATAACTCTTGCTGTATTGCTCTGACGTCAGAATGTTGTCATTTGAGATGCAAAACTATTTCTCTCAATAATGAATAGGTTTTATGGCCAGGAAGACACAGTTCTGAGTGTCTTACTTTGCCATAAAGGTGAAGCTGCAGTTAGCAAATTAGTTGGGTCATCATTTACTGGCCTCTCAGATATCATTACCTTCCCAAAAACCACCATTGTGAGGAACTGAGTTTGCTGGGAGTTACAGATGAAGTGTGACAAATTTAGAAAAAGAAAGTGATAAGATTCTCTGTGTAAGCAGGGAGTAAATCTGCAATTTTCTTTCTTCTAAAACATATACGGGGAAGTATATCTGCATCAATACAGAAATTCTCGGATTTCAGTTACTGGCCTAAATGGAAAAAAACAAAACAAAACCTTTGTTTCCCTGCCGGTGATAGTTTGTCATTCTGTGATGTATTTAGAGTACGATGTGCTTTATGCTATTTCAGGTGTGACTGCTCATGCATGGGTGCTTTTGTCAGTGTTTTCTCAAGTAACTTAGAAGGGAAACTGAATTCAGAAATTGATTTTTATTTTTTGCATACTATGCTCCTCAGAACGTCATTGCTTTAAGATGGACACAGGTACTTCATGCAGAATAGTGCATCATGGACTCATAAGACAGACTGTACTTACTTTCTGTGTAATAGAAAATTAATGAGAATCTGTTTAACGTAGTAAAAATATTTATTTCTGGATGTTCACCTCTGTTACTAATTACATTTATTTATATGAAGAATAAATGTTTCATCTCCTGTCATTCTCCTCCTACCCCAGTAGCCTTTAAATTGCAGATAAACTTCTTCAGCACAGTAATTAGTGATGCTCAGTCATTGCTCCTTTTATCAAGTGATTTTATTTTATTTTTTAGAAGAATGCATTATTAGAGCACTTACACAGCCAGCCCCGCTGCAACAGCCAGGCGGCAATAGCAGTGCCATTTTTCACAAAGAAAATGTTGAACGGGAGCCAAACGTTTGGTGGCAGAGTCTGTTGCTAGGAAATCAAGTTCCTGAGGCGATTAATGACAAAGCAGGCAGTAACAAGAAGGCAGAATTACAGATTTAAAAGAGGGGGAGAAAAAAAGTGGTTGGTGTTATAATTACCCAAAGAAATTCGTACTCATTAAATTGGCTGTTTTTATGATTGACTTTAATTGGAGGTTAGTTCAGATATTTAGCTCCTTTCCCACCCCTTTAAACACACACATGCACATAATCTGTAGAACTGCAGACTTGTTTTTCTAAGCATTGAGAGGAGCTTGCCCTGTAATTTGATCCCCACTGACAGATGCATTTTCTATGCTGCCATTTTGAATTAACCTATTGTGCAACAATTTTCCTTAGCTCTGTTGAATAAAACATCAAGTCTTATTACCTCAGATGGATTTGATAGAGTAAAAGAATGTACTTCTAGCTGAAGTAGACTATTTGCAATGAGTTCAGTGATTTGAACTCTGCCAACAAGCCCCAATAATTTGTGATGTATACTTAAAGAACGAAGGAGAGGAGAGCCACGTGGGGGGTCTTTTGGGCTGTATGAAGTTGAAATGCAAGGCTCGCAGTAATATTGTTGTTTGTGCTGAGGTTATTCCCTGAGATCAAGCCATTTTTAGATAAAGCATGTTAACTAAGATTTTTTCCTATTAATCAGATCTGTTTTGAGCTGGAGCTTCTCTTGCTCTTGGTGGTTTTCCAAGCTGTCAGGTTACTGGGGAGTAGGAAAATAAAAATCAGTTCCTCTCTCCCCAAACCGTAATGGTTGGATTGTCCCTGTGAAGCTTCTTTTGTGAAATTTTCCCACCTAAAGTTTAAGTGAAATAAATGATATTCTAAGATAATTCCTAGTTCTTAATAATGTATATGTTTTACGGTGAGGGAAGAACAGGTTTTTCACCTTCCTCAGTTTTCTCCCCAATTTGAAATATTTACCCGGTTGGTTCAACAAAATTTTGGCATGGAAATGGGGAGGAGACTGACCCTGACATTTAAATCCTGTCATGTTTCATCGATCACTTTTGAGACAGTATTCCCTACTTGCAGCAAGTGATAAACAAGGAAATATCCTTTTGCAGAACCTGCAAGTGAACATACAGGAGCTGAACTGTAAAAGCTAAATAATGCCACTGCTCTACAAATTCCTAATCAAACAGCGAAACAAAAGAGCCGTGCGTATCCCATCCAACAATACACACAGTACTAATCAGATGCCAATGCCAAGCTGTCTGCTTTGTTAAATACCCAGGTTCCCTGAGGCAAGAAGACAGCTGCTATAACTACTATGAAATTTGGTAGCTCAATCTATTTTTGCTACCCTTGGGCTATCAAGCTACTGTTAATTCAGACCACCCGAATTGGTACACTTTAGGGATTTTTTTCAAAGTGTTTGTAATTAAAATGATAAAACATCATTATTACGCTGAAGATGTTGTGTGTGCTTTGCATTTGACAGATACCTACAGAGATAAACCCAGCATGTAATTTTCATTGACATAATGCTTGTGATTGCATTAGCCTTTTAAAAGTATATTGCTTTTTAGGGAAAAATGAAGGGGAGGGCATGCTTTTACTCCATTAGCAGAATTTGTAAATCTGCTGAAACACTGAATCGAGCTCTTGGCAGTGCCTGGCAGGGTGGTGCAGCGGTGTGGGCAGCGGTGCCAGCTCTGCTGCTGTGGGCAGGGATCTGCCAGCTCCCTGGTGACTGCCTGTAGGAACACCCAGCCTCCTGTGTATGTAGTCTGGGCAGGCTTAACACACTATTTAAATGTAAATGTAGAAGGGAAGCCTCCATTCTCAAAGGGGTGAGGTGAGCCAATTTGAGGGGCAGTCTTTACTGGAGGTCCTTTTGCATGTCAGTCTTTATTAGATGCCATCTTTAGGAGAGCACAAGAATTTTGCCTGTTACCACGTCAGCTTTGTTACAGCAAAATCTCAAAACTGAAGCACCAGCAGGTCTAGGAATTAGAAGCCCAGAATGAAGCAGCATTGGTTCTGCCTTGAATTATTCTTGTTTTCATTATTTCTATGGTAAAGTTGAAGAAAAATGATCAATTTAAGGTTGTTCTAAAGGCTAACCCGTAAGCAACTGTTGCTTACTTTGATTACTGACTTCCAAAAATTTATAGTAAGTTGGTTGTTATCACTCTGTGTACCACTGATTGAAATCTGGGATTCCTCCTTCCAAAGGAGCTGGTTACTTAAGCGCATGGGCGCATCATAGGCTGCATAACCCCAGATCCGTGTGTTCTTTGTGTCTCTGCCATCAGCTGCTGCATGAAAAACAGTGCCTGTATATAAACCAGCACTTGTGTTCTTTTAGATGAAGAAAATGTTTTTTGTGTGTGAAAACAGTATGTGTGTATATGTGCAACTTGAGAGATGAGCTGAAACTATTCAAGGTAGTCTCCTACTTGGTCTGAACTTGGAATTGCAGTTTCATTTAGCATTTGCATGTGTAATAGCAATATTGAAATTGTTTTAAACACAAAACCTTTATTTTCTGCAGGAAGTTAAGATTATTGTTTTTTTGATGAAAGAAAACAAAGACACATCCTGGAATTGGGTGAAATACAGTCAATATATTTCCAGTTATTTTATCTATAATGTTCAGTATTTTCAGTAATCCATTATCATTTACACTGAAGTTTTAAGCCATGATGCATTTTCTTCATTTTGAAGTGAAATATGTATGTACTTCTCATATTTTCATTCATACATTGCCTCTTCTTAGATCACAAACTGAACCATACAGAATGGCTTTCATCTCTATTGTGGTTCAAAGGTGTTTTAAAATAGCAGGGTCACAAGCAGGGTGGAAACCTGAAGTCCCCCTTTTGATTCTACAAATAACAATTACCTTAAAAAGTAACATTATTTTTACAGCACAGCTTATCCATATGCTAAATATTTGTATCAAGTAAATTTTAGGGTACCATGTTGTGCATGTCAGCTGTGTACAAGGGAAAGAAAAGCATTTCCTAAAAATACTGGTATACAGGTTTTCAGTGATTACATGTTAAGCGCAAGGTAATAGCTTGACTTTGAGGCTGGGCTTTCTACAACCTTGTAGTAGGTTCTTTTGCTCTTGAAGAGGCAGGAGGAAGGCTGAGACCAGCCAGTCTCATTTGTTTTCAGGTTCCTTTGAAAAAGGAATTGACTGATTCCAGCATTTGAAAGAAGTTCCAGGTCCTAAGATAAATCCTGGACTGGCCTTTGTACAAAGGAAGAAAAAGACCTGTCCAGTTTCTCAGGGGAGATCTGCTTTTGTTGAGATATTTGTGGTGTTTGAGTTGTTTGGGTTTTTCTGTTTGTTCATTTGACTGTTTATTTTAAAAGAATGGAACCATAAAGAAAGGGTCAGTCACATTTTGTGGTGTGGCTTTAGTACTTTCAGTCATTGGTGCAGTGCTCAATCAACAGTGCACTGTGTCACCTGTGGCTCAGGCTGAGCTGCTACAAAGATCCTTTTTTTTTTTTTTTTCCTTTTTTTCTCTTTTCTTACTTTAAATAAAGGAGATAATAATTCTCTAAATGAGTAATAAGTGGTGTTTCAAAACAACTTTCTAAAACAGTTTTGCAAATAGAGGTGGATACTGTTGCTTTCTAAGGCATACTCAGACCATCATGGTAACAGATAAGGCCTGATAATCCTTGAAGAGGTTTGACTTAACTAAAAGCTTACGGCATTCGGATTTTGTCCACAAAAGAAGGGTTTTGCTGATGCAGATGCTGTGGAAAAGCATCCAGGAGTTATAGACTTATCTCTGGCATAAGCATCCTGATACAGTGATGTTTTTTAACAGCTGCTGTACCAGGGGAAATGTTCTCATTTTCCCAGATCAGTTGTGCTAGCACCATAGTGTTTGTTGTATGGGCTATGTTGGTTAGGGACAACATTTTTTCATTGTTTTTGAATGCAGTTATTCTGGTGTAATCATTTAATGAATACTAGTCTGTAGTATTTACCATAAAGATAAGTATACCTTTAACATTGCAGTCCATAGATACTGCTAAGTCTTTTGTAAATCACAAGTCTTTCTATAGACCTTGAAGATCACAGAATCACAGAATGATCCAGGTTGGAAAGGACCTCAAGGATCATGAAGCTCCAACCCCCTTGACTGGCAGGGCCAACAAACTTCCACATTTACTAGATCAGGTTGCCCAGGGCCCCATCCAACCTGGCCTTGAACACCTCCAGGGATGAGGCATCCACAACGTCCCTGGGCGGCCTGTTCCACTCTCCTAGTAAAGAAAGATCTGTAGATTTTCCTCATTATCTGTTCTTACTCCAAAGTTACTGAAGCTGTGTTGTGCAGTATCTATGGGCTATATTGTTCTACTTCTTTTCCTAATTTATTATTATTATTATTTTGCCAACTATGGTATTGCCAGATGCAATATAACAGTACTTCCCTGCAAATTTGAAAATGGTGGAGAACAGCAGTTAACAGTATTTAGCATGAAATATGCCTCAGCATATGCCTCTGAACATGTCTTTTTAGGACCATATGGAGTATAATTGGTGCTGAACAACAGTGAGGTGTTTTGCAAAAAGTAGAGGCTAAGCATTATAAAGAGTCATAAAATCATAAAGAGACAAACAGAGGAAATGTGAGGAAGGGATGTACTGATTTTTGTGTGTGTGTGTGTGTATCTTGCTCTCTCTACATGACCCAAAGTGAAACATCACAGTATTTTTTAGTAGATTTTGTTTTACAACAGGGTTAAAATTAAGAAATTCAGCAAAACCATAGTATGTAGATAATGGCCATGGGAAACGATGTGAGTAATTGGGGGGATGCAGAAGTAATATTCTCATCCATTGAGTGCGCCCAGAATATTGGCATTCATAGCCTTGCTTTCTGTCATTGGCAGTCTTTGTGTATGTAACTCTTTAAGGCACTTGATTACAGAATGTTAAGGTAAGACTGAATTTCATCCTTAAATATCAATTCCCTTGTCCTTCAAGGACTGGAGCCAAAAGTTAGAGGTTTTATTCATTTACTTAGTGAGATACTTTATTTCTGAGAGACAATTTAGACTTAATAGTATTGATTTTATTCATCAATTGAATTTTAACTGTAGCTGAGTATAGGAAAATAGTGTATGATTATATGAAGGATTCATTTTGCTTTGAAGAAAAAAAGGGAAATTTTCAATGAGTGCATATAAAGGAGAGCAAGCATTCATTCCCCAGGCCCAGTGCGGTCTCTAAGTGCTTCTTTATACTGCTGAGAATGGGCTGAAGAGAGTTTCTGCTGAGGGCTGTAGATTCTTATCTGCCTAATTGAGCCATCATTTGTTGACGTGATGAGGGAAATCACGTGACCTGCCTTTAATGCATTGCTCGGTAACAGCAGGAGTGTAAAATGTAGTCCATGGAAGACTAACAGAAGATAAGTTTTTAGAGTGGCCTTCTATACAGAGCACTCCGAGGTTTGTATTGCAGCAGAATCTACTGCTTGATTGTTCAGGTGGTAAATGTGTTGAATAGAAACATCAGTTTCTAATTGTTTTGAAAGTATTGAACTGTATTAAAAAGACCCCAAACTTTCAGAATATGAATTTAATACATTCTCAGTTTTATCAGTATGATCATAAAACTGTCAGCAGAATTGAGATTGGTACAAACACATCCATAAAATAATCAGGCTGACTACAGAGTTGTTACCAATTGCCATGGATCAGTGAAACAAACAACAGAAAACATTCAATGTTACAACTTAGATAAGTATCAGAAAAGGGCATTTAAGGAAAAAAAGAAATAGCAACCTGTAATTGGAGGCACATTCTCCAGTGTGTATTGTATTCTCTAGTTCTACTGTGTTAAGTTTCAGTCATAGTCCTTAACCTGATTTCCTGTTTTGCAGAATGTAGAACTGCAGGCACTCTGTTGTCTTTGGCGATGTCTGTTTACCAGAGTGTTAGGCTGAAATGATCTCATTTCTAAGAAGAGTTAATTTCAGTTTTGTTTTTGAAGTAAGTGATGACTAGCTGCTGTGCTGATGAAAAGCTATCCTAGTTTGGAAGATAATGGTACACTTTAGAATGATAAGCAGAAATAATGTAGCTAAGGAACATGAGACTGATATAACTCTGGAGGTTGGTTTGTCAATTAATAGTCCAGTCACTTCTGCTAATTTTTGCATTACTAGTAATCTTTCAGCACTGGCCCAACAGAAAAGAGCATGAGAAGAGTGGTTGACTGTTCCTGCGACTGCAGGTCTCTGTAGGAGATGTTCCAGGATGCTGGTGTCTAACCTTTTAGTTTGCCTGGGCCACACTGAGCAGAGAGGAATAAACATGGACTGCATACAAAATACATCACACATGCATATTGCATACATGTAACAAAACTTTTTCAATAAATGTTTATAATTAAAACATATATAAATACATACAATATATATGTAAATATATATATGAATATAATATATATGTAAAAAAAAAAATAGAGGACAACAAAAACAAACGTGAGATGTTTGACCTTGTTCTTGTAAGTCATACATCATTGTGTGGCTCAATGGAAGAGGCTGCAATTCTTCATGAGTTTTCAAGGTGCTCATAAGAGATGTTTTGATCTAATTTTAATCTTTTTCACTTTATCCTTTAAAACAGTTGTTTACAAACATATGTGCTTCGAAAAAACAGTGACATGAATAAGGTGTAACTATGATTTTTTTCCTCTGTTAAGATAGATCTTACAAAAATCTAGTAAAGAGGCACGATCAGGTTTTTTTCTTTGATTCTTACGTCTGATTATAACTTCAGAGTTTCCATTTGGAAATTACAGGGTAATGTACTTATGTCAACTGAAAATGGAGTCACAAATATACAAAAAAAAAAAAACCAACAAATAAACAAATTCAGCAACCTTGAAACTTAATCTCAAATTCCCTTATAGAAATGGAAAGCAAAGCTGCATATTTTTAATTATTCATATAAAAAAAAAGTATTTGCAATAACCTGAGCTTGCAATAATTTAAGTTTCATTTTGAACATGGTTATGGTGTTAAACATTGCACAGATAAGTTGATTTTCACCTTAAAGACACATAGTTAGCTTATTTAAATGGCTGCTCAAATACACCAGAAATTCTAAATCTGTCAGACATTTTTCATTTTCAAGTTCTGGCCCCAATTTGCTTTTTAATTCCATAAATGACGTGATGTCATTACACGGATCATAAGATCTTTATGGCATTTTGCCCTAACTTAGACACCTTACTTCAGAGAAGTAATCACCATCCATATTTTGAAGGAACCCCCGGAGCTGGCAGTGACTCAGTCCTTCGGACTTTGAAATTCATGGCTTTGGTGACAATTTGCAGACAATGCCATAATATAATAAATACGTATCACAGAACTAATTAGAGACATATTGAAAATGATTTTAGGTTTTTGTAAGCTTTTTGAGATGTTGACAACTAGAAAATTTGTCAGCACTGCATGAGTATTCTGGGTGTTTCTTCTGCAGTTAAATTGTTAGCTTATTATTTTACAAAATAGCACAAGCTCAAGTTTAGTAATTAAGTAAGAAAAGTTGCATGTCTACTTAATAACAAAAAGCCTTGTCTTCACAGGCATGCATACGTGTAGGTAAGTTGAAATATTATCAGTAATGACTGTGATTTACTCATTGAGTGCCACAAGTGCATGTGATGTGTGATACGAGCAGGTTTGACTGAGTGTACGTGGTGGGCCCAAGAGGTGAAGTTAGCACTGCACTACGCCCTCTCCTCCACGGTGTTCTGTTGTTGCCTATGCAGTCCACTCTCGAGCTACATGCAATTGGCTCATGAAAAATACCACTAAAAATGACATTAAAATAATGTTAAGTGTTTATGATCTTGTGGGGCCTCATTACTAGCTGCTCTGGGCCACATTTGGCCTGCAGGTTGGACAAGCTTTCTCTAGACTAAAAAATAGTTGGCAGCTGGAAGGGTATTGTATTTGCTTCTACTGCTTTACTTTTACCTAAACATCCTCTTGTGGCTGCTTTTGGGATGAGATACTCAGCTTCGAGAATTTTGGATCTGATAATTTACTGTTTCAGCTGATAAGTTTAAAAGATTCATACCTTGTGCCTCTCATCCTTGATTTTGACCTAGTGAGAGAGGAAAGGTGAGAACAAGGGTATGTATGACAAAAATATTAGAGATGAAAAAGTGTAAATTTTGCAATATTTGTTTGGAAAAAATTGCTTTGGGGCATGTTGTTACATTGTCTATAGCTGTTTTACATAAAAAGAGTACACATAGTTTGATTATATATTTCCAGAAAAATAGTAATAATGTAAGTACAAATACAGTAAAGTTCTGATCAAACACTTGTGAACCATGGCAGAACGTTCACTGTGTTTTTCAGTGTTCAAGCTACTGGTTTTCTATTTAAAAACAGTTTTGTTAATAAATGCCTAAAGTATGTTTTATTAACTAGGAAGACACTACAGTTCATACCTGCCTTGACAGCAAAACTTTTAATTCTGACTGTACGGTATATTGTGTAAGAGGAAAATTCATAGGTGGATTTAGATTTGCATTTGTAGAAGGCAGCACCTAGTGTGCCACCCAGGAAATGGAATTCCATTTTTCTAATTTGAAGGTCATGAATGGTTATAGTAACTAAAAAGTTATAACTGAATCACAGTCAATATTTATTTAACCTGGAGTTGAAGTCTTCTTGCCTATTCTTGCTTCCACATTTGGGAGAATAATTCATACCATTCAACAGAGTGCAGGATATTTTGGTGCTGAGTGATGTATTGTTTGGAAGGAAGGACAGTGTCACACTTCCTCCCATTTTCGTTTTTTCAACCAGTTTAGATTAAAGACTAGGAAACCTTGGATTTTGCTTTTGCTTACTTCTCATAACATAGATAACTTCATACATTGCAATCGATGTATCAGTTGCGCTTCAATACATCATCTCCTTTTCCTAGCAGTACTTGAGCAGTATTGCTATAACCAGTAACAGTTTGTTCTAAAAATCTAAATTCAGCCATAATCTTATTTTCTATTCTGATTAGTACTGTATATGTTGTAACACAAAGTAGACACATTTTATTGTAAAATAAATACTACTTTACACTGAATCAGTTTTAGAGCACTGTATTGTCCTATTGTTACAAATCAGCTAAATTTTCAGTTGTTACAGTTTTAATGGTAGGTTTTATTTTTAAGAGAAAATACATAGCTATTTTTCCTACTCTCAGGTAGTGCTTCCATTGGTAGCTGTAAGACTCTTAAGTGAGGAAAATATCAAGTTCTTATTAGCATTGAATATGTGTGCCCTTTAGATAGCATGCATATTCTTGTTTGCTCCAGTTGAAACTGTCCAATGGAAATACACTTCTGGTACAAGAAACGAGACTGAGGTAATAAGAACCTTGATTGGTTGATATAACTGCTGGCAAAAGAAGTCAATGCTGCAGACTGACTCATCTATACTAGAAGGGTAACAGTAGCCCACAGCTAAGTAAAAGCAAAAATCAGTTACACTGTAGGTATACTTTATGTTTATGTATGCCTTAGTTATTTTAATTGAAGTAAGACAGAATAATTAATATGACATCACTGAACTAAAAATTGAGCTGTGAATTAAGCAGAATCTTCAGTACTACTGTCCACAGATTTGGGGCTAAATCTACAATCTCTTTATAGTCCCTTCAAGTTGAGGAGCTCTGGCTAAATAGGGAAGTTTTCATGAAATGCATAAAGAATGTTAGATATAAATTCTACAAGAGCAGTATTTGCTTTGGAGTTCTGTTTGCCTTCACTGATAAGTTTGCCTAGCAATGCTCAGAAATAATGATTGCCCTGAAATGGATAATGGTTCAAAAATAAGCCTTGTGCAAATCAGAAGTTAATATTTGCCTGGTATGACAAATGAGGAAGAAGTTTTAGAGCGGGCATAAAAGCAGTTCTCAAATTAAACTCTTGATAAAAAAGAATGAAAAGCTTTTAGAAATCCTCTGCAACATTGTGTGTTCATCTTCCATGTCAGTAGTTGTTGCCAGAAGAGCCACAATGTTTGAGAACATATTATTATGAACTCCCCAGTTCTACCCAGATGTTAAGGATTATTATTAATGACTCACTTTGCCTTGTAATTGCCACAGAGTGTGCTCATTATAAAAACCTCTGATGAGAAGATTGTTTTCCGAAATTTCTCAGTATGCTGTTTTTTACTTCATAATTTGTTTATTTTCTAAAAGCTCTTTTCTTTTAATGTCTAGTATCAACTATTTGGTTTTCTTTATCTTTGTCTGAAATGTGTTATGAAAGGACACACAATGAATTTATTTGTCTTTATTTTGTTTGGGATAGCTTTGTTTGGTACAGCTTTGTTTGGCATAAAGTTTCAAATAATTGAACACCACAGACCCCAGATTCCCCCCAGACTCTGGTTTTTGGCAATAAGATGCAGGAAAAAAAAAACCAACAACAAACAAGTTTATCTTTTAACTTTCCATATTAATGTAGTAGCTACCATTTTAGCTGTAAAATCTTGGGTTTCTGTGCGTGGAAGCAGAAGACTTTGGCTGCAGAGGCTGCTGGTTTAGTCCACAGATATCCTTTTTAATAAATATTCATAGCCCTCAGCCACCTTCCTGACAATGCTCTCCATACTTTTTTATTTTACAGTTTCATTTACTTGTGCCATACATAGTTCATGTAAATAGAAAAGGAAAAAAAAAAATGATCTAATCACTCTGAGAACCCCTCCTGCTACAGGGCTCTGTGGCTCGCTATCACATGGTTGTTAGGCCTTTAAAACCTGAGTCATGGACTTCATAGATCATCTAAAAAGCAGTAGTAGTATAATCTGCAACTGTTGTCGTACATAGGAGGTGTGACTTTTTTTCTCAGTGTGGAAGGAAATTAAATGAGAGAGAGGGCAAAGAGCATTTTATAAAGGAGCTTAGTGCACTGTAGTTAATACTGCTTGTGTTTTTATTCAACATACTTACGATACTTTGTCAGGATGTGGGATACCCCATTTGGTTTACAGTGTGGTTTTCCTGAAAGGATAGCATTGGTTAAGCACAATAAAGCAAACAAATCATTTTCTCCAGACGTGTGTGGTTGAAGTTCAGTGACTGTTGGCTGAAAGACTCCCAGACTAGCAGCGATTCATTTGCCTCGTGCTAATGTCAGTGCTTATGGTTGGTGGTTCAAATGTAGCAGTAAATCTAAATGTAATTTTTCTCCAATTTTGCTCACAGTTTTGTTACATACCTCACAGGTTGTTTTAAGAGATTGTGCTGGTAAGACCACCCTATAAGTTAAGATCTTAATATTTGATGCATAATGTTGCCTGTACTGTAAACTTAGTCATTATAATTTTGTTAAAATTTATTGAACTGCCACATTTGTGAGGATTATTTGAATTCTGAATGTGTTACACTAAGTTCTTTTAATAAAATGATAGCTCGTCATCTGACTTCATGAAGCTAATCCTAAAGAAAGCAGCAGAAAAGGTAATTTAATTTCAGAAAACAAGTTTTCAGATACTAGCAAGTCAAATGCAAAATTAAGCACACTTTCTTGTTGCTTTTCTGTCAAAATGGGCTTAGCTTTAGGGAAATTTCTATGGATTTAAGTGAATTCTTCCGAGAAGTGGTGTACATAAGAAATCCGAAGAAAACCACTTACCTTGCTGTGGAATACACAACATTTATTATCATCATTGTGGCTGATATTGCAAGTGTTTAGACATGTTTATGACTGGTTTGAAAGCAATTGGGTAAGCTTACTTTCAGGGATGGCCTTGCTGCTCCAGCTGTGACATAGCAGGAATGTTGACAGTTGTTTCTGACTGAAAGGGAGTTGAGCTCCTTTTAGCAATGATTTGTTTAGGAGTACTTGGTATTCTGATTGATCTTGGTAGTTTAATGTACTCTCCAAAGTTATACTGAGACTGTTGAATGCAGCCGTTCAGGCATGGGTTAGACAAAGATGCTGTCATTGATTTTCATTTCTAATCAAAAACCAAGAATTAACTTGATCTCCTCTACTTGCTTTAAATCAATGGTGCTGATTAAACAAACTCCTTTTTACCTCTGCCTGTTGTGTCACTCTCATTAGAATAGATATTTAAACATAAAAATGGGATTTAGACACCAGTTGTTTTCTCAAAAAATATTTTTTTCAACAAGAGAAACAAAAAATACACAGGAGAAAGAAAGCGTTGGATGAGATAGGAACAACTTTTACAGTTATTTTGAGAGTGTGTAGGAGATCCTGCCTGTAATGTAGGGCAATGGGGGAAAAAAATAATCTTTCAGCATTCAGTCATCTGTAACTCAAGATCTTCCTCGGGTCGAGGTTTAAGATTTCTTGAGATTTGTTGTTATTGTTGTTTTTTGTGTGTTGTTTTGTTTTGTTTTAACAAGTAAATGTGGATAATCATTTGTTGAACTTACGAAAACACCGAGCATTTGTGACATCTTGGTGTAACAAGTTATGTACTTAAGTAATGTATTTATTCATAAGTTTTTTCATTTGCTGCCTGGAAGTTGATGCCCCACAGATCCCTGTTATGGGAGGCACAGTGTTTTCTGTTTTCTTGTGTTAGAATCTAGGATTTTTCTCTGGAAATGGTGTGTGTAGATGAGGTGCTCAACATGGAATAAGCAGTGATATGAATTTAGAATGCCAGGCAGCTCCCAACGTCAATCTCATTAGGCAGGTAGGTTGAGAGTAAACACGACTGTCCTTAAAAGTGGAATATGTCGAATCTGTTAATGTGCATAATGTTTTCAGGTTTGACTGCAGAAACTAGGAAATAGTGAGGAAGAGTACGAGTGGGACTTGAGAGTTCATAGCATGGTAGCTGCCCTACCTTTATACGAGCACTCTGCATGCCCACCTCCCTGAAGGTGCTGCAGGATGTGCTTCATGCTGAAAACATGGATAAACCTCCAGTGTGGCCTTTCTTGAGATTCCTGGGGAGTTCATTCTGTGTTATTTATCTTCCAGTGTAGACAAGCTCAAATACAGCATGTGTGCATAGATCTCTGGTTTCTGTTAGTAGCTTTATCCTTCCTTGTTTTTACGTGTATATTAAACATCGTAGTTCTTTGTTTTGCCAGTATAACTTGGTTTTCACACCTCTGTGACATCCTGACTCTAAATAGCGCAGTCCCAGCCTTCGTGCTTGCTTTTCACTGTCCATCTGCAGTCAGGGTGACTTGCCTGGCTCCCAAGAGCTGATTACTGTATTTCAGGTGAGGATTTATGTTTGTAATTTATTCAGAATTATTTCCTAGACTGGATATCTGCTTTTTCTTTGCTTTTTAGTAGCTGCTGAGCTATGAATTTTTGTCAAGTAGGTAAACCATGAGAGAGCGTGTCCTTTTCTCCTAGTTGGAGCCCAATACTAAAACAGAAAAACTTCCTTTACACAACCAAATGGGAATAGAAGACCTAGGATAGAATTATATAAATTTCTAGTAATGGAAAATGAGCAATTACAGATGTGAAAAAAGCTAGATTTGGAAAGGATAAGGACAAAAGGAATAAAATAATTGATAGCATGACAGAATAGGACCTGTAATGTAAAAATAAAGATTTTTAAAAATCCATCCATGAAAATAGCTAATGGTCAGCAATAACACTATTGATACCTCATTATTATTTTTTTCCCTTTGAATCCTTATTCTCAGTACAAAGATCCTTTTCATGAATGTCGAGTATATGTTCTCAGGGGATAATCTGAAGATTTTTATCCTTAAATATACCAAACAAATCGAGTATTCCAGCTCTCTTCTTTTAAAACAAATATTTTCTGGAAGACTAGTCTCTCACAAAAGTGAATACCGATGTGGTATCCATGTGGGACAGAAAAGGATTGTTTGAGCTCACTCAAGTGAAGTCTTCCACCTCTTTTGTAACCAATGCAGACACCAGTAGATGAATGAGCGTTACAGCTGGTGCCTGTCGTGATCACATTCTGCGTATGGATCCTGTCTTACTCTAGGCTTGATATATTACAGTAACTGAAGTAATAAACTTCCCAGTGAAAGATTCAAGAAGTAGATAAAGCTTCTTCTTGAAATGCCTCTCTTTATTAAATTGGAATTTGGAGTGTAGGGAGTGCGATTATGTTTGTGGCAGATTTTTTGTCTGGTTGTTTTTTTGATGAAAATGACTGACGTGTTTGTTGTACTTCTAGTGAGTGTAGGTGGAAGAAGACAACATTGTGTTAGACACATGTGAGCATAGCAACATTCTGACAGGAGCAGTGCTAATTTGTATAAAAAAATCTCTCATATGTTGATAATTGATAAGGCTCAAGTCTCCCACTGATGTTTCTGCATGACGGATCCATTTCACAAAAGAGCATAATGCTTTCTTAATGATGCTTTTGACTCTGATAAAAACATATTAATGGATTCCTGATACGTGCCTTTTAGCCTAACACATCTTTCATTCATGTTTTTTTCATACAGAAGATCCAAATGGTTATTCATTCTAGTGCATCCGTGTGGCGTGTATGATCTCAGTAGTCTCATATGTTGTCTTCAGCCCGCAGCAAGATCCACTAACACACATCTGGGAATGCAAGAAGGTTGAAGCACAGTGCAAAGCTACTTGTGACTTGGTAGAGAATTCAGTGGAAACCTGACACAGTGTGCTGTAGGAGCCCTGCTTGTCTGCAACACAATATCGAGGCTAACGTTTATTGATAGAACTAGGTGCAGGGTCTCAGGTTACGGATCTCTTTCATAAAGCAAAACACGCAACAAATCCTTCCCTCCAAAAAAATAGAAATGAGTAATAATTAAAAAATAGCCTGTTTAAAAACCATTTGTTATGAGAGGGCTGCTGAAACAGTGAATTGCAATGATTTGAAGGACCTAGAGCCATTATGTGTTATTCTGGTTATTTGCTCTATATCCAGAAGTCCCACATCATTCTGTGTTGAGATACAGCTCATGTAATACTTCGTTAATTTAACTGTAACTTCCTCAAGCTAAAAATTTCTTCTCCCAGTATCTAAGTTGGAAATTATAAAGTAACCATCTTCAGTCTCATAGCAGGAAGGAAAGATCTGTAAATGTTACAAAGCAAGGAATTGCTGGTGTTACTGAATGTGTGCACCCATAGGCACGCGTATATGAGTCGCTTATTAAAGTATGCTCTCAAGCAGTTTTAATAGAGCTTGGTGAATTCTTCATAGATTAAGTCTGAACCCTAATAACGCTTCAAGGTAACTTTCAAGATGCTATTAAGAAATGACTGAAGAAAAAAGAAAAAACAAATGGGAGGCATTTTTAACAAATAAAATGCTGAGAAAATCAAAAGCTCTTAAGCACAAAAACTTTTAAGCACTTTAAACTAATCCAAGTAATCTAATACCAAAAGAAGAGAAAAAAAAAAACAAAAACAAACAGTCCCAGTTATAGAGAAAGTGAAACGTAGCGACAGAGTGATTATTTCACTAGTTGGAAAACTAATTTAATAGACACTTGCTATGACAGTTAGTAATCCTGTTCTTAAATATCTCATACATACATGGTTATGATACCGGACTCAAGAGAAGGAATAACTTGTATCACTAGTTCTTGACCTCCTGGTAGAAGATCTACATGACTTGCATGACATGCAAACTCTTGTTCATTGCTGTCACAAATGCATAGCTGATGGTGGCAACTGTGTTGAAAAAATGAGTTTTGTAGCTGAGAATTTACCCTATCAAATATTGTTATTGTGGTTTTTTTAATCTGTTGTAGTTTCCATGGAAATAAATAGGAGGTATTACTTTTGGACTAAACAGCATACTCGCTGTGGTATCAGCTTGACTGCAGTCTGAAGTATTTTGAATAATTCTGTAGTTACTTTTAATCTTTAGTCACAGGAATGAATATCTTTTTTCAGCTTACTGGCATCTTGTTGTTTAACCTGCTTGGCAGTACTCCCATGTGTTCAGTATCCTTATTGCTTATTTAAGCTGTGGAAATAATTGGAAACCTATGGCATGATGAAGGTATCTGCTGAAGAAGTCTGCTAAGATCCTGTTCTGTGCCTTGTGTATTTCTCCTTCTTCATTATCTGTTTGAAGACTCCAGATAGGCAGAGCATTGTGGTGCAGATCAGCATGCTGTAAGGCTAGTCTGGAATATTGCATTTCACTGGTGCTGAGCTTGTTTGGTCATGAGTTGCTCTATGTTTCTGCCATCCTATAAATTGCTCAGGAAAATATACTTAATCCTGAAGACTTGTAAGCAAAAGGTGCAAGGGTATAGCACAGTTTGCAAACAACAAAACAAAACAGAAAACTCACAAACCTGAGAGCTGAATGGATTTCATATGTGGGAGAAGTGACAAAGCACAATTAATAGTGAAGAGATTTTAACATGGGTAGATTATACTATGTTTTAAAACTCTTTAATTTTATTTATTTATTTATTTATTTATTTATTTATTTATTTATTTATTTATTTTGAGCTTTTCTATTTCCTGGTCTCTATGTGTACCATAAGAGCAAAGATGGAATTGTTGTCCAGGTGGCAGATAACTGCTGTGTCATTGGTCCCCTTCAGAGTGCAGTCTTCCATCAGATCCAGTAGAATAATACATGACATGGTAATTTGTGAAAACCTCAGCTAAAAATCGATCAGCGAAGGAAGAAGAGTTTAGTTTGTTCCAGTATCCTTGAACAGTTAAACAATTGTGTGCGTGTTTCAGCTTCAAGCTGATCTCTCTCCTCCACCAAAAAAAAAAAAAAAAAAGGCTTTTGAAACCTAAATGTGAAGCTGACATTCAGAAATATCATGCAGCTCGTGATACTTAGCATGGTAGTTAGAACAAGAACTCTTACAAGCAGATAGATGATCATCCCTTTGTCCTGGTTTTATATTTGTGCTGTTCAGTATATTTTCTTTCCTATTTACTGTTTCAAAATAAGTATCTTTCACGATCAAGTGAAGAGAGCATGAGCACAGGAATGAGCACTTAAACACGTCTTTACATTTGCAATGTTCCAGAGGTGAAGTCTGAACAGGGAAGCAAGGCAGAAGTGCTGTCTTTCCTCCAACATCAGGAACATACTAAATAAAAGGCAAAATGGATTACCCAGGCTGTAAGAGGGTCTGGCCCAAATAGGCACAAGTGTTAATATACTCAGAGGCAAAAGGATTGAGATTGCATGTATTGTCTTCCTCAGGTTCTCTGAGTGAAGATTCTGGTTATTTAAATGTTATTCAGTACTTGTACAACTTACTGGGATAATCAGTCTTGATTTTTTGTGTGGCATGACATTCCATGCACTTCAGTATCTACCGCATTTTAAAAATAAATGAATACATCTGATATGATGCAAAAAGGTAATTCAGAGAGCATTTCCCATTCTGGCAAACTTTGCAAAGAATTCCCTGAAGTCTGCCCTTCCAGTAATGTTTTGTATTGTACTTCAAGAAGGTTCTGTTACTGTAAAGGTGAAATTGCACTGAAGAATGCCTCACATCTTTTGTTGTAAAGCTGTTTATATATGAAGGCATTAGTGAATTTGCCACTTGTCCATTTTCAGAATTGAAATTCAATTTTAAGGCCTGGGGTCACCATTTCCAAAGTTTGCAAACCTAATCCTTGAAAAATATTGTACATAAAATAGCAAGCTGTTTTGTATTTGCTAAAAGCTGAGAAAGTTATTACTTCAGCTTTTGCCAAGTAAGATGACTGAGAAAAGAAAAGTTTATCAGAGAGGATTATGGACGAAACAGATTTATGGCAAGTGTCTGATATATACCCAGAATCCTCATGTTCGAATAAACCAGACTTGCCCTGGGCTTTCTGGAGCACAATGCCCTCAGCAAGTCGCTTTCGACAGCTTTTTTTCAGGAAGCAATATTTTTCTTCAGAAAGAGGGTCACTCTACTGTTTTTCTTTTTCCTTCTCTCCTGTCTTATCTTTTGAGTTCAGGAAGTATTTTAAATTTACAGCCAGCTTTGAAGGCACGAAGCAAGTTCAGCCCCAGAAGTATTTCCTGTTATGGCATTAATCTAATTCCGTGAAAGTAGAACTGATTTTTCATCTGTAAAGTAGATAAAGTGCCTGGAGCAGCCGACCATTACTCTGGGTTATCATGATAAAGAGGCTTAGTTTTGACACCGAAGTGTTTATCAGCCTAACCAGGGGAAGATTTCATCCTTTTTGTTGAAAGAGATATTAATGGATTATAATATTTCTTAGCTTCATGGAGACAAAGAGTTCATATTGAAAACTTTGACCTGGAATAATGATGTTCCCATAATATATTATGAGTTAATTTATCTGGGAAGTGACCCTTACCTGGGGGAATGGGAAGAGGTAGTTGGAAAATAATACAGAAGGCAACTATTTCATACGTATGTGAGAGTGCTAATTTCAGAATTAGACAACAGTTATAGATGTCTAGCTAGAGTTGCTGTTTTCTACGTGGTTTCAATTGTGCCTGGGAATGCAGTTGATCTGATCTGCCTCTTTGTAAGGGTACTCCAAAATGAGTTATGTGGTAGCACTCAGAAACTGTAGCTGAGTAGAGAAGTATGGTGTTTCATACCTGGCTGTCTATTAGGAACACTCTCTGCTACAGCATTTAAGATTTTGTTGGTACCAATGTTGTAAAAAAAAAGTTTTGAAGATAAAGGAGTTCTTAAAAATCACTGCCAACTTAAGCTGTTGGCTGTGTCCCAGGTGTGTACCTGTACAATCTGCACACACAGATCTCTCAGACTGAAAGAAATCTCACGATGCACTCCTTCTCCAGTTCCAGTGTCTGTGTTTAGTTGTCAGCTCCCCAAAGAATGTTCATCTCCCTGTTTGTTTGCTGACACTTCAGAGGTGGTAAGCATTAGCTTCATCCACTGTGTATGCTTATATACTAGTGATTGTTATTTCACATGACTTCCTGATCAAAAGAACCCCTGATAAGAAACCAGCCCAGTGGGGAAACATTATTCCAAACTGGATTCCTTTCCAGCGCAGGTGAGGTGCAAGGGGCTGGGTGCTGCCAGGGTGGCTGGCCTTGTCCTTGGGCCTGCAGGGCTGCGGGTTGTGCGAGCAGAACGTCATGGAGGGAATGGGGTCATGAGTGTCATGTTGTGGTGGGAAGAGGGACAGCAGAGTCATTTCAGTCTAAGATGTGCGTGTGCTTCTTTGTTTCTTGTGAAGCTGGTGTACGTGACCATCTCCTCCCTGTCCTTACCTTGTGTGCTCACTTGCTCTACACTCGTGTCCTGTTGGGCTCTGCGCTGAGCTGAAGCAGGGACCTGAGCTGGGTATGAGGAAGGGAAAAAGTCTTCCTTATTTCTACACGCTGTCCTAGCAACCCTACAAACAGCTTTACCATTAAAAACAAGAAGTGGTAGTATAGAGATATATGAATGGACAAATGGGAAAGGTAAAGGTCAGAAATCACTTGCCCTAATACTGCTGATGATAAAACTTTAGTAACCGTGGTAATCATAACCCAACTCTTTCTATGTCACACTTACATTTTTAATAAGGAGGGAAAAAAGGATGTGTGCAAGTCACATTTATTGACCTCACTTCTGTTGACCAAATTAACTTGTATGTTACTATTTTTGAACATCCAAGGCATTAATGTGCTGCTTATTTTCAATAGAAGTCTTGATATTTAAGTGCGGGCAGATGGTGTTGTAGTAGTAGCCTAGTAAGAAGTTGTATACACACACAAATATTAAATTTGAAAGATTTTAGAGAAATGTGCCTATTATTTTTTCTTTTTGTTTGGCAGAATGGGATAAAACAATAGAATTACTTTTGAAACGTGAATTGCCTTTATTTATACGGTGTATGCTACGGCAGGTTTGTGGTGGGACATTCTGCAGTAGCTGTTCAGCTTCAAAGGCCATGTAACAAGTCCCTTGAGCCAGGTTCCCCCATGGCTTTTCCCAAGCACAGCCTGGAAGTCTGCTTGGGGGAGGGGATGGGAGCATCTGGGCCTGGAAGGACAGAGCACTTTCAACTCAATTTTCTGTGCTGTAGACCAGCTGTTGAAAGAAGGTATAAGAGCCATGTGTTAGAGCAGCAATTAGTAGCGTTCTGGCATATGTTCAAGTACTCTCATGCATCCCCTGGGAGAGTGAAAATTTAGGTGAGGTACAAAGGTAAATGTCCTTTCTCCAATGTATCTCCTGTATATGCCTTCCCAAGGTTGTACTGTGTCTTGAGTCCAGTTGCTAAGTTTGTCTTTTGTTTTCTTGGGGAATATGGAGGTGAAGAGAGGAGGTGAAAATGATGATTCTTCATCGGGCTGTTAAGTCTAGCTCTGATTTATGGCATATGATCAATATTTAAAAGCTTTCTACTGAAGAGCACTGGATGTGAATTTCCTATGTTTTCCTGGAAAGAAGGAAGCAGGAGTTGAGTATTATTAGAGCAAAAATACGTGTTGCTCTAAACTGCACCTATGGTTTCAATTAGTCAACTCTCAATTATAGTAATGTAAGGGGGAGGTAGGGATAACCTGGGTAATTGCAAATGTGGCTAACACAAAACATGTGTAAAATCAGACTGCAACAGCCTCCACCATGAACTTAAGAGAAATAAAAGGCCTGTTGCTGCACACAGAAGATCTCATTCAGTTAGATATAGGGAAGCAGGTAGATGCTTACACTGCAGCAAGAAACTAGCACAGCTGTGTGGCTCCTGTCTGCAGCCAGCTCTTTGTCCAAAGCAGGCTTAAACAGACTCCTTAACTGGGGATGATGGTGAATGGCATGGAACCATTAGAAACATTTCAGAAGCAACAAATACTTCATCTTTATGAGGAAGAGAATATTGAAAGAAGAAGGCTGCCTATCAACAACTGAACTGATTTTTTCAGAACTGTTGTTAAATAAGGCATTAGGTTTTGTTCCCTTAAGTAATGATAATTGATAAATGTTATCCTGGTCAGGTACATTTGCTTCCGACTTTCTCAGTAGTTTTGACTGCATTTAATAAATACCACATGCCTTCAGGCTGCAGCTTTGTGGCACTGAGAGGTGATGCAATTGTATTTCATCCTGCCAGAAAGCACAAGCTCAGTATGTAGCGTTGTAGCTGAAGAGCAGAAGTAAATTGTTCCCTTCTTGAATGCTGATATGGAAAAAGCTGATGTGACTCTGTTCCCATCTGTAGTGCATGTTTGTATTTATTTAGTTATAAGTGTAGTTAGTTAAAAAAAAAAAAAAACAAAAAAAAAAAACAGTACTTTTGAGAAGCAGAAAGCTTCAAAGGAAAATAAGGTACAAGAGTGCTTTCTATTTGTTTGATTGGCAACTGTATCCATTACCACTTTATCTAAGACAAAAACATGTTTATCATTTCTTTTCCTTGAAGAGAGGCTTATGTTTCTCTTTAAAAGTAAATGATTTTTTAAAAATTGTCAGAGGGTTCTAGTCATACACAAAGGAATCTCTAAATTAATATTTTCCCCAGCAAGTATTTAAACATTTATTTTATTTCTTTTTTAGATTATTAGAGATAATCTTGTTTAAGCAATCTCTGAGGTTTCCATGGAATTAGAGGCACGTCAGCTTGAGGATTTTACAAGGCAAATTTAGTAGACTGTATGGCCAGCTACAGTGCACTGGGGAGCAGTCAGTATGGCTTCTGCAAAGGACAGTCCATTCAGAACTTGTTGAGTTTGAAAGATTCAATGAACATGTGAGTAAAGGTTCTCTGAGTAATATAGCTGTGTCTAAATTGGCAAGGAGTGGCACAGAACAGGAGCAATCTCTGTAGCAAAACCAGTCAGAGGACCCAGATGCTCATGTTATGCTTGGTATCATAGTATCATATCATAGTATCATAGTATCATAGTATTGTGCGAGTTGGAAGGGACCTTAGAGATCATCGAGTCCAACTCCCGGGATTCGAGCCCTCTGTGTAGCAGAGCGGCACTTCTACCCCCTGCTCCACAGGAGGGGATTCGAACCCGGGCCCCCTGGTGTTGCAAACGGGAATTCTACCGCTGCGCCACCGGAGGCACACCAGTATGGGGAAGCAGAGGGCATTTGGAATAGTACTTTGTGTCTAGATTAACTGGATGCTTTTTGTTGTATGGTTTCATCTAAGAGGAATACTTGACCTGCCTTGTGCTGTTCTTCAGTGTAAAGGAAAACATAGTAAAAAGGATGATAGGTAAACTTGCTTCAAGAGTTCTCTCCCGATCCGCATTACAAAGTGAAGGCAGGTTTGCCTATAGATAATTTAAACTTCGAAAAGGTTTTTCATGGATACCTTGACCAAAAGACATAAAGGGAACCAGAAATTGTCCTGGCATGAAAAAATAATTGGTAAAAGAAAGGAGAAAGACAAAGTATCCACTTCTCAAAGTTCAGGGAATTTACCGCTGCAAAACCTCTTCTCTTTAACACATTTATTAGTATCTTGGAAAAGGTGGTGAGCAATGTGGAGATGAGTTAGTTGGTAATGGTAAGACACTTGCAGTGTTAATCAAGGATGAAGAGCCCTATGAGAATGAATGGGTTGGAAATAAAATGCAGGCTAAATTCAGTGTAGATGCGAAGTGATCACCTTGGGACCAGCAGTCCTAGCTTCCCATAGATGATGTAATGATCAAATTGGAGCTCATCTTTGTACAAATATAAGTTTTTTATATTACCATAGCATAACATTTTCTGGTATTATGATAGCATAATACCAAAATCTTGTATCTGTAAAAAGACACGGGGCGTGACTTCCATGGAAATGTCTGCTTGGTGGTTAGTATAGATTAATATAGCTGCAAAAAGGAAAAGAAATGATTATGTTTGCCATTTTTACCATTGATTCAGGTAAAAGTTGTAAGTTCTTTATGAGAGCTGTGGAAAGGAGAAGTTCTGGCAGAATAATATAGATACAAACACCTGATGCTCAGCTGCTGTGGGAAAATAAAAACCAATAGCTTACATAGGAACAAATGAAGAGCTGCAAACTGCCCCTTTTATGAGCCTCATTGTTTCATGCAGCAGAGCTTCAATAAGAGTGGAATATCTATTTTTGCAGAGTAAGTACAATTAGTAGCACTAATTCAAAAAATATATATTGCCCATCAGCTCTTGCCAAAAAAGATGATTGGAAAAATCTTTAGCACAAGAAAGCTGGAATCTGAAATTAACTTCAGATGTTTCATTCTAACTGCAACATATTACTCAGCTTAGAGTGGGTTTTGAAAATAATAATAATAATAATAATAATAATTAACAAAAAAATGAAAAAAAACAGCATTTTTCTTTCATTGGGCCACAGTTGTTACTGAGTGAAAATTTGGGGAGACCCTGGACTCTAAAAAAAATAATAACAAATTGCAAGAATACAATTTAAAAAGAGTGATTGAACAACTACCCGTGTTGGCTGGAGAGGAAGATACTCTAATAGCTCAAAGTGAGAAATCCCCCAAAAAGTAAGGTGTGTTTTCAAGTTTATTTCATTGGTAGAATTTTCTGTATGTGTGAAGCTGTTGTTACTTGATGGGATTGCCACTTTGTCAGTCCTGGTATCTTTGACCATCAACCATATAATTCTCTGTCACTTATTGTTCTATCTCAATTCAGGGATTCCAAATCATGTGGGCATGACAAAGAGACTGGATGAGTGTCTGTTGTCTATTTGATGCTATCTTGTGGGCGGGGGACAGTATTGCAGACAGCAAGGCAGCAATCAGTGTACCAGTTGCACAAACATACATCTCTTCCTTTAAAAATAACTTACGTTTTTGTCTTAATGCTTCACTGGTTTGTGTTAGAAACTCTTAACTGTCTAAATCTACACTGCTCTTATTACTGTACACAGGTCTCGTGCACTTGTGAGTTAAGAACACTGTTCATGACCCATTAATGTCCTGTTTTCTAAGGGGGAGATGAGCACGCATTTGTTTATTTCTCCAGGGTCTCAGGTCAAGGCAGACTTCTCTGGACAATTTGAACGCAATCATTTCAGCCATCTGTTAGCCTTCATGCCTTTTGTTTCATTTTGTTTTTAAAAGATCCTAGAAAGTAATTCTTGGTAGACAGTCATATCGCCAGTTTCTCTTGCAGTGAGAAAGCAGCCTGATTATTTTCAAGTAAAATTTTACATTGATGGTTTGCAATTCGAATCATTTCTTTAGAAGTGGAAAAGAAGCATACTGTTTCTCTTAAGATAATGGCATGCATGTGCTCACAAGTGATTCGGTGTTTTGATCTCAGATGCTCTGGACATCTATCATGTAGCTACTGTCATATATATTACATGTTAATATCACTAAGATTTAATCCAGCATTTTCACTAGTAGAAGGCCCCTTCACAATGAAGTATTAAAAATACTGTGTACGTACCATATTAGGAACTAAAAACCTACCTGTCTAAACAGCTATTTCTCATTTACCTTTCTGATAAAGTATCTCTATAGAGTGAAACATTTAGAACCTTTATAGAGGTATTCATTTCCTATATGAGAAAAAAATCATCATAGTAGATTAGAGTTGTGAGTTTTGCCACAGTTGGAAAGTTTATGTGATCCATAGTTCCATATCATTATTTATAAAATACTAATGAAGACTCCTGTAAGTAGTGAAATCAGCTTATAAGTCACTTGCTACTTTCATATAACTACTATAATTCACTTATTTAAAAAAACTCCTATCATATGTGCAGTTTTCAGAGGCAATGAAAATATTCACGTTATCCATATCCAGTTATTTGGGGTGCTTTTCTGCTCCCAATCATTGAACTTTGTTTCTGCTTCCAGATGTTTGTGCTGTTTTATTAATATTGGCCAATTATGTAATAAAGGCAGAAAGAGGGCTCTTGCAGACAGAGATCACAAGACAGGAGAGGAGTAAAGATGAAGGAGTTAGCAATAAAGAGGGTATGTTTTAAGCTTGAAATATGAATCACACTGGAAATATTCATAGTGGTGAAGCTGAGACTTAGAAACCTTTTTATAAAATACACAAGGAGGACAGCATGCACTGAGGTTAGTGCCATCTCCCACAGGGACAAGGCAGAAGTGTGGGCCATGCATTTGTGTTTGTATATATGCACTCAGAATCCATGGAACGATTGCTGGCTAACTCCATAGTTTCAAACCCAGAGCACAGCAGATGTGACACCAGCTATCACTCCTGCTTTTGAGCAGAAGGAGGTAGCTGGAGCCACTAAGGTCACTGTGAGAATTACATAGCTGTCTGTGGGCAGCTGATGAAGGTTTTTCTGATTCGGTGCAGTATGTTTTTTTTTTTCCCCCCACCATTTCTTGTATGTGTATCTAAAATATGAAATGAATAAAGAGGCATAATTTTTAACAGGTACTTATTGTGTCTGAGGGAGAAATGAAAAAGTAATAGTGAATTTTGGGAGGGTATAACAATAGCAGTTAATGCATAGGATGTTTGTGATAATCTTACTTTGCTTGTAGTTTGTAGCCTACTTGCTGGCACTTTTTTCTAAAGCTAGTGGTTTAGAATAGGAATTGAGTCAGTCTTTGTAGTTCACCTGTGCTATATTATTTTGATCCACATCAGAGACTTTAAACATCACCTCAATGTGGATAAATAATAGATCTCTATCAATAAGAAACAGCAGCCTGTCTGCACAGGATGCACAACCACCCTGAATTCTATACATGTCAAGTGTAGGTGAATCACAGAGTTTGATTTTCTTGAGGTTGTGCAGATTTCCTGTGTAGGGGAAATTTCCTTAATGAAAGGCTTGCTCATTAAGAAATGCTTTAGTATGCAAATAGCTCTTAAAAGAAAAAAGAAGTATATTCTAAAACCAAGTACAAGTTATCTGGGTCTGGCAGAACTTCCTGCTTTTGAGGCTTTAAATTATTAGATGGTAAGCACTCCAGTTCAGGAGCTGTTGGGTTGTTTTCTAATTGTGAGGTTGTAGAACAAGGAAAGCTGAATACTTAAGATAGAAGATAATTTACTCAAGGGTCTTACTTCCTCTCTGTTCTTTGCATTCTTGAGATGTAAAGTTATCAGGCAGATGACAAAGGAAAAAATCAGCTGTCCGTAGATAGAGACACCCTAATAAGCACTTAGCAAGATTCTTAATGATTAACTGTGTGCATTAATTAGTTACAAGTGTTACGTGTCATTAATAAATCTATACTTAATTACAATATTTAATACCTTATGTGTTTTGTGATTAATTCTGTAACTAAAACAAGCATTTACATGTTTGTAAATAAGTGATGATTGCAGAGTAATTATCGTTAAATTGAGTAAAATGAATTGTTAGCTGTGTCGTTGTGACCTGCTCCTTTTGCTTAGTCTAAGAATGAATTAAACTTGTGACTGGGAGGATGTATGGGTGAGATTTCCCTATTTATTCATGTATTTGTATGAGAAAATTCTATCCTGAGATACTCCTGTATATTTTTAGATTAAGATAATGTAAAACTGATTTGAAAACAGCAGCTCATTTTTAGCAGTGGTTGATAGTGTTGTTGTTTTTTTCCCCATAAGTCTGTTAGTATAATATTTCTGCAATTTAGAATACTTCTAATAAGAAAAGTAATCCTGGCATGTGCTTGGCAAAATGTTGTCTGTTTACATGTAGTTCCTTAGAAGAATAGCTAAAATCTAAGTAAGAGTTTATCTTGGTATTAAGTGATTGTACAGAGTGTACCTTACAGTGTATTTCTGCCCCATTGAAAGTTGGACAAAGTCTTATTTAACTTCGGCAGAATCAGACCATTATTGTTCTGCACATAAGGAACTGGTTTAGTGGCTTAAGCTACTAGAACACAATTGAAAAAGCTGCAGTTTCTTAGAACTGTAAATTTGAGTTTTCATCCTTCAGAGGCTGATGACTTGAGTGCTCATTAGTCTAAAAAAAAACCAAAAACACAACAACTGGTCATTTCTATTTTACTTTTTCTCTATTCAGTTTTCTAAGAACAGCAAGCAGTTTTACTCTTGTCTATCACATTTTCAGTACGTATTCTTCAGTTATTTTTGCTTAATACCTTTGGTCTCATTTTATAATATATGCATCAAAAATGACATACAACTGAAAACACAATTGAAAGATTTTTCATCAACAGTTTTTTCTACTGTATCTCTTACAAATTATGGAAAAGCTTAGCTTATTAGCAAACTCTTAGACTTCTCAAGTGAGAATAATGCTGATTTAAGCAGAAGAGTTTCCATTTATTAGCTCCCCTTTTCCGAATGCTAACAACAACAACAACAACAAAGTAATTTGTTTTGCACAAAATGTGAAGAGAGATCTAAAAATGTAAATAAAGTGCATTTCTTCAGAACGGCTGTCATGTTCTAGTAGTAAAGTTTAGGATCTACTTGTACCAAAAGAAATTATTCCTTTGCATTTCCTAATGCACATGAATGTCAATTCTGTTCTCACAGAAGGGACTGATGTGATATTGATATTTATAGTGAGAATAAATAATCTTTGGAGAGTGTGAGAAAGATGAAGAAGGTCACAAAACTGGAAACCAAGAATGTGATTTTCCTCTTAATTCCAAAATGCAGCTGTTCTATCCATGACTATTTGGAGTAGGGAGGGGAAAAAAGGAAGAGTTCATTCAAGATGAAGATGTTGAGTCTAGAAGTATAAAAAATGCCTGCATTCCTGGTTGTGCCATTAGAATTTTTGCAGAAACTTGTCTTGGAATGTTGCTATTTGGTTTAATTCAGTAGCGGTTGTGAAATATTCTGAACTTCAATTATAAACAGAAAGTATTAGGATTATTTGTCTTGTTCTTAATCATTTGCCCCAGGGATAGCTGCTTCAGCAAGTAGTTCTGTTAGTATTCACAAGTAGTGTTATGTATCTGATATACCCATGGGTTCCATCTATCCTATTATGATTGTGATGCGCTCAGAAAGGACACTATGAATTATCTGTCTGAAGAAATTAGGAGTGTCTGCCAACAATGTGTTCTCTGTTAATCAAATTATATGGAAAGAAATTAAGAATTGAAACTTTGCTTTGTTGTCCCAACACCAAGACTGCTCATGGAACAGTGCTTAAAGAAGAAATAATTGTATGATAGGTGTCTTATTCAGGTGATGTTAGCTGTATAAGCAAGAGTTTTGTGGTACTACATGCATGCACATGCACATATCTTTTTCTGTGTTTTGGTTGGCATGCTATGAAGTCTTTATTTTTTCAAAAGATGCTAGGCTTATATAGTTATATATATAACACACTATAGTATATATATATAGTTATATAAACCTATATGTCTTATGTAGTTAGCATTTTTTTTCCAATGGTTTAAAAAAATAGTAAATCTTATTTTTAGTTTTATTTTTTTCAGCCATGGGAAATAATATACCTTTTTATCTCTGGAAGTTGGACTTGGTATTCCCAGGCTTTAAGGTATTCTTTGAAAAGGCAATGCAGGCTTCATTTTCTGGTCGTGCAATTAGTCTTAACTCATTTTTTAGATAATAAAAAATCATCGTCATGTACTATGTGTTATTTAAAGAATAATAACAAACCAAAACCACACATCTTTTATCAATGCAGATGTTTTGTTGTTTGTTTTTTTTTCTTTCCCTGCAACCAACATAACTTGAAAGAAGCCAACAAAGATAAAGAGATTCTGTGGGACACTATTGATTTTACTATCTCTCATCAATTGCAAATTAATTTTGCTGCAGTTTATAAAACACTTCTATTGTTCTAGCTCTTGTTCTTAATAGCAGATGGGAATCTCTAGTTCAATGAAATTAAACTATTACAGCATTGTGAGATAGAGCCAGAAATGAAATCTGGCTTGCATACTCAAGTATTGGAAATCATTCACTTTGGAGAGCAGCCCATGGTAACTTAAAGCTTATAAAATTTTAACTCCTCGGTATTCTTTAGATGCTCCAAGTTCTCCACTGGACTTCATGGCCCAGATTCATTAACCAAGTTCTGCCAAAGACCTTCTGCCTAGTATTCCCAGCTGACTGCCTCTGTTTCATAAGTGTCTTATCCAGTAGGATGTAGTGAATAGAGAGTGGTTTTGTATAGTTCAAACAGAATCAGTCCAGCCTTGCTATGCCACCTTTGAATAATAGTCAAAATAACAGAATGTGTAACGGTCTTTTAAAGTGCAAACATCTATTTTAAGTAATAATGGTTTTCAAGATGTGCATTTTAAAGACTAATTAGCCATGCCATTTTATCTCCTTACCTTATCTTCAGGTCAATGGCCTGTTAATGCATGAGGATTGTTCCACTTCCCACTGTGCTCCTGCTCCTAATTATCTTTTTTGAAGATGTTAGAAGAGGAAAAAGCAACCAACTCCATTCCATTTGAAAAAGGCTATGCTGTGAATAAAGTCTCAATTCCTCTCTGTAATATCCAGAAGTTTTTTATTTTACAGGGTGGAAGGAGAGCTAATTGAAGTTCATTAAAAATCTATATTTTTTTTAATAGGAGAGATGTATGTTCTGAGAAAAATACTATAAAGCTGCCTTGCATTTTGGTAGTATGTTTTAGATTTTTTGAAATGGTGCTGTGGCAACATGGGTTTAGAACAGATTTATTAAAAAAGAAAAAGGAAAAAAGAATTAAACATCATCTTCCCATCATAGGCAGCATGCAAGACATACTTGAAGGCTTTTTTATTATGTGGCTGCTCAAAGGTTTTTCTCTGGAAAGACATAATTTTGCAATAGCAGACCTACCGTCTTCTTCACTTGCAACTGGTTTCTCAGTGTGTTCCATTTATTTATTATTTTTTACCATTGGCCTGTAAACAGAAGGAGATTGCTTGCTACATGCAAGCCCTGCAAAGGTTCTGTTTTGATAATCCTTAGGAACACATCCAGTGTTCCAGGGACAGACCAAGCCATGTGTTCTTCTCTTTTACTGCCTTCTTAAGCTTGCTCTTTTCTTACTATGCTCTGTAGCCTTATCAGTGAGAAACCATGGCACAGTTAGACAGCATATCCCAAAAAACTCCTTTTCTGTTGGAGTACTTGTTCTGTTGAAATGAGACTAATGGTTTTTGTGCTGTTGAAATATGTAGGCTGGTGTTATTTCAGCTTTGGGGAAAATCCATTGGGATTTTTTCATAAGGGCAAAGTAAGGTGCACTCCTATTTGAGATAAACTAGCAGTTGTGTACTTCACAGGTGAGGATTTCTACAACCACTAAAGGGCAGTGCGTGCCATCTTATGATTTTTCTTCTGCAGCTGTTGAACTGTCTTTGCTATTAAGTGCATTCAGACAGAGTCTATTGTTGAGCTTTCTTTTTGAGGAGATTTGTGTGAACTTGATATATTTTTTAGTGCATAAGACTGAAGGTCTCCTACTGTGAGCACGATATGAAGGGGGAAATCCTTATACCATCCTGGTCTTGTTCCTATTGAGAAGCCAACTGCCATGTGCCCATAGTAAGTAAAAGAGCTGCTTGTTATTGAAACAACATTTTTGTTGGCCAAAAATTGGCTTGTGTTGTTAGAGGAATCATAATTTCTGTATTGGTACTGAAACAGAAACACTGTGCAGATCTAAAGGCCTGGTTATGCCAAGCACAACGTGTGGTATTTACTGTGCAACTGAAACTCATAGCTGCGCTAATAAGTAAATATGACCAGGTTTTGGATTCAGTGAATAAACAAACATGCTAAGTGAAGATTTTTCGAATCATGTATCTTATCAGTGCTTTGCAACAACTATAGTGTAATTACTGATCACGATGGAAATACATTAAATAGCTAGTTGCTTACATTAAAAATTAAACATTTTTTGAAAATTTAGGTAATATCCATACAGTCTTCTATGAGATATGTTTTAAAGCTGCTAGGAACCTGCTAGATATTGTTGACTTTTTCTTTTAGTATCTGTCACCTTATATTCTGTTGCATAAAGTTGTCTGAGCAGAAGAGGATTGAGAGTGCCATGATTCTTGGCAAAGTACATGATATAGCTGGAATATCAGAGCTGTTCTCAGTGGTTTTATGGTTAGTAGTTTGGTCTTTTGGGTTGTTTTTCTTGCAGTTTCAGTGGTGCATCAAATTTTGGGCTCAGTTAAGAGGAACTAGAGAAATGTTACTCTAATGACAAATGACAAATGCATCTTTTTATATGCAGAAAGTGAATAAAGTCTGAAAATAATGTACTATAATGATTTGAACAAGAACACGTTATTCTGGGGAATGTTCATAATCTGAAGGTCAGTTTTTACTTGGATATCGTTGTGTTTTTTACCAAGTTTTAATGGCAGAAAAAGCAAAAGAATTTTTTTCAGCTTGGATGTGATGGGAATGCAAATGTGAAACAGATATTGAAGTATTTCAGAGAGAATACACAGCCCGATGGCTATTACTCCTTCAATCTCAAGTCTTATGATCTCATAGGTCTTTGTAGGGCATTGCCATTTGTGGATCCCTTTGACATCTAGATTGATGGAATATTGTACCTGGCTCAGGATTTTTCTTTATTGTCTTTCATAAGAAGGGAACTATTCAAACAGAGTGGTTGCAGTGAGTTCCTATTCCATCAAATGGGGATTTCAGGAATCAACTTGTGTGTAGGGAAGAGTAAAATTCCAAAGAAAGCAAAGCATCAGCATGGATGCCAAATCTTTCTTAAAGGAACGGAGACTTGTGGGAAAAAATCAACTCCAGTACCTGGCCTGTCTTCTTTTGAAGGTAGTTCTTCAAATTGAATCACCTGAAATAAAGATAGTACAAAGCAGCAGTAAAGGCAGGTTATTTCATTACATATTTTAATATGCTGAGGTTTCTTTATTTGTGCATTGGTCGGGCTTTTGTGTGTGTTTGTTTACCAGCACATTAGGAGAAAGCATAGTCCTCCCATGTTTGTCATCTGATAGAGAACTGAATTCAAGCTAGAGTTAGAGCATACCTTCCTTTCATTTTCATAGAATCAGAATGTCTTAGCTTGGAAGAAACCTTTAAGATAACTGAGTTCCATCTCTCTGCTGTGGGTAGGTTTGCCACTCATTAGATTAGGCTACCCAGAGCCCCATCTAATCTGGTCTTGAATGCCTTCAGGGATCAGGCATCCACAACCTTTCCAGGCAACCTGGTCCAGTCCCTCACCATTTTCTGAGTAAAGAATTTCTACCTAACATTTAACCTAAATCTTCCCCCTTAGTTTAAAGCCAGGACCCTTGACCATATTGGACCATATAAAAAGTCTCCCTCCAGTTTATAAGATCCACTCAAGTACTGGAAGGCCACAGTGAGGTCTCCCAAGCTCTCTCAGCCTTTCTTCATTGGAGAGATGCTCCAGCACTCTGATTATTTTTGTGGCCCTCCTTTGGACTGAGTCCAGTAGCTCTACAGCCTTCCTGTAATGGGGGCCCCAGGCTTGGACACAGTATTCCAGATAAGTAGATTTTCTCTGCTCTAAATTTCCTGGAAAGATTACTATCTTAGCACAAACACATTTTGGCCTGAATGGAAAGTCTGACAAAGTTGTGGACAACTGAGGACAATCTGGAAGTATGAAAACATTAAATATTTCTGTGACACTGAAGGGGAATTCCTGAGGTATCAGATGGCTTGTTATCACCAAAGGAGATGCAAGGACTAGATTATTATTGTTTGACTGTTTGTTCTGGTTGCTTGCAGGGCAAAGAGGAGCATCTTTTCCCTTTGCTCAGCTGTTGTGGTTCCTTCCATTTGGCTCTGCAGTGCTGGAGATTGGTCACAGTGACCATATCTGATGGAAAGCTGAGTGTGACAGTATTTCTCCCAGTTGTAGAAATGCTTGGGATCTGATAGTGTGTTGTGCTCATCCACTCATTGCTGAACTCTTTGTCAGAAGGTTCAGAATCAGAAGGATTAGCAAGATCTTTCTCCCCTCTTCGGTTGTCTTGGCTGTGGTGATGTTCCAGTGACAGCTGAAATTTCATCTGATGAATTCCTTACCATGTTGTAAGCATCTGTACACAGAAACTAGCTACACTTTTCTCCTGGATAGATGTTACAGTAGTCAAATAAGGTATTTTGCATTTCACCTTTATCATTTAGGGAACTGATAAGGGAATTTTGTGTGATTTTATTTGGCTACTAGCCTAGCAGGTAAAAATATACAAATAAATTATGTTTCTTATAAATATTTATTAAGGAGACTGGATGTGATACACACAGTCCTCACATTCCTAGTTGTCATGAAGATTGCATGTCTGATCAGTACTGATTTTACTTGCTATAGTGATGTAGATTTTATGACTGAAATATATATCCAATTTGCAGGGATGAAACTGCTAGCATTTGGGTTTGTGTCTTCCTGGGGAATCTGCTAACACTGCCTTGCCACGTGTTTCTAGAACGTGCTGTTTTCTGATGTTCTTTTGCTTAGTGGCCCCGGTAGGCTGCTGACAGAGCAGAAGCCACAGCAGAAGATGCTGCGGTCAGCCTCCGGCTCTCTCAGCTCTGGTTCCTGGAGGGAGGCAGGCCGGCTGTGAGGTCTCAGTGGTGCAGGCTGTGCTCTAAGGAGCAGCAGCAGTTCGCTGCTGAATGAAAGGCACCAGCTCCAACAGATGGGTTTCTGCGGTGTCCGCAGTGGTGCAAGCTTACAATCCCCAATGGACTAGCATTAATCTGCAAGGACTTACTACCTAGGGTGAGACTGAAGAGTTTTATTAAAACAGCAGCCACTCAGTTCCACGCCATGTGTCTCTCACTCTTTATAGTTTAGCATTTTACACTGATGTAAAGCTTGAAGCATATGAAGATGCATGTTTTATGACATTCTATGTCAAAAAACTTTCAGTGTTTAGCATAGGCTTTTAAAGCGTGTTTGTGTCTGTTTATTTGAAAAAAAAAAAAAAAAATGAATTACAGGAATATGTTACTACTGAATAGTGTATAGATAGCCTTTTAAAGAAAGAAAAAATCACTGCCAACTGCTGAACAGCTAATTCACTCCATATAAAACAAAGATGCATTTCTGTAGGGCTAACGACATGCATCCCATCTCCTTGACAACCGCTCTAATTACCTCAGCTTGGACGATCAATATTTGATCTCTTTCCCACCATACAAACATGTCACTTTAACTCCATAGCTTTCTCTTAGCTTTTTGATAATTTGCAGCCAAGTGAAAATGGTCCTTTCTATTTGTTCTCCCTGGCTTGAGGCCAAGGGTTCTCTCAGTAGTATAATGCAGTTCATTGATATGAATTTGTTGATCTCCTGGGTAGTTTTTCACAAATTTAGGGCAATTAAAAGCCTTTAGAAACCATTTCAGTTGAAGTTATTATTGGTTGTTCAATAATTTTGCTTTTAGAAATTACTTCATCGTTTTATGATCATTTTTGCTTCATTTGTTCATAAAACAACTTCAGAAGAAAGACAAAGCACCAGTTTATTGAGTAGTTTATATAGTCACAAACACGGCTTTCAAACACAGAATTGAGCAACAATTTAAAAATACTTTAATTGGAGTGTTTCGTTTATAAAAATAAGATTTTTTTTTAAATTCAATTTTGAATTCTCTTTCCCTCAATACAATGATAATGAAACTTGATGAACTGTAACAAGTTATGAAAACTTCCTAAACACATTTGCATCGTATAAACTAACAGAGGAATTCAGTGTTAGCGTGGTTTATTGACCGTCCTTTGGCATATAAGTAAAAGCTCTAATTTCCTTAGGAAGAAAATGGAATTTGTGGGGAGAAAGAAATGCAGGGAATCTGAACATTTGTTTGTGGAATACAGGGAGAGATGTGCTTTGTCATTTTGGAGTAAAACGTCTGTGGATAATTACTTTTGATTTTCTTATAAATGGAACACAGATAAATATGTTGTCTATGGGATGCAAAGTAAAGGTTGATTTCTGCAGTGAAAATATGTCAAGCAATTCCTCAACGACTTTAATGGTATCTGTGGTCAAAACCTGGTGGAGTTTTGGTTGCCAAAAGGTGCGCGTATGCTGTGATTTCAGGCAGCTTCATCTTGCCAAGAGGTAATAGAATGCTGAGAGATCTTGGTGTTTTCAAAGGGGAGCAGTGACATTTTGAAAAATAAAGAAACTATAGTTGGTGATGTTTGAAATTATGGAAACAAAAATATTTGAATTTTAAACCAAAAAATCCATGAGAGAAACTGCACACCAAATTTAGTGCTTGATTTTCTGCGCTAAATTAGGTAGTGATCTTATGAAGTAAATGTCATGCCTTTGTGTGAAAAAATAATAAAGCTCTGATGGCGGTGATGATAATAATATTGAATATGGAAAAAAAAAAAAAAAAAGAATCTTATTTGAGATGGTCTTTACAGTGGCTTTTTTAATCTCTGAAACATTGCATTTTTTAACTTGAAGAGGATTCTTTGATTGCGAAGGGTGCTAAGTGGTGGGAAGCTCAGTGCAGAATAGTGAGGGATGAAAAATGCACAGTATAGAACTACTGCTTAGAATCCATAATCTCCAGTAAACAAAAGGAGCATCTGTCTGAGTAAGCAGACACATGTTCAGTCTTGTACTCCAAGTAGATGCAAATTTATTACGCCATGTTCCAATGTGTCCAAAGGTCATATAGCCATATTATATGCAAGATGAGCCTGACTAATGTACCTTGTTGCTCAGATGCGCTTACTAACTCAGGCTCAGCACTGCACTGGCATAATTTATCCAACTCTTGATTTTGGACAGTGATTGCAGCCAGTTGGTCCAATTCATAAACTTGCATCTGCTTATAAAAGACTAATGAAAATACTAAATCTAAATGAATCAATTTAACTGTAGTATGTTCATATCCATTCCTGAAAGCATACAATGCTTTCTTGCTGATCATTACATTCACCATTGCAGAATGGATTCATGCAAATGTGAAAGCAGAAAACTCATTGGAAAGGGAAGGAATGGGTGAAGTTCAGCATTATGTGCTAAATAATTTGCTTATGACATGCTAAATATGAGCACCAGACTTTTCAAGGTGAACTGATCATACCTCCTCTCAGTGAGCACTGACAAGTTGATGAAGTTTATGGAAGTGTTAGTACAGGGAAGATGATACTTTGCAGTCCCAAAAAGCTTTGTAAATTAAATGCAGCAAAGTCAGAAGTAGTGAGCACTCAAAATTCATACCAGGGAATTGAATGATTTTAATTGGAAATTTTTTATTATTTTTTTTTCCACTCATATGATTTATTTACTCAATTTATTTCCTTGCTTTTATGCCCTGTGCTCTCATTAGTGGGAATCTATGTTGTGGAAAAATAGTTGGATTTCCTTAGATGGACATGCATTATTTTTTGTTACCTGGAGTCGTATTGTCATATTGTTATCTTCTCCTTAGAAATTACCAATTATTTGGTGTTTTGTGGATGAGTTTAGATACTTCATTTATTGTGTGTTCTCTTCATTAGTTAGATATGCTATACTGCATTACAGTGAATTTGTTGTTCACTAAGAGGCTACTGTGCCCAAGGATGTGTTAAAATGTTTCCTACTATTCATAATTTCAAACTAAAACCTTTCTTAGTACCTCAGAACTAAAAATCCACCTAACCATATAATCTATACCTGACAACAGTAAATATTCAATATTTAATTAAATGTTGGAAGGGAGAGTCTTTCTTCTGATAACTTTTGGCAGTCAGCCATTTAAGGACTACATTGATTTGATTTGAAGCTGAATCCAGAGCACCGTGGTATTTGACAGTTTGTCTGAAGAAGTTTTTCATTTGACACAATAGGATGATTTAGAATCCTTTTTATTAACACCATCAGAATTTAGCTATTTGACTGTAAAGTGTTTTAATGTCTATCCTGAGAATCTTGGTAAAATTTGCTAGTATTCAGGAGGTACTGAACCTATGATTTGGAACAGAGTACAAGAGTAAATAATTCAGGACTCACACCAGACAAGCAGCGTTAATCAGATGATGCTATTTGACTGAATCGTATCCTTGACGGCAAAAATAAATAAATAAATTCTTTGAAATACCTCCTTTTCCTAGGCTAATGAAACTCACATTTGAAAAATCTTCTCATTTAGCAATGGCCTAATTATTTAGGCAACTAAATACGTTGTTTAAGCAAAGGGATAATCAAGCGAGGAATTTCCTCCTGTTATTTGTGCAGTATCTTTTTTTTTCTTTTTTTTCTTTTTTTCTTCTTTTTCTTTTTTTTTCTTTTTTTTTCTTTTTTTTCTTTTCTTTCTTTTTTTTTCTTCTTTTTTTTTTTTCTTACTGCAACAAGATTTTGTGTCCAACTTCATTGCCACAATTATTTTTGTGAGAAAGACCAAATCCAGCAGACACTAATCCTCCAGAGAAGAGACAGAGATTGAGAAAGGGGACAGTGGAATGAAAAAATATAAAGCCTAAATTACTAAATTCAGTTTGTCTTTAGGTCTTGTTTCCATGTCAAAGCACCGTGACACTCAACTGTGGACATTCCTTTTTTTCTTTCTTTTTAAGTTACACCCATGTTACTTCTAGCCCAGATAAGTAATTTTATACTGTCTCTCTTGATTTTGTGGTTACAGGACAGATAAAGGCTAAATAGAGAATGTATCATGTATCAAGGCTACATAGAGAATTGTATCAGTGAGATTGTCAAGTATTTTTTGGATAAATAATAAATTTTATCATAATGTTTTAAGTGATAGCCCAAATTCTTTTTGTAGTAAAATATCTTTAGGGCTCACTTCATGCATGCAAAATGGAGGAATAGTTTTCACGCACTTTATAATAGTTTGTTAATTAAAAGTAAATAGGGTTCTTAAGTGGAGAATGAAATTATCCCATTGCTTGGAATACCTTGATGCAGTTTTTATTACAGGTTGCATATGGCATCTGTTAGGAATTTGAGCATGGGTTGGTTGTTGAATTATTGTGTGGATTAGCTGTAGTATTTGAAGGTTCTCGACTTTAAAAGCATGTGTCTGTTTTAAATCCTACATAAATTCCTCACAGTTTTTTAGAACAGTCTGTAACTCTAACCAGGGCATTTTTAACACCACAGCTTCAAACAACAGCAGGAGCAAATCTAAAACATTGCTTTGAGTGGTTTCATAACATCATTAAAAGATTTCATTTTAATTAGATAAATTCCCCCCTTCTTTAACTTTTTGACTTTTCTCTAGTATGTTCTAAAAGGCAAAGGGTGAAAAGTCTAACTGAATTGAATTAAATATTAAAACATTAAAATTGGCATTTTATAGCTCATGAGGAAAAGATGGGAAAAAATCATGAAAAACATATTTCATGCATATTTTAGATTTTATTTTTAAGACCTTTCCAAAACTATTATGGATATTCTTAGTAAGAAATATTATAGGCTGTGTTGTCTCCCAGGACAGCTAAAGTTTCCAAAAGGAAGTTCAATCTGTAATACATCTTTCACATGTTATTTTAATAAAAAATCAAATATCATTTGTGTTTCCACTATTAAATGGAGACTCATTCTTTGGTCGTGTTTCCCTACATCAGCAAATACATTTAGAGAGTATAAAGTAAACTATATTTCAAGTTACACTGATCTCTCCCAAATCACATCTGTCTAAGGGATTACGTTTATGTTATACTATAAGTAATTTGAGGTTGAATATGAAAATAGCTTAGCTTGGTGTTTCCCTGCCTATGTCTGTGTCCAGTTGTGAGTCTGTGTTGTAGGGCTTTTAAATGTGTGCATTTATTTGCATGTGTTTACATTTGCAACTTCTGATGTTAATTGAGTTCTCTCACTCAACAGCAGAGAAAAATTCTTGGTATCAAAGCACTGTGAAAGAGAAGCTATGTTCACTTACATTACTGTTACCATTTTTCCAGGGCAACTTGTTATTTATTAAGTAGAGGGAACCTGTTCACTGTATTTGAGCACTGAGCTGCACTGTAGACCGAGTAGCTCTTTTGCCATTGTAGGCCATTAGTCTCAAACATGGTGAAGGAATTATAATCCTCTACAACACGGATTTATAATCCTCTATAACACAAATGTAATCTGTGCTACTGCTTTCTTGTTCCTCATATTGGTAGAAAATGGGTCAGTCTCTTTGATGCTTTGTGAAACATGGAAGTGTAGGCAACATTTATGTTATATGTTTGTCTTGTTTCTAAGACCCGTTGAACACTTATTCAAGAGCATAAATTAGGTTCAAAACCATTTGAATAATGAAATATAGCTTTGTTAAGAATGACAAGGAAAATATCAGTATAATCAGTTTTCTTGTAAAAGCAGTTCATACATGGACTTTGTGTAAGGTTTGTAGGTTGGGTTAGAGGAAGAGGTTGACTTCTCACATCTGTTCCTTTACATGGGAAAACAGTAGCTCCCAACAGGTCTTTGCTTATATAAAACTTTCATACAGAATTTTTATGGTGATGTCCAGGGACCTCTGCCTTAATAGAGAAAAACTTACAATCAGTTGTGTATATATTAAGAAGGATTTCTTTCTTATAATAAAGTGTCAGATGGAAACATACTGCTGAAATTATGTCCATGCCATTTTTCATTTCCCCACAAGAATTAGGAGTTAATTGGCACAGTGTATGGTTAGCAATGTACACCGAGACCTGGAAAAGCTGTGACAGCCATTGGAGATGATGAGACTGAGGCAGGGACAGTGGAGTTCAGTCAACAGTCTGGTACAGTCAAGGGAGGTTTTTTCCTAGTCAAGTCAGATTCCATCCAGCCTGTGACTTCTTCCAGTTTCTACAGGAACAAAGGCTTGGTTAGCACTTAGAAGGGGCATCATGTCACTGTGCACCTGACCTGGACATCGCTAATGGCCTGTACAAATGTGCTGCAAGGTTCTGTGCCTAGTGCTCAGACATAAAGTAAGAAAAGGTGGTTCCGTCTTCAAGTAACTTTCCCTATTGGTTATTCAGACCTTGGATGATGAAGGAGTTACTGGGCTGTTCACAAAGAGGCTGTGAAAAAAGATTTGATTCATCTTTGGTTTAGATATATTATGTCTTTCTTTGCCCACATTGATATGTTCTCTTTCTCCAAAAATGTTTTTCTTGTTTCATGTATAGACTTGGTTCTTATGAACAGGGAGGTACTGCGTGCTGGGGACACCCAACAAAAATACCTAGAAATACCAGTAATTCTGATTGCAGTCTCAAAGGCTACCTGTTTGTGCCCAGAGAACGATTTCTTTTTCTTCTTTTTGCAAGTAACAGATTTTAAAGGATGGATTCTTCCATACTGACTGTCTAAGAAATCTTGCTCTTTGGTTCAGTTTGCTGAAGCCTTAGTTGTCGTGACTTCCTAATAGAATAGGAAAATAATATGAACAGCTGTGATTGGGGAATCCTAACTTTAAAAATTCAAATAGCATCAGCCAGGTCTGTCAGAGCTGACAAGAGGTCCTTTGACAGTCAAGGACTTCTATTTCTACCTCTTAGTGTAAAATGAAAGTGACTTGGCTCCCTTTTGGGATTATATATTGTTCGGTTTTATGTATTGATCAGTGTTTTCTAAATGCTTTTAAGGCTTTTAGACCAGGTGTTATTTGTGGAGTCAATTTCTCTGTTCCTTTGTGAGCTTGCAGAGTGCTGGAGTGCTACTGGGTGATTGACAGGACATGCTTGTGATTGTGTCATCTCATCTTCAGTGCAATGCAATGAAGTGAAAGAGAGGAAGTAGAGAAAAATGTATGGGCTTGTTAGTTTTGTATAACTATTTCTACATCTCCTTGTAATAGATATATATTTTTCTAGCAATGCCATAGAAACTGCAACCTATTTATGAGGAAATTGAAGTAACTTTTCAAAAAACTGTGCTCTGGAGTTAAAATCCATTTGTGTTTTTTGTTTTTTGTGTTTTGTTTTGGTTGTTTGTTTTGTTTTGTTTGTTGTTTTAATGGACATTGCAGAATTGGTGAAAATCTACCAATTCTTAGTTGATTCATGCTAACTGTTAAAGATTGTTTGGTCAGTTTTGAAATGTGCACTACTTGTTACTTGTTGGGGATGCAGCACGGCCTCTTTGGTGATTCTGGGTCTAAAAGCACTTTCTAGATGATATAATTGATGCATCACATAAGGAATTTTTAAAAATGAAGCAATTCAGTGACTCACAACAGCACTATGTGCTAGTTTAGGACAGGAAGTGTGTAATAACTAGGTGCAGCTGGGTCTGCAAGATGAAATTAAATAGACAGGAAATACTTAACCAAGCTGGAATTTGACCACATCCAAAATGGAATTTGATGTGAATACTCTCACCTTTAATTATATGAAAAATTTTCAAAGGAATGCTTGTGGTCATATGTGACCACAGTCTTAATTTTCTTGTGTTGATGCTAAATTTCAGCTATTGATTGAAAGAAATTTTACTTACCTGGTGAAAATGATGTGGTTCTAATTGTTTTGAAGTTATACATTCCTTTTCCATATAGTAATTCTTGAATGGAAATGCACTTACGATTTTCCAGAATCAGCTTATCAATCAGTTATAATATATAATAATTATAATTATAATAATAAATAATTATACCCTCTCATCCTCCATTTCCTTTCTTGTTTTTCTGCAATTGCAGAGTGTGGACAGAACTGATTTCAGTCAGTATTGTGTGAGTACACTTGAAGTACAATCATGGTCAGAACTCTTCTTTTTTTCCTCTCTCCCTGGAGCCTTTTCCATAGCCTATCATGCTAACTTAGCTTTTTGGATTTTTCTCTTAATATTGTAGTGTCTTGGACCCTTAACTACAGGTCCAAACACTATTGAGGTACTACCCAAAGAAACATTTCCCACTGTAAAGAGTACATTAGGGAAAACACAGAAATAAGATCAAAACAGTGATGCTGCTCTGATTTGTCCAGTTTCCAATGCTGGAAGTTTTATGGCCCTAGAAAAAAAGAGGCTTTTGTGTGTGCTTGTGGAAAGCAGTTCATCAGCTAGTGGGACAGAATGGCATAGGAGCAGATTGCTACTTGTCTCACAAGGGTTACAGCAAGTGGTGAATATCAGAGATAATCTATTTTAAGGTGGGTATGAAAACCTTGGAAGAGGAGACAAGTAGCTACTCTCGATGCTGTTAGAAAGGAGATGAATGGGAAGTGATCTTACTAGATACATCCTGGATTTCTTCCTCAAGGCCAGCTGGAATAAGGTGATGTCCGCTGAGTTTAAGGTATGTTACAAAATTTAAAGAAAATGTTGTGTAGAAACTACTGAGAGAATTAAGTCCTAAAAAACAAGATCTGAATTGAAAATGTGGATTGAAAGTGTGGGTCTTGTCTCGGGCAGAATAAGTCAGGACTTCAATGGAGACAGAAGGAAAGAGAGAAAGGTCCCTGAACAGCTTAAATGTGCATTTGGTAATAAGATTATTTGCAAGTAGGCTGGAGCTTGAGATGTTCTAAAGGTTTCTTAAACCAACTCTGTGGATCTGTGATCAGTAACATTGTTTAAGATCTTCCAAAAGATGTTCTGGGGAGCTATAAGAGGGTTAAGAGCATCATAAAAGGTAAAAGTTATGAAAGTTGAGATAAAATGAGAATTTCAGAAATAAGAACATGGCAGAGTCTTCTAAAAGTTGATTAATGAAGATTCAATGAGGTACTTGTTTTTTCAGAGTTGGGATGAGTTTTTTTTAAAGACTTTCATTGAATAATCCTGATAATGCAACTTTCATCAAACCTTTAGTTTAGCATAAAAGGAGGATAGATTGAATTTGGGTTGAAATTTGGTGGCCATTTATGGAAAAGAGGAGGGCAATATCCAAAAGATAGGAGAGGGGAACTTGGAAAGAATCAAGGGCTATTATCAGTGGATGAAAGAGCAGGATGATGTAACTACCTGTTGTTTTTATCATGCGTCTCTAATCCTGATGAATTATAGCATTGATTATAGAATGAGCTACTTAAAAATTAGCAATCGTTACTATAAATGCTCCTCTGTTGTCTTTCTTCCTATACCCATTCTTTCCTTTTCCTTGTTACAACAGTTGGTAAATCTTTAGCTTGCTAACTTGTACATCATGTCACTGGTTCATTGAGGCACATGTATCAGCACAGTTCATAAATAGAAGCAGCTGGTTTCCTCTGCACTTAAGAGAATGCACAAACACACAACTGAGATCTTCAAATCCTCTGTATGCTTTGGATACAATTCCTATCCTGAAAAGCCATGCTGTGATTTCAATTAGTGCAGATGTGCACCAAGCCACCTTATTGGCTCAGGAAAGAATTCTTTTGTTTCAACACTTGAACTGCTAGATCTGGTTAATGTTACCAAATGAAAAAAAAATAACATCACACCTATGGTATTAGTCTTATACTCCAGTATCTGAAAAAGTCTTGCCAGAAAAAAAAAAAAATGTTATCATCTCACAGGGAAAAGCTGAATTCATACACAGGAACTGCAGGATTACTTCAACATTTTACTAGTCCCCTGTAACACCAGCAAGTCCCATAAATGCCTAATGGAAAAACAGCAGAAAATGAGATCTGCAGCAGGCCTTTAGAGATCAAATTTATGTTGCTGAACACTTTTTTCAGGTCAGGTTTAAAGGTCAAAAGAAAGTGGATAGATTAAATTTGCTGATTTTGCCAACTCTAAAGGCCCCTTTTAAAGGTTTTCTGTTTCTATGGACAGCCCCAATATGATTTTGGATAGTTTTGAGCAAGAATTGAAATGTGTAGAACCTTTGCTGTATTTTTCTCATGTGAGAAATACAATCATATAATAATACTTAGCTGTCACCAGTGTGTTCTTGAGCATCTGATTCAGATCATCTTGAAGTAATTAGTATTTCTTATTAATTCAGTTTTTAGTGTATATTCATTTTGCATGCAGACTTAGTCTCATCTATTGCAGGGCCAGCTGTGACACCACAGGGGCAAAAACAGTCACTCCCTTTTGTTTTCGCACTTGTGTTGGAATTCATCTCCATGTTTCTCAAATAATGTTTTTTTTCCTTCTGTATCTCCAAGAAGAAAAGTATCTCTCAGTGAGCATCACTGACTTTTGCACTCTGTGCTCTCTTAAATGTGAGTAGAATCAAACTGTATACTCACTTGGTAAGAAAGAAAGTGGAATACAAAAACTTACTGCAAAGGACATCTACATCATCAGTCTTTGCAAATACTAGAAATGAAAGAAATGATTAGGAAGATGGCTGTTGAATAATATTTTTAGAATCATAAGTAATTTGGGCAAAATGCAGAAATGTCATTTCTGGCACCTTCTTTTCTACAAATTGTGATAGCACACAAACACAAGCTGAGTTAGAAGCTTGGTACCTTTACATGAAGCAGTAGAACAGACATGAAGTGTAGAACAAACAGCATGTTTGTACACCTCTATTCCATTATGTAGCTTTATTTATATAAAGTTACTTAATCAGCCTCTAGAAGTATGAGTAATTCAGTATTTTTATAGTGCAAGATGATTCAGTAGCAGCTTAATGTCAGGTCTTAATACTTCCCAATTAAAATAAAAAATTACTTAGCCTTCACAGTAAAATTTACTTCACCTCCCCATAGAAAAATCTGTAATGTGTAGCAATTGCAGTTGTCCTCTCATTGTGTGTGTGTGTGTGTACCTGTAAATTATCATGCCTAAACTGGTAGTCTTTAAAAAGTAAAGTAGCGCTTCTGTTTTCAAATGTTCTAGTAGATACATTTCTGCTATGTCATAATATTTAGGGCATGAAGTTCTCAGTAAAATAGTTAAGAATTGTATTAATATCACGTTTACCAGAGGCCATAGACAATTATGGTTTGACTTTCAATTATTTGAGTTCTCTGTATGCTTTTTAAGATTGTCCTTGGAGTGGAGAAATTAAGTGACATCTGAAAGAACAGGTTTTCAAATATCTGCACATTTTGAAGTCCATTAATGGCAACTAACGTAGGGAAAGCATTTATCTCTTATCAAGTTATAAGCATTAAAGAATCTTATTCTTGCAGCACAGTTCTTCAGCAAATCTTCTGCCAGGATCTGAAGAGTTAGCTGCTATGAAATCTGTGCACCTTGCATGTAGTTGTCCCTTGGGAGGGTTGGAGTTTGAACTCTACTGCTGGTTATGGTGCTTTTCAAACTCAGCCAAACTGGACATAATGATTCCAGCTTCAGAGCTAGCAGAAAAAAATTACTGACATGGGAGTCAAGATATGCAAGCAGTTTTATTGAAATACAGCTCTCTCTTACATTCACAAACAGAGAAGATTGTCTGACCAGATACGTAGCTTGCTGAACTAAATGAAGCAAAACTGAAGGCGTGGGCTTCCACTTAAGAACAACTTATCATAGAATGTGCACAAACTCAGGGTAAATTTGAAAATTCTCCTTTCAGAATGTAGCTGATGGGACAAATTTTAATAAAATTGGATACATCTGTGGGGTATCATATATCAACCAAGAGGCAGACAAAAGAAGTAGGAATTTATTGGAGGAATCCATCTGACTTTTCTTGTGGGCAGAATTACATCTGGCATTTGTGAGGGTGTGCCATTTCCCAGATCTTCACAGTGTGTTGGCAAGCTATTTTAATAGGCTTGGATGTTCATTTGAGAGAGCATGATCTCTGGATAGATACGCAATTAACTGTAGTAAATCTAAGGTACAGAACTACTCGGAAGCGAACTCCTTTGCCATAAGAATATCCAAAAGCTAATATAAATTGGTGACAGGCATTCGGAAAAGCAAAGTACTACTATATCAAAATGCCAGACATTCAGATGTTTTATAAAAGTTTAATTTTTCAAACAGCTCCTTGTCATCTGTATCCTCTTCTCAGAACATGGGATGATTATGATGGTAATTGTAGAAAATTGCTAGTCATCAGTGCTGTTAAATATCTAAATTCTAAAATGTATCATACAGTCTTGAAGTTGTGGAATATTTTCCAAGGACTATTATTCACAGTGAGAATTCTGAAATTCCTTTGCTGTGCGATTAAAATGGACAGGGTTGCAGTAGGGTACGTGAGATATAAGCAATCATTCCTGTGGAGTGTGGTTGCCAGAAAAGCAACTTCACGGGGAGACTCTGTGTCTCCCACGCATCTGAATGCAATTTGTGAGGAGTAAATAGGGTCAGAAGAGACCTCTAAGTCCTAGCTTCAGCCATGCATGCTGACATGCTGTTGTGCTGCAACCCATTCCCTGAAATCATGCCTCTGTCAAAGCTATACTTGCTTCACAGGTCTGAGGCCTTCATTCAAGGAGTCATATAATGTCTCTCTTTCCGGACGAGGCCAGGTCTATAGATTTAATAGCTGGTAATACTTATCATTGTTAAATCCAAGCAGTTAAGTGGCATATCCATATACTCTTATTATTTATATCAATTTCCAGCCAGGAAGATTGGTTGAAGTAGACTCTCATCTGGTTCTAGTTAAAACTGGGAGAAATCCTCTGTTTACTGGCTGTAGATAATACTGACTCTGCATTGGGTTTGTCCAAAGTGCTTACTCAAGTACTTGGTCAAGCTAGAACCCAAAAACTATCTTAAATCATCCTATTCTGAGTAAAGCCTTTCTTCTGGAACAGTTTTGAGTCTTTCAGAGTCTAAATGGGAAGCTTTCCCACCTGCATGCATGTCAAGAAAATCAAGTTCTAAACATAAGTTCAGCAAGCGTTAGAAAATAAGGAGGACTGGTTTCACTGCTAGCACAGTGGTGCGGATTTGCAAATACTAACATAAAGCCTCTGCCAGCAAGAGATTATTCCTCTCTCCACAATTAATTTCTACGTTCTAGTGACTAATCATATCTTGAAGAAGTGGTCACAAGTGTTGCAGATTTATAGGACCAGTGGAGAACAGGTGTATGGATAGGCACATTAATGATCAAGGCTGCCTTCACGGGAGTCACTGTCCTACAGTAAATACCTTTTCAACTAATTGTCACTTGCAACCTTTTCAAAAAGCAACTGAATGTGTACAAGGGCTATTTTCACCTGAGTGATAGGTCAGAAGGAATACATCTTTAGCCTGACTGGAGGCCTTTTGGGTATGGAAGCAATAAAGAAATGATCTGTTTGTTTATGGATCCTGTTTAAGCTATTGTGTAGGACAGGTAAAGTTCTTTAAAACAGTTATTTCCAGCTATACTTTATTTATTTATTTATTGTATATAAAATTTCCCTACTACAGAAAGATAGAGAATAGGAGTAAAAGGCAGTTGCACTTTAAATTAATATATCTGAAGTGAACAAAGCCATCCATTGTGTTGCTTTCGTGTGACTGTTGTTAGATATTAATTTGATAAGGACAGACTATGTTAAAATGGGAACTGAAAAAATTGTTGAACCTTTTTTTTCCTGACTGCTTTGTCATACATTATAATGTTTATTGTTGAGATTAAGTACTCTCTATTCAAGCAGTAACAAGTTTCACAGTGGAACAAAAGTAAGCAGCACTAACAAAATTCATTTTGAACAAAAAGAATGAACTGTGAGATATGAAAACTATTGATTATGTTGTCTGTGGTGACATACAAACAAAGTGATAACTGTTCACATCTGTAAAAATTGAAGAATGGCAATGTCAAATTGTGCAAAGATTAACATAAGAATCTGACATCTTTGGTGAAAATTTATAATTACATTTGATGCTTTGGTAGAGATTCGAATGAGGGTGGAATCTTGTCAAGTAATTTTTTTTGTTGTTGTTCATGTCGTTACCAACTGCTTAACCCTTTGATTAGCAAGAATTATTACAGTGGATAAATTAGGCTACTTAAGATAGAAGTATGTTTTCTTCTGATTTGTAGGAATATTCAAACATCCATTTCAGAAGGCAGCTTCTTAAGGTTAATTCTGCTCTGAAGATGATGTTCTAAGTAGTATCATATAGATATCACTCCTGAAGGAAAGTTTTGTGACAAGAGCTGATGTGTCTCTCCTGCTCTCTCTGAAAAAAAATGTGAAAAGTATCAGAAAGTTGAAGAAATATGAATTATTTATTCATGGCTTTTGAACTCTGGGTTGAAGGTACCACTGTTACTTTCTCTTCTTGCTTTGTGGAAGTGTTTGGTACCACTGTGCCTTGTGTTTGGTTTCTTACTAGGTTACTGACGGGGTCAAGCTGTACATGTTGATAGGGAGGCACTGCATGGAAAAAAATAAAGAGGAATAATAATGATACAGATACATAAAAATATATCTAACACTCGAGACAAGGACTTTCCGCATTAGCTTTGACAAATGCATACTGCATTTTATTTTGATGTGGACTAATAATTTTTACTCTCTAAAATAAGGTTATTTATGATACAACTCAAGAATGTTCTAGTTTGGATGTTTAAAAAGTAGAAATAATGCTCATATAGCTTAAGGAATGAATTTAAACTCACAGAATTGAGGAGGTGATGTTGAAAGATCCCAACTTCCTTTTCTTACAGGAGTACTAAAACATGAGCTTAAATGCTGATTTGAAAAGGAGTACTTTTCCATTTGTCTTTGCATCCCATGTGCAAGTTTAAGATTCATTGATATTCTAATCTAGAATAATCGTGTTGGTAGCATATAAATTAGCACGCAAGTTAACGCTGACTGTTAAATACATCACAATAACTTTATTATGTATGTTTTGTATTCCCACTTATTTTTAAGGACAAAAATTGTGTGAGCTGAGATTCAAGGCAAGGAAGCAAAGAACATTTTTCATAATTAATATTCTAGGAACAATGCTCATTCCTGTCCAAAGGAGTATATCTATGAGGCTGTAGGCATCATCAAGATCCCACTGACTTTATAATTTCGAATTCTGGGAAGTCCTCTGTGGAGTTGCAGGGCCACAGGAGTACTTTATCTCTAAGGTGTTAATCCACTCATAACCACAGAATTGTAGGGACTGGAAGGGACTCCTGGAGATCACCTAGTCCAATCTCCCTACTAAAGCAGTTCCTGGCATCCAGGTGGAGACTCCACAACCCCTCTGGGCAGCTCAGTCACTCTGGCAGTGGAGAAGTTCTTCCTTGTGTTAGTGTGGAACTTCCTGTGTTCCAGTTTGTGTTGCCCCTTGTTCTATCACTGCACATCACTGAAAAGACTGGCCCCATCAACTAAGCTCCTACGCTTCAGATGTTTATACACATTTCTCTCTCAGCCTTCTGCTCTCAGGGCTGAACAGTCCCAGATCTCTCAGCCTTTTCTCATAAGGGAAAACAAAGGGCTCTAGGCCCTTTATTGTCTGTGTGTCCTTTTGTTGGATTCTGACTAGATGCTCCCTATTTTTTGGACTGGAAACCTCAGAACTGGACACAGTGCTCCAGATGTGGTAAGATGGGTAGGGTCACCTCGCTTAACCTGCTGGCCGTGCTCTTCTTAGTGCACCCCATGATACCATGAGCCTTCTTGGCCACAAGAGCACATTGCTGGTTTATGGCCATCTTGTTGTCCACCAGGACATGTAAATCCTTCTCCTCTGTGCTCAGTAATCCATTTACACATTTACTCATAACACATTTAATCAGCTTGCAAAGCGTAGGCATTTTGTGGTGTTTATTTCAGAGTCAAATAGCTAATTTCTTACATAAATGTTAGAGATATGTGCAGTGCATGGGGTGCTCTAAAATAATTTCTTACAAGCTGATAGAACAATAGGGAATATATGCTTTTCCCACGTAGTGCGTATTTCTCAAAAAGCCACACATCTACTTTTACGATAGACTTCTGGGATAATTCAGGCTGAAGTGGACTACTGGAAGTTTGTTAGAACAACTTCAAAGTTAGACAGCTGCTTTATGTTCAGTTGAATATCTCTAAGGATATTCTATTATTTTACTCTCCACTATGAAATTTTTTTTCCTGTGTGAAACTTCAAATGTTGCAAAGCTCACCTCAGTGTTAGAAGCTATTAGAATCAAGTAATTTCAAATACAAATTTTTAAGACTATGCTAACTCATAAATCTCTTAATTTCTTCCTGCACACTTCAACATTTGAAGAGTGAGCAAACTGAATTAAAACAGACACATTATTTTTAAGACTCACAAAGAAAAGAGGCATTGGTTCAAAGGGTTATGATGATCTTCCAAAACCAGAACTGCCATGTTGCCTTTGAATGCATCCTTGCTTCCATAAAATAACAGTTTTATAAGCTTAAGTAAATTTTAAAAAGTCAGCAATTAACTAGAGATTTTCTGAATTGTTATTTCTATTCCGGTGTGTGGTATTTAATCTGTGAATTGATTTGGAACTATATATTCTAATCTGTGTGACAGTTTATGAAATCCATTTGTTTGTCATATGTTAAGAGGAAAATACTGCCCACATGTTTCTATGGTTGCAGAAAAAAAGATATAATACAGAGTATTTTTAAACTCAGCAGCATGTGTTCCTACTGTCAGAAATTTGCAGTATGATGTCTGTATGTACATTTGTGATGTATATATGTATGTGTGTGATGTGTACATCTTGTTCAGCATTTGAAGAATTCCATTTTGCCAGACACATTTGTGTTTTCAGTGGAGTATCTATGGCTTGCAAGTGCTCCTTTTAGAAACTGAATGGAATACAACCATTTAGTAGTGCCAAATCATGATGATTGAAAAGCTGCGTGGGTTTATTAGTTTCTAAGGTGGCTAAAGGGATATTGGCATAGGCCACATATATTCTTAGAGAGCAAATGGGTGTTTGCTTACTGGGTTTCTGAGGTTTCCTGATATCAAAATTATTATACTTGAAAACTCAGTGATGTTTTGCATCAAGAAAGGTTGGTCCTCTGCCATCGTTTGACCACCTAGCTTGATCTTTTGTGGATCGAAAACTGTTTTTAGAACAATTATACAAATTAAGTGGGGAAAAAAAAAAATCTTCAGTACATTTCCTGTATTTGTAGTCTGATTTTCCTTGAAAGAGGCCAGAGAAAGTGACAAGAGCACAGTGATTTTCAAGGAGAAAACACTCAAGAGAAAATGAAAACTTACTTAGAATATTCAAGTATTTTGAATAGTAGCGTAAATTGAAGCCCCTGCTGAAACACACTTCTCCCACAGTAACACAACGTTGCAAAACATGCCTTAGCTGAAGAGTTCCCCCTGGGTTGTAAGGTCTGGGAGTAGAAGACTACCACTGCTCTCTGTGGCTGCGGTAGAGGTCCCACCAGTCCCACTGGTTTCTGGGGTGTGAGTTCACAGGTTTGTCAGAAACAGAAACTTAATATAGTCGTTATTTGGCTCTGAAAAGCTAATAATTGGGGATATTCCTCCCACCTTTGAAGAAAGTACTCATTGTACTCATTTGGACTGTAATAATTAATGCTAAGCACTTATGTGGCTCTTTATGTTCAATGTGTTCTGTAGACAATTATTATCCAAATTAAGTGAAAATACCTTTGTTTAGGGTTTAGCAACTGTCCATATATCGTATTTCATAATAATTATTTGAATTAACCTAGTTCGTGACCTTCGTTTATTTGTGTGTTCAGAAACAAAGCCATGCGGCAGTCTTTGCATAATGAAAATTAAAAGCCCAAGCAATAACATTAATGTTCTTTTAAATAATTAATTTTAATGTGTGGAAGTGTGAGCAATAAATGTTTTATTGTAAATCCTGATGTGGTAATTAATCCAAGTGATTAGGACCTAATCGTGTGTTCATAGTAAATATTATATTTACAATGAAAGTAGGTTTTTTGGGATCCTGATTCTGAGGCAAGACTTGGGAAAGGAGCGATAGTTAAAAGGAAATGTTGGTGCACTTGTTTTTGAATTTGCTGTGTCAGAAATTAAGGGATCCTTTATTACTTGAATAATTGTTTTTTCAGTTCTTAAGTTCTTAAGTTCTTTACTATATGCATGCTTATTTTCTTTGCCATACAATTGCTTATACATTAAATTAAATACGTCATAAAGGTACACAAGCTGTTAAAGCCAGCTAGCAAATACCTTTGGGAACCAAAGGTTTTTAGTTTTATTAATCGTTTACACCTTAATTTGGAAATAGCAAAAGCCCTATTGTTACATAAAGCATACCATTATTTTCATGGAGAGTTAGTCTCCCTATAAGAGACAGTAGTTACAAGTCTAGTGGTGGTGGCTGGGGTACACACATCACACACAAAATTAATTCAGAGCTGCCCCAGAGCATTTGAGTCATTCTTTATTTTCATGGATAGAGTTTATAGAGTTTGGAACATCAGTTGTATTGTTTGTCATTGTTTTCCCCAGCAAATTTAGGTTTTATGACTGCATTATATACATCTGTGGTTTGGTATAGAGTTCTGCTTTGCCAGTTATGAGGCTGCTTTGTTTAAACAGACTCACTTAGCAGATGACGTAGCCTTGCAGTAGTGCAATAAGCATCTGAAATCTTTAGTTACCTCTTGATCATTTATTTTTTCCCTTCTTCCTACAGACCATGCAACAGTATCAGTGTAGTCTGTCTGGTGATGTGATCTTTATTAGTGCAATAATATGCTCTTTCTTTGGGGCTCTTGAAATATGTTCTAACGATAATGGTAATGACTTTGATTAATATTTAATCCCCGTGCTGCTATGTTCTTATAATTTACAAGATCTCAAAGGTATCTTGGGGGGAGGGAAGAAAGGTTTCTGCCTAAGTGTTTCAGTATGAGAGAGCTTAGGGAAAAACACGCCTATGTTTTTTTTACATCTTGTATCTGTTTTCTAACCTGATTTTGGGTAAAACCTTTCATAGCATGGCCGTGTTCTTGTCAAGGAGATTCATATGGTATAGAAATCGTGCTGGCATTGGCTTCTTTTTCATGGCATTTGACTCGTTGCTGTATTTGTTTATATTGCATAACAGTCATCATTCCTCTGAATCATCTGGGAATGTGAATGCAGAGGGCACAGATACAGCAGTGTGTGCTGGTGTGGAGCAGGAAGTGGCTGAGGGGTTTTTTCCTCTTCTTGTTAGCAGGGGAGCTAGGATTTATAAATACAGCAGAGCAAGCCCAAATCAGTTTCCCCCTCCACTCCACAAGTCACAGTATTGGTGTACAGACTCACAGAACAAAAATATCTCTTGCACGTACACAGGAGAAGTATTTTCATGGTTTTCAGAGCATGGAACATTATGAACAGAATTCTGAGGGAAGCAGTACTATTGCACCACGTGGGAATGTTCTCCACAAGACTTTTTGCATTTTTACAGGACCCTTAACTACCTGGTCAGCTGATAGCGATTATCTGCTAATACATTTGTGACTGGTCATTGCTTCAGTCTGACAGTTTTACCTGTTGTTATATAAACCGTTGTGCTGCTATAAGCATGTTTAATTTAAAAGATACTCATATATTTTCTCATTCAAGATTATTTGAATAAGCCAGAAATAGGTTGCTCTGTATGTTTGCTTACAGAGCTCTGAAACTGAGGATTAACTGTCTAGAGAATTAGAAACTCTATGCATTTGTACTTACATAGATTCTCTCAATTTACTAATATACTGTAAATATTATGTACACACCAAACTTGAATGAATTCAACATATGGTTAATGTTTACATAATTAATGAGATGCCAAATTACATTAATATGACAAGCCATACACATAGAAGCACATGATGCACAGTCACCAAGAGCTGAAATTTGCCACACCTTTTCTTTACCTCCTGAAATGTCTGATTGTCAGGACGGGGACTCTGAATTGTGCACAAAATTGTGAAAATTGGGATTGAAAAATCAATTACTTCTATCTTACCAGCATCATGAATAATATGAATGTCAACATTAAGACTTGCTATTTTTTTCATTAAACAATAATTAGTATGTTTGATCCTAATTTTTTGTCTAAACACAACATTACCATTTTGTTTATAGATGAATTAAGTGTTGCTAGTTTTAATACAGAGTTGTTTTAGAAGGAGGGAAGGTGAAAGAAACAATTCCTCTCATTAGCCAAGAATTACCAAATATTTGGCAACACGGTGTTTTCTCAGTGAGGGTTCAATTGTTTTTCAATGAACAAAAAGTGCAGCAAAGTGTTTTGAGAATACTGGGAGAAAAGAAGAAAAGGGGCTTATTCTTGATCATAGCTTGTTTGATTTGCAGCTTATATTTTATTGATGTTAATACCCTGTACTTTATAATACCTTTCAACATAGAATTTCAATCATTTTGGTAATGTTAAGTAATTAAACCTCCCACTGGTTCTGCCGATGGAGGTGTATTTATCATTATAACTATTTTGTAAGAGGGTAAACAAAGACAAAAAAGGTTGAGTTACTGAAGAGAATATAAAAAAAAAATCCAGACTCCTGTTTCTCAAATGATGTTTCATTAACTTTTCCTCCCAGAATATGCCAGAAATTAAGCATGTATAGCAATAGATATCACTGCCTGAGCTTGATAAACTCACATAAAACTGTGCTGGAATGTGGGGAGAATATAGAGATTTTTTTGCTTCTTCATAGAGATGCAGATTTCAGGGAGCTATATCTAAGGACCATCATTGTAAGATCTTAATTCATCTTTTTAAAGTGAGTTCAAGTAATTTTTCAGTTTCCAGGGAAATGTGAGGATTTTTTACTTGGGATAGCGTTGTCCTATAGCAAAGCTAGGTATATTACTGCTCTCTCATGCATGCATGTATCTACACCTCGATGTTTATGTTCTCATCCATATGTTCTGCAAGTACTCTTCTCATAGCAGTCATACAATTATTTTATTCTAAGTATGGCTTGGAAGAACATTCTAGAGAATGCATGATTTAACTGATAGTAATCAGAATGGAAAAACATTTCCAAATTGTTTAAAATGTAAAAGAAATTGCTGGTGTAAATGTGAAATAATTATTTTCTTTAACATGCGATGCCAAATATTGGAGTTTTTCTGCTACTGTTGTAATCTGATAGATACTAATATGGCAGCAATCAGAGTTCACTTCAGCAACAAAGAAGCTGTTCAATTCTGAAAGCAATCCTCTCCTTCTGACACGTTGGCAACATCATAGAGGAAAATGTCACGGTCAATATAAGCACATTTACTGACAGTTAGGTTTTTTCCTATGTTACTGCAAACTGTTTGAAACTTGGCTTTTCTCAAAAACAGAAACTTTGACCACTCAGAATGATAAAACGATAGTTTACAGCTTAGTCATTTTCCAGTTATAAAGCAATACTTTAATGAAAATAAACAATGCATACAGGAACGAGGCAAAACAATTACTCAGAGAAATTGTTGCGTTCCTGCCATCTGAGCTTTCTGATTTCCAAGAACCATCTCCAGTACAAACTAGATGAAGAGCAGTGGGTTTTGTTTCACTGAGTAACTACTTGCTGGCCAAGATAAAATACAATTCGAAAATGTTATTGGTACCATGCAGGTACTTACTAAGTTCCTAAGTAGCCTATTACGTGAAGATGAGATACATCGATGAAAATAACTTCTATATATCTAATTTACAGACTGAACATTACCCAACTTATATAGCGGCTTTGTCTTTCTTAGAGGGAGTGAAAAATTAATTAAAGCACAAGCACCTCCATAAGGAAAGTGTGTGGTGTTTGATTTGTGTGGGTGTTTTATTATTACTATTTCTGGAGTTTTTTAGGATCAGGAATATTTGAGTATTATATAATTTGATACTCTTCTGTCAGATCTCAGGAAGAAAAGTAATGATTTCAGGCAGTAGCATGTATAAATGCTCAAAAGTCAGAAAAAAGGAGTCAATAAGCCAGCTGATTTGAGAGTGCTGTGGCCAAATATTTCTGTGTTAGATGCAGTTTTATGTATTGTTCTCTACTCATTTAAACTCATGGAAATACTACGATAAATAGGTTTGGGTCTTTAGTTTCCTATTCCGAAGGAAGGTTAGTTTCCTTGTCTTGTCTCACAATGGGGAGTATGTGGACTGTATCCAATCTGGGCTCCATGCAGCTCAGAAGGCATGGGTCTTTTGGTCTCTGGTTGTAAGGGCACATGGAAACCTTGTGAAAGTCATTCTGGAGCAGTTACCCTTAGGTTCATTTCCCATCCCAAGATCTTTGCCCTTTCTAAGCCCTGATGGATCTGCTGGGCTGCAACAGACAAAGTAGTGGCAGAGCAGAGGAAAAATCTCTTGTGTGCAAGTGTGTGCCTTCAAGTTCTCCTTGTGTACAGAATATGTGAAACTTAGCCAAGTCCAAAGTTCTGCTGTGGTTATGTCTCTGCTTAGCAGAGCACGCTCTTCTGGCACATGAGCAGTCTCAGTGATTTTCCTGGAAGTGCCAGCATGCTTGAAGCTAGATGGCTTCTGCAGGGCTTTACTGAATCATGGTATTTATCAGGACTGTCACTGCAGAACTGTCAAAATATCACTGCCTGAAAAATTCCTCCCTTTAAATGGATGAGCGCGTGATGTCATCACAACTGCATTTTTATGTAAGTCCTTGCCATAAAATAATTTTGGATTAAATGATGTGTTCTTTTCATGTTGCCAGTATATAATTCACCCTTAATGGCAACAGACTGTTGTATATATATCTGAAAGCTAAATATTTTGATTCACACTTAGGATTTATTGATTTTACATTGTTACTGAATGGTATTTCAAAATACCAGTTCAGAATACCATGGTTCAAAGTCTAGTCACTCATAAAGTCATTTTCTTATAAACTGCTCTGAAAATGGGGATGGCAAGGAGACAGTAAGAGCTATGAAGAACACAGGGCAAATGGAAGCATTTTAGTGTATGGTAGGTTTGAGAGCAATCTCATTTTTTATTATCTCTATTTGAACTTGTGTAAATGTTGTTTCTGTGGTATTAATAATAAACCCAGAAATGCAAAACATTTGTTAGCATCTCAGTTTGGATTTGTCTAAACGTACAGAAACTTAAAGAAAGTACTCATTGATTACAGAAAGAATTAATCCTCATTGTGCAAATATTACGTGTACCTAATCGAGATGAATTCAGTGCAAGTGCAAGAACAAATGATGGCAAGGCTGCTCTGTTTGGACAGAGCACATTATTCTGAAATACTTTTGCCAAAGCCAGGGTAGTGCTGGCTTCATGTGCGATACACTCTGATTTGCTGCACTCGTGCCTGCTATTGTTAGTGCTATATGAGCACAGCGTAGGTCAGAAGAAACAGTTAGGTTTGCATGTGATAAAAATGTGAGAGATAGAAGGACGTTGCCTGTGTGCAAACTCACCAAATTCTTTATACAATTCTGTTAACTGTGGGAAAAAGCCACTTGATCATGAAGAACCGTCCCATACACAAAAGTATCTGGACATATTTTAAAAGGTGCATCAAAGAATTGCAGAATATTGCAAAAGCATGATAATTTCATATTCTCTCCTGACTTTGTCTACTGCTGTCATGCACATCTTAATACTGCATTTTAAAATCTCTTAAGTTATAAACAAGTTCCTGTATCTCCCTTGGCCATGTGTCTGCAGCTCACAGATGTTTTTCTTATTTTTTCCTTTTTGTCTTCTTCCCACAAAGAAAACGTTTTTCTCCACTGAAGAACTGTATTTAAACAGAAGTTCTGCCTTCAGTGGGGGACAAAAGTATATTTGTGTTTTGTGTTTGTATAGATACAAACATGCATGTAAATAATTCAGTATATCACCTTATTTTCCTGCTATGTATATTAGTTTGGCATTGCTTTCTGACTTGTGGTACTATGGTACCTTTCTCCCGGCACAGAAAAAAGGCTCAGTGCATTTTGAGAATCAGAAAATAGTGGCACATCATGAACCAGCAGCATCTGGTGTACTGAGCCTCAATCAGTGCTTGCCAAAGGAACGCGATGCTGCAAGTATGTCTGACAGCCTTTAATGTTTAATAGTTTTTTGTAGTGCAATATTGCTCCCTTTTACTTCATTTTGACTGCACTGTCTCATTATCATATATCATTGTATGTACTGCATTCTTTTGCAAACATAAATACATGCACAGGAATTTCATTTCTTCCATGAATCTAGCTGAGAACTTCATATCTACCATGGCTATTGGAATTTCTGTGTATTAACCAAGTGACTCATCTTTTGCTTGCAAACATTTTTGTTATAACTGTTTCAAAACAGTTTTTGAGGGTAAAAAGGTTCCCAAAACTGTCAGAAATAGATTGTGTAGATGGATACAGTGTGGCTTTTGAGCATCCTCTTAATCTACTTGTCAGTGGGAATATAACTTTTTTAGTGCAATACTAAGTTGTCTACCCTAGTGGTTTTTATCATGTATTTTGGGAGGCTTGGAACTATTAGTAAAGAATCCAATAGTGTTACTGTGAGATGAGAGCACATGTACTGCCCAACAGTTTTCTTGTTGTGAATCTCAGAGGAGTTCCTTCCTATTCAAAACTGTAGCATGCGGCACAAGTGTTCTGTGGCTTATCCTGCTGAGGTTTAGTGACAGTAGTGGCCATAGCTGTATTTGGCTTTCCCCTGAAAATAGTCATGCTCCATTTGAATATTTACAGGCGATGAGAGAAGTATCTTACTAGCTTTCTTTAAGCCCAGATCAGTTCAGATTTTATACCTTTCCTTCTTACTTTATAAATTCCACTGTGTGAATTATTCTGCAACAACTTTTTTGTGTTTGTTTGTTTTTACAACTTTTATTTGCAAAGAACTGTTATACTTGGCAAAGTTGTAACAAGAGTTCTCATGCACATAATTCTTAATTTCTACATATTTTAATATTGGATAATACTTAAAAATATAAAAGGATAAGCTCTTGGAAGAACGAAATTAAATGGCAGAAGTGAGCTTTAGGAAACCCAGAAGATCGAGCTGTAGCTTTTAGAGAGTTCTATCCATTTGCTTTGCAGGATCTGAAAAGCAAGCTCTACTATCTGCATTTCAGTACTTTTATGTTGCCTTTCCAAAGGAAAAAGGACTTGGACGCAGGCCTGAGTTAGATCTCACGGGGATAGTGTTCTGTACCTTAAATTACAATCAGATGTATTTTAGTTCAGACACAGTTTTCATCTGAAAATTGGTAAGAAGCCTAATTATTTGACCAGGTTACTATTTACACAGACCACTGTATAGCAATCTGTGATTTATCCACAGCTGGCAACACGTGAACCTTGAAAGGCTTTGTTTGGTGTTTGGAACAGTTTTTAAAAAATCCAACTCAGTTCATTAAATGAAAAAATAAAAGATGGTAGAAATTGCTATGGAGACAAGATGTTATATAAACTGTGCATTTTAACTCTTCAGAATGTAAAAATAGCAAAGAAGCTTGGATGTTTACAGGCTTCCAGTCGTTCAAGGTACTGAGTAACTCCACAAGAAGCAAGGCATTCTTGTGCCCTTTGGACTTCTATTGTCATGTAGCGAGTCATGCCCAGATTTTGAAAGCAGTTGTGCATTTCCTAGACTGGAAAGCATGGAGCAGGGGAAAAGAAATAGAAGACTTTCTACGTAGTCTTTAATCTAAGACTTTTCGTTATATTCTTCATCCAGCAAGTACCATACCTAAGATGATCTGTTGAAGTACACAGGAGAAAAACGTGTATATTCTGTAATTCAAAGATAGAATAGTATGTATAAAAAATGGAAAATAAGATTGTTTCACTGTTTCACCTTTTAGCGTTTCACAGTGGCAGTGTAACAGATAGAACTCAGATGGGGTTTTATTTATCTGACAACCCCGGCCTCCCCCCCCGTGTTTTTTGTTTCTGTGCCTCAGACATTATCTCTGGCCTTAAATTTAACAATTGCTGCTTTTACTTGAAAATTACTGTTATTCACTGAGCTTTGAAAACAGTTCACAGAATCACAGAACCATAGGAGTTGGAAGGGACCTCTGGAGATCTAATCCAACCCCCCTGCTAGAGCAGGTTCCCCACTGTAGGTTACAAGTAGGTTAGAGGATCACTTCCTTCCATATAAAACCAAGTTATTCCCAGATATCAAGTTACATTAAGTATAATATTCCCACCTACTTCTCTTAGCATAAATACTGCACGCAGATGGATATGAAAGCTGCCTAATCACAAAAAATAATGAATTTAACTAGTGTCTACAGCACAGATAGTGTTTAGGATGGAAAGTAATGGTAGGGGAAAGGAATGTGAACACCACAGGCTTCAAATATTACTATTAAAGAATGAAGGTAGGTACTTTTACAGGGAATGATAAACTGCATTGTGCCATTTTTAAGAGACTGAGCATAGTGGTTGTAGCTGAATTTCCCAATGAGACTGCGGAGTTCACCTCTGTGTGGACTGGGGGCAGGAGCGCAGGTCGGCACAGTGCTGAGAGCGTCCTGGCTTCTCTTCCTGCAAAAGCCTGGATCCCTTCATGGTGGTTGTAGACAAATGAAAAATACTGGGCAGAAATGTGAAAAGATGTAGGTTTCTCCTGTAGAACAATTACACCATACTCAGCATATTTATTAAAAGCAAGGCAGTAATCTTTCAGGCAAAGGATTTCATTACTCTCTTAGTTGTGAGTAAGCCATCTTGTTGGACTCTGGAATTAAGCAGTGCAGTCTGATTGACTCTTGTTCCAAAGAGGGCCATTTAAAATTATAATGTAGTACCTTTTAAAATACAAATTCTAGTCTTGACTGCCATGGGTAAGTGTACTGCATAGAAAACAGAGGTAGTGGGTTGTATTTATCTTGGGAATGTTTTTCTTTCTCAGCATACGCAGATTCTTTGTCACCTCCCTAATACGTTAATGTAAAGGCAATATTTTTTCCACAGTTGTGTGGTTTTGTTTGTAGTCTGCGTGTGGCATTGAGGTGGGATTGTGATGACCTTCTAGAAAAAGCATACTTAATGCAGTTCCTAATTTGAAGTAAATAAATATCTTTGTTCTGTTTGGATGCTTGCAGGGATTCTTCCTGACGGTGTCACCAGAAGCAGTATTAAAAGTGGCTACTCAGGCTTCTGCAAACAACAAAATCTTCAGCTTGAATCTTTCTGCACCATTTATTAGCCAGTTCTACAAAGAGCCTATGATGAAAGTCATGCCTTATGTGGATGTCCTCTTTGGAAATGAGACGGTGAGTCTTATGAAATTATTTGTGTCTCTTGCACCTACCTGTTTGTGTGTATCAGCCTGTTTTCCAGTCCTCCATTATACAGAAAGATTGTGACCATCTAAGATAGCACTGGAGAATGAAATCCATAGTCACAGGATTGTGAAATGTCTTTTGATACCAAATATGTAACTTGACCTGTCAGATTTGCAACTTGCTTGTTTTAGTCTGGAGACTTAAAGAAATTACTCCAGATTAAAAGAGGAAATCTCCAAAGTATTAGCTGCTTCCTAATAAATGCCCATATGTGTGATGCACCAGCCCTTCAGTTAAATTTGTGTGGGGAAAACCATACGAAGGGCTGTCATTGAAGTGCTGCTACTCATTTTCATACTCATATGCCTTTTCTTGTTAATATTTTTGTGTTGAAATAGACTCTCTGGGGAGAAGTCATGAGAGAAAGCTAAAAGCCGGTCAGTTGGTTTAGAAGTCTCTCACTGATTTTTGTGGTAAATAGAGTGGTAGTTTGTCTTAGGAAGGCTTATTTTTGGCCATGCTGTGTTTGAGAAACATTTTGCATGAAATCTTGCCTGGAAGTTGACGGTAATAGACAAACGGAATTCAGATTTCACTCATTGTAGTGATATCATTTTATAATTTTTTTTCTGTTTCAGAAAGTGCTCTTAAATATTAGTTTTCTTGGCACAAAATGGTTTAATAGATAAGTATATCTTGGAAAGTGTGGCATACCTAATTGAAGTGTTGGCTTGTCAAAGATAACTATGTCAGTACTGAAAAATTATGGAGAAGTGACTTATTCCAGTCAGTGATTATTCCTCGTTGTGACTCAGGATGTTACACCAACACAAATCAATTTTTCTACTACTGCTGTCTACAGATCAGGGCCTAACAATGTTACAGATACAATACCTAAATCAGTACTTCTAAAATGAAGTAAATTGTGATGTTTTTAAGTGCAGTAGAATAGGAAATCTTTCTCAAACTGTAGCTAAAAAAACAACCAGTATTTTCTTGACAATTTGCTGTTGTCGCCAATTTTTGCTTTATTCTGTTTTTTGCAATACAATCCTCACAAGGACGATACTGAGCATTCTGATTTAGTAATGGTATATTATAAATTAAAAAAAAAATCAGATTTCACAAATTAGGTACATCACGTTCAATCAGTACTTGGGTGGCAGAGCTTCAGAGAAACTTCTGGGACTAAATATGTCTGGTCTTCTATATAAATATTACCTCATTAAATTTGTATCACAGGAGTTCATAAGGTGCTGTTTTTCAGTAGATAAAATGTTGATTGTACTATTTGTATATTTGCATACTTAATAAGCAATAGCCCACAATGGCAACATTCCAGTTTTGGAAATTATATTAAGACTACCTTAATTTCCCCTGCCATTTCAGTTTGCTATGGTATTTTTCACCTTCTGTCATAAAAATATTATGTAGCACTGTTGCGTGTCTGAAGGCATCAAATATTCCCTACATTTTCTGAAGCATTTTAATGCCTTTCAGATAAAAGATGCAATTTAAACTAAAGCGATCATCTTTAGACTTATATGTAAATACGTCAGAGTACGAGTCTTTTATGCTCCTTTTTGCACACAGTGTTCTTGAACTTTGTAATCAGTTGAAAATCCTGGTCATCTTTTAGTCTCTGCTTTTGACTGTATAAACCGGTCATTGCTGCTTTTGGGTTGTTAAAATTATATTCACTGTGGCTTATTCTCTTGTCTTTCTGTATAACTTGAAACCACACCCTTGGCATGGTATACATCCAGTTTATAGTAGCTGCTGTATCTTGTAATTGTCATTCTTTCTACTCTTTGCATATGGTTTGTGGTAAAGAGAGGTTGCAAAACTGAAGAAAAGCTAACTGTCATGTTCTGCCTTCTGGTAGTTTCCTTCTTTGTTTATTGTTCCTATATTCATTTAATTTGCAAGTACATTCAGAACTTTTCTGTCTTTATGCCTGCCTTGATGGTCAAAGAACCTCTTCAGCTAACCAACACCAAGATTTTGCTCATTTACTATGATTCCTTTTGCTTTTTGCCAAGTTTTCCATCAGTTATGCTAGTTTAGTTAAATATTTGAAGCATGTACGTTAACATACAAGTAATACACCCTAAGTGGTGTGGTTGTCATTTTATTAGTACAACAATAGTCTCAGACATGATTTTTATTCTTCTCTGTGTTTATCCTCACACTACATTATAGACCAATGCAATTTGATTGTTAAGCACTGAGCTGTTTTCTTTTTTCTTAGAGTAATACAAAAAACATCCGAGAACAGCAAGATTCCAAATTGCTGCTATTCCTAAACTAAAAACAATTGGCAAAGTGATTTTAAATTATATCTTCTACTTAAAAATTTACATCTGAATGGAGATTGGTTATTTCAAGTTTCAGCCAGATGGTAATTAAAATGGGCAAGATATAAACCTCTTGAAATAAATGTCCTAGTTTACAATGTAAATGCCAACATACCCTTATCTGCAGTCGAGACAGTGAACCCAGTGGTAGGAACTCCCACATTTCCCAGCTCCAGCACCAGCTCAGTGACCACTGGTGTTTTGATCACTGTTTTAAATCCCTTTGATAGCTGGCCAAACATCTTGCCTTGGATTTTTTATATTATTAACTGTACTTCATGTAACAAATTTAGTACAGAACATTCAGAATAGGAATAATTACATGTTCATTGCTGCTAACCAATTAAGGCCATTCTGCAGTTGTAGTCTAGCAATACATGACTGGAGAACTTGATTATTGTCGTTGCTTTTAATTTTTATTAAATTAAGGTTTTTTTTAATAGTGTCATTTTGTGAATGATTCTTAGCAATAATACCTTCCAAGCTTCCATAATCACTGGATAATTAACCTGCTAGGATTAAGCACACTCTACTTTGCCTCAGGATGCTTAACTCTTGAATAAGGTCAATTATCTCCTGATGGTAACTGCTTTGTCACAAGTTGCTGCTTAATTCCTCTGTAGAGGCTCACCTTACAATACATATTTTACAATTGAAGGTAACTTTCAGCAGCAGAATGTTCCAAGGAGTGAAAGCTTTTAATATTACATCCATACACAAAGCTGTGCAATATTTCATTTGCAGCAATTACCAGTTAAGGAGCCAAAATTCACATTTATTTCTTTCCTAGACCACTTTCCGCTTTTCCACGTAGGGCCACAACTTGCTGTCTCAGATGCACTTGCAACAGTGTCAGCCCAGGAGGCATCACTGCTGTCCTACCTTATTTGCATTTCCCAACTTCTTGTCTACCCCAAAGATGAGAATGGCATCTCCTCTGCAAACAAACTGCTCCTTGTGGGGAAGGGCCTAAGTTTTGGAACATGCGGCTGGATCACAGTATCTTTTCTGTGGAGGGAGGTCTTCAGAATTCAAGGGATTCTGCAAAGCTTTTATATGATTCATCCCTACATATGACAGTCATTCATGACTCAGAGAAGAGTGTTTATTAAGATACTGATGTGGTAAAATTCTTCTGGGTTCTCTTCTTCACATACGCAGGACATCACTGAGAAATTTTTCAAATTAGAAACTTCAGAATTATAGACATGCTGAGCTCCTCATCTACTGGTTCACAGTAAAAACCATAATCGACACTGTATGCTGTGCAACAATCAGTAAAAGCTAGGGAGGGTATGTAGGACAAAAATAATATATATATTTTTTAAGCAGTGGTATAATAAACTCATAAAACAAATCTTGGAAATGAGATCTTCCTCTGATGTATGATATACTGCAGCTTCTAAAGACACACTGAACAAATCAATTTCAAGACTGTAAACTGAAGTTCTGCCAAGACAGATGCTTCTGGTAGGTCTTTCAGGAAATTGATGCTGGTGCAACAGCAAGTGTGATGAAAAGAGATGAAGTTGGGTGCAAGACTTTATACTTTGACAAGCAGTGACAATAGCTTTAGTAATGGTTCTGGAGTTGTGAATCCTGTGCTTTAAAAAGGCATGTGCCTTGTATATAGTAAGATATCAAGCAGGTCTTGTCGTCATTTCATCTCACAATTATAGTGAAATTGTACTTTTTTTTTGTCTCAATTTAAAATGCTTTCAAGTGGTTTATTAAGTACTAACATAAACATTCCCACTAATACATGTCATTTAAATACAGTCTTTATGAACTTTTATGAGTATTTATAAAGACACATCTCCTTAATGACATGGAATCTCTATAATGGCTGATAATAGTCATTAAAACTGATAAGCTTCCTTAAAGTTTTTAACTTGTAACAATGATAAATGTTCTCCTGATTTTGATCTTGCAATCAGTGTGTACTTTTGTGCTTATCTTAACTGTAGGAGGGAATGCAATTTTCTAGCGTAAAATGGACTTCAGTGCACTTGGGTTTACACCTAAATCACAGTTTCCAAGCAAATTTGTCTATTCCTTTCCTGTAACCTATAACACGTTTGCAAACACCTTTCACTGCACATACTTTGGTATATAACATTAAGATACGACACTTGGACAAACCACAGTCTGGCATAGAAACTTGGCTGGATTATCACCTAGAACCAGATCGGTTTAGGAATCTGCCCACAGCTTTCAAGGACGAGATTTAATAGCTTTTGTAAGGTGAACAAGCCACATGGTGATTCACTGTAAAGTGATGTACGTTCATAATGGTGTAATTGAATTGATCTGAATTTACGCCAGCCTAATTGCTTCTGTTCATACACCTCACAGATCATTTCCCACCCTTACTGCATGCCTTTTCACACTGGTGAATTGTCTGTTTCCAAGGAAATGATTAAGAGGTAAGAGACAGGAGAAAATCAGATGTCAGGTATAATTTGATGTGTGGAGGAAGTTTGACTTCTGATGAATGAGGAAAGGGAGGCAAACGTTTCAATCTGTACTTCAAGAAGAATAGGGATATAGCAAATGATGGCTGGTCATGCCATGAATCTAACAAAGTTGTTTTTGAAATTAATTTCAGGTAAGCATTCAAAATCACTTCTGAATATTTGAAATTATCAGTAGAGGACAGACTGTAAATTGTGTTTGGATTGAAACTGAGTGTCTTGAGGAGGCGCATTTTGTTGCACAGTTAACTTGCTTGCATGTAAAGTCCTTCAAGATACATTAATTCTTACTCCTTATAGGAACTCATGGATATTGAGGGAGTATTTTCAGTATTTGTAAGATAACTTCCTTAGAAATTCCACCTTTACATTCACTTCCTAAATCTTTTTTTCATTCTGATGTAAATTTTCAGAAATATTGTCTTAAATGAATTAAGTTGGATGTCAGTGTTTTACATTCCGATTTATATGTCAGTATTTTTCATTTTCCAGAGGTTTTCAGAAGCTTTCCCCACTGGTGAGGGTGATTATCTGCATTTCGTAGGCTGAGTGTGAAAGTGAGACTTGCATGTTCCCTTATGGGGAGTTTGCACTTATGTTAAAAACCATAGTCAGGTATTCTGACCCAGTTTATTAAATACACATGGGGACAAAAATTGTTAGGGGACAGCTCATCTTTTTAGCAGGTAGAGGTTTTTAAGGTCAGCTGCTGCTTGCGTTTGCTTTTCTAAACTGCTGTAAACAGATGGCAATTTATTCTTCTAAGTCTTCATATTTAAGACTGCTGCAAAGGCTTTGGAAGGAGCCTGGGAATTAAGAATTATTATTTTGAGTGGAGGAAAAATAAATGTTATTTTCCTTTGGTGTCTTTGTAGAATCTTGACACTTATTTCCTGGTGTAAATAATGCATTTTCGATTATAGGAAAGCTGTTGCTTTAAATATTGCTGCTTAATTCACAGAATTAACTTTCTCAGTGTTTGAAAATCTAATAAATTGTGGCCAAGTGGAAAATGAGAGGATCTCTGGCACAAGGGAGGTTGATAATGTCAGTGGCATGCTGTAAAGATGTGCTGTGGGACAGATGCCTTTGGCTAATTCAGCTGCAGACACTGAATCTGCTTCTTCCTCTCTCCCCATCTACCTTATGAACTGCAGTGGCTCTCTAAGATGAAATGCTTTTAAATCATTTCCCAACCTTGTAGCCGTCATTGATAAAAGCCCTGTTACTTGAAATGATATGAATCACTGTGGAGTTAATCATACCTTATACAACAACATATTTTGTTGTGATTCATTCTGTTTCAGTTGATCATCTTATTTATCTACATTGTCTCAGCTGCTGCTTTGAAATTCATGAGTAATAACCAAGTAATTATTTTAGTATATTTTACCTAGTACATTATGAATGAAATGAAAATTGAAAGCCAAGTATTTAAATTGATATTTAGTGCTGCTTTCAGCTAATGTCTAGCTATTTAAGTAATTTAGGAATCCTATCTCAAAAATGGCTTTTTTCTTTTTATGGAAGACAGCTAGGTATTTAGAAAAGAAACACATACTTTACAACAGGCTTCACATCTTCAAACCAGAAATATTTTCCAGTACTGTCTTGGAATGCTTAGGGATATTTATCCTTTCTTATACTACACAGCATTGAGATACTTTTAAGATGACGAATACTGTACAGAATGCAGCTCAAGATTGTACATGTCCCATGAGAAGGCAGATTTCACTGCATTTCAGCAGCTTGTGTTTCACTGACGATGACAGATAACCCTTTTCACTTTGTAGCACTTCCCAGAGTGTTTCATAGCACTTCATAAACATTAAAGCTCAGAATAAACCAAGAAGGTGGGTGTGTAGTCTTGTCTCTGTTTTACAGGTGGACAATTGAGAGGTTACTTGCCCAAGGTCATACAGCAGAGCCAGGAACAAGCACAACTGAGTTCTTTTTTTCTTCTGATAGTGTCCTGAAATGTTGTGAGCTGATGAATATGGCCAGGTATGCCAAGTACAAATCACTGAATTGCTTAGGTTGGAAAGGAGCTTAAAGATCATCTATTTCTAACTCTCCTGCAAGATGGAGAATGCAAAATGGGCAAGGTTGCCTCCCACTAGATCAGGCTTCCCAGGGCCCCATCCAACCCAATCTTGAACACCCCCAGGGATGGGGCACGTGTGTTTTTTTTCTGTATGTACTATTCCTTCAGACAGCTTGAAACAAATTTGCTTTTTAAATAGTTTTAATTTTTATGATAATTCATCTTAAAATTTAATGTTGCAGTTTATGTGTTCAAGCTCGCTGCCAGATTAATCTTCTGTCAGGAATGTCCTGCACCACAGCAAACTGCAACATTGCATCTAGAATTTAAGCTGAAAAAATACAATGCAGTATAATACAAAAGTGCCTGTAGCATGCACTGAGTTGATAAAAGCGAGTAAGAAACTTTCCTGTGAGTTTTCTGTTTGTCTGTTTGTTGATTTTGTTTGTTCATTTTTGAAGGGGGAGTGGAAGGAAGATATTGGTCTTTGTAAGTTTGTTTCCATGGTTTTTTGCAATGAAGCAAGGAAGAAGAGTACATAGGAAGAATGAGTGTTGGGGCCTATTTCAGCACCTACCACTAATAGATTTAGATTATCCAACAGATAATTATCCAGACTGTTCTTGGAAATCACTGAAGGGGATCCCATAACTTCATTGCTTTACTGGTTGATCATCTTTGAGGCTGAAAAGAGCTCATCCCCTTCCTATCCAAACTGAGTTTTCGCTGTCACATCAAACTAAGCCAATTCTCTCACGCTCAGAAAACAACTAATAAGTAAGCTCGCTTTATTGCTTCTGAAGTATGCAAAGATAACGGTGACAATCCAGCACTTTCCTGTCTTTTCCATTTTCAGTTTGTGTTTGTTTGTTTGACTGCAGGAACCATTACAGCAAGTTCAGACCACTAAGTGCCCTGAGGTAACAAGTGGCTATGTTGGCAAATACAAAATGCTTTGACTTAGCTTAGTCTTCAATGAAAGTAATTGCATAGAAACCCCAGAGGCATGAGTATTTGGTAATGGAGTTGTAAGAAATGGGTCTCATTCAGTTCTCAAGACTCCTATTGAGATTTTGCTGTGAATGATACTTACATAATTGGCTTCTCCCTCATTAGCTGAAGAAGTTAAAACCACTTTGGTTTTACAAACTAGTTATAGAAATTTTCTTAGATAGATCTTCTCTAAAGAACTGAATTCTTCTTTTTTACAAACTTCTAGTGAAGACTGAAGCACTTTTTTAAGCCAAAACAGTCAAGATCGCCTATAATCTTATATTTCTTGTTTACAGAATATACAGGGTGAAATTTATTGTACCAAATTTTTAGCATTGTAATATAGTGAGACTTTAAGTAATTCTGTATATAATTACTTGAGTATTCCCAAAAGCTGATCCTCAGGTTTTCAAAGTGTTAGAATAATTTTCTCCTTTCAACTACTTAAATTTTATCTCTTTTTGCCTCACTTCCCCCAAAACATGGTGAGAACAGCATCATACCTCACTGAGTTACAAAGTTAATCATAATTGAGCAGTGAGTATTGCAGAAATATCTAGGAGATCCTTTGAAAAATACTGTTTTCAGTTAACGGTAGTATGCTGGATGGCTGGAGTACAGTATATAGCTCAGTAGATCTTAGTAGTGTGCATACAAACCAAGGAGTCAGATGCCTATAAAAATAACATGAACTCATGTAATTGCACTTTTGTCTTAAAAAATTCAAAATGAGATCGCTTTAAGATTGCACAGGCTTTAAAGAAAAAGCTGGTGTTTGCTTGCTTTATGTGCTTGATGTTCCAGCCTTCCCCATTCTTCTCACGTGAGTTGTGTTGTATCTCTTCTGTTCCCATGGTTTTTATGCATCTCTCTGTCCTCTGGTGTCACAGGTAGAGTCTCCACTATGGCACCTTCTTGCTGCCTGAAATGTTCCTTGGAGAACTATTTAATATCACTCACAGTATTACTCCCATGATTAGCCATCATTGAACATCTGTTGCCTATCCAGCATTTTGGAACTGTATACACAGCTAGTTTGACAATCCTGTGGGGAGAAATATTTTATAACTGGATGAGAGACCAAGTACTTACACTACTGAATTTTTCAAGAAAATATGCAATAATGTTATATACACAGAGAATAAAAGTAGCTGTGTTTTCCAGACTGCCTGAGAGTAAATGTTTCATGTAGTAATTTTAATACTGAAGCTGCTTTAGAAAAAGGGTATAAAATGTGCACGTGTCATTGTACAAAACTGTGTTCAGACTCGATTAGAGCAGCTTTGATTATTTTATTTTTTTATAAAGCTTATATTGGGAAATAATACTGAAAACATACTCTGAATGTTTAGGAATAGAACTGGCAATATCTTTATGATGTTAATATATATTTCCATACTGTTACACAGAACTTCTATAAAAACTACAGTTTAAACCTTGTTTCTTTTCTTACGTTATCTTTCTCTATCAACACCTTCTTTCAACTTGTTTATATAGCTCAAGTACTGTTTTTATTCTGTCAAGAGTTTCTCATCTGATTACACAGCTATACAGTAGTTACATTTTTCTGACTTTCTTCATAAGAAGAGCGAAACCAGGCATTTAAACCCTCCTTTGCTAATTTCTATCCAGCTGTATAATCTTCTGTTACTAAGATTCCTGCTGTTTAAGAATTTGATAGGAAGAAATGTAAACCATGGATGTTTCATTAAGACTACTGAGGAGATGTTAGGTGCAAGTAAACAGCGTAAACATATTTTTCCTTCATGTGTTGATGCGTACATTGAAGGTATTTAAAACTGACTTCTCTAAACTTTATTTAGTAAAGTCTATATTTTAATTTTGAATTTAGAATGAAGATACTGGAGTTGCTAATACTGAGTATTTTTATTATTTAAATTTACTTATTTTTCAATTGAAACATGAATTTGTCACTCCTATTTATGTGATTAAAAGGAAAGCTGAATGTGCACTATACAATAGAGCATATTCAATCAGTCATAAATACATATAAAGGTTACAAAAATATTGTATTGATTCCTAGTTAATTTTTCAAAATGTCATCCAAAAAGTGAGGAAATGAGCTTTCTGCAACTAGACAAATTTCTAAATCTGCGGGAAATCACAAATATATTCCCCCATCAGTGTATACCTGAAAGTTTTTCTTAGATTTTTTGGGATCGTGTATGACCTGTGTGGCTTGATAGTCAGATAGCCCTTACTCACAGCATTCAGTATAAATGCCTTTTTGAGACAGTTGTGATTAATGTCTTTTTCCTCCCATTGCAATTTCTACTGGACCAGTAGACGCATCTGTGAGTAGTCTTGGACTCATACCAGTTTCAGATAAATGGATCAGACTAGTTAAATTCTGTACATATAGTTGCCAAACGCTATGCATTTGATTTGAACATCAAAGGAACTGCCAGATTTGGGTTGAGCTGCATCTTGGTATAAATGAATTACGATAATGAGTCAAAGTACTGAATCTAACAGCTCAAAAAAGAACACTCATCGTCTGGAACCAGATTCATTTCTCTTGGAATCTAATTTAGTGAAAAGAGCTGAAAAAGGACATAGCCTCATGCTGGCCAATTGTAGCCTGTCTCTGAATGTGCATTATCTGAGAGGTGGGTGGACAGATGCATAAGTATTCTGAAAGGTAACACTGGTGGGAGGTGGGCCTATTATTTAGAGTGCACCGTGACATGGAAGTGACAAGGTAAGTCATCCCAAAGTTACCTTTTGATCTAATGAAATGATATTAAGTACCATAAGGTGTGTTTTTTTTCTTTCTTGTATCAGACTTGATTCTAAGCATACTTGTTCATTTTGCACCTACTGCGCTGGAGGTTTTTTAGTAGGAAGTTAAATGTCAGTTATCTCTTTCTGATCAACCATCAGTGCTACTATTCTTAAGTATGAGTTTATCTGCTTTGTCATTTGGAACTTAAAAATACATTGTGTAGAATGCTACAACATATATTAACAGAAATGTGGTAGTTCAGAAGGCATTTGGACAGATCTAAAGTGACTGGAGTATATCTTAACAGGCTAGTAATGTTATCAGACCAGGAAGATGCTTAATTTAGGAGTAAGTTATGGAGACATTTTTCTTTTGGCTGTTATTTGGGATTATGATCTTTAGAATAGTATCTCATGCAATGAAACACAAAGCTTACCTCCTATTTTTTCTTGTTTTAAATCTACACATTCAGTGCTATAATAATGATTTACAATGTTGGTTGAATGCAAAGGGTAGGATAATGAGACAAAATGGCTGTCCACACTTAATATCCTTTTACTTTTCTGAGTAAAAGCCAACTTCTTAATGAAAGTTTTTAAAAAAAATAATACTAATAACTTTTCTGTAAACATCTCATTATAGGGTTCCTTTCAGTTTTCTTTATACCAGAAGCTGAGATTTTTTTTAAAGGGCAGGGCCCCAGTCCTGGATAGATGATGTGATTACTTGTGGCCACTCCAGTGGTCCTTAAGCAAAGATACTGCAGTTGAGAAAAGATTAGCCAGATAATTAGAACTCTTGTCATTTTACAATTTATGCTGCATGTGGAAAATTTTCTAATGACTTCTTTTAAAATTAGAATTGAACAACTGTTTTCAGTGCTACAGTTTTCCTCATCTGTTAATAAGACCTCTTGCAATAAATTCTTCAGGATAATGAATAAGAAAAATTATACTTCACGTAAGTAAAATTCCCAAGAGTAAATTTGAAATATATCCAATTTGCCTTGCAAACTGTTTCAAATGTAACTAATTCTGTCTATACTAATCTGCCCAATCCACTTAACATGTTATGATCTTGATTTAAATTAGTTACGATGCTTACCTTTTTGTAACGTTTCCTTAACTGTGTATATTTTGCTTTTATTTATTTATTGCATTCGGTTTTTCTGGAGTCAAACACTTCATACCCAGCGACAACCTGAGATGCAAATTCTGTGTAACTATGCAATGTTTTCTTGTTTTAGTTCCACATTTTACAAACACTTCTCTGGATCTTATGTCACTTATCTCACCTGTGTGGAAAGTTTAACTAGGTCTTCAGTAGTGCCTATTACTGAGAATAGTTACTATTCTGTTTCAACACAGCCAGCTTATGTGCTATGAACTACCCAAATTAGCCATCTTTCTGTTGTAAACAGTCTCTTGAAAAGCTTTTCAATTTTCTTGCTCCCTATAATATCCTTGCAAATATGAAATGCTTCCCTAATATTATACTGACTAGAGACCTAAGACATGCAGTGTTTAGGCCCACATCAGTATCTTTGGTCCTTGGATGGCTGTAAATGGAAGGCAGACAATATTGGACAGGGGTGATCCACATCTTGTCAGCAAGACAGAGAGAACTGCTCTTGGAGGCCTCCAGAATATTAAACCTTACATATGAGCTTACCATTTATTAATAAGCTACTATTAGATAATCTTAGAAGGTTTCCAAAATATTTTCCTCTGAGCCCTTTACAAATTCCTGCATTTGCAGACAAAGGCACATGAAAAAATCCCTAAAATATTTCTAAAGTAGTTTTCCATTTAAATATGCCGTATACAGAATATGTCATAGATTTACATGGTAAGATTATTTTATAGATTTGCTTTTAAGGCATCTTGCATTACTTGGCAGCAAATTGACCATCTGAGTAATGAGTACATCCCAAGACAGCTTTTCCAAGAAACCATCATGTATTTTTATTTCTTGCTTATTTGCTACATTTATTGTTACAACAGTTAACTTTCTAGAAGGTGTTTTTAGTACTATACACTGTAAAAACCAGAGTAAGCAGTAGCTATTGTCCTAAGAAACTTGCATTTTAAGAAGAGGTAAAAAAACAAAAGATCAAAGAAATGGCTAGAGATGAGATGTCATAAAAATGATTATACGCTTCATCAGTGCCATTTCCAAAATAAGTAGCTAGGGTTCTTACCCTGTAGTCTCACACATCCATTTTTAAAAGAAATGCAATCAACGTAAAAGGAAAAGGTAATGATGGGCTATGCTAAATCTGGATATACAATTCCCTTTACTATGGATTTTTTTTTAGTAATTCTTTTGCACGCTTAGTTTTGTTTCTCAGTCTTAAATATCATGCAGAATTAAAGCAGTACATGATAAGTTACAATTCTGAATATTTAAGAAAGCAGTATGGAAGATTAACTGCTCTCCATTTACTGACTGTTACTTGGAACCAGAAAAGTCTTGTGTTTTTGTAAGCATAGTAAGCTACACTGTTTTTCTTTAAACTTTAGGGTATGAATTATATTCCTATAATGACAGCTGCAGGGTGGAATGTTTTAACACACTGGAGTGAGATATATCTTGGACACATTCTTGGTATCTGAAGTTCAACATGCTCCATATGGTGCCACTGAGCCAGTGATTTTGAAGAAAACAGTCAAAGACTGCTGAAACAGCGTAAAATACAAATTAGTCTTTGCTATATAAGTAAAAATTCACTGTCAATCTCTTTTCAGCTTTCTGCATGAATACTTTCAGCAACTTTTAATAGTAGTCTCTGTGTTTTAAAACAATGCAAATTCTAGTAGAAGAGAGTAAAAGATAGTGTGCTAAGAATGCATACTCATTCTTAACTGTTAAGAATGAGTCTTGTCTAAGTCTTGTGCAAAACAGCAAAGGAAGGGGAGGTTTGGCTTGCCTGTACTGTCGCTTTAGCACTTGTGTTGCAACATTTGTGAGAAGTAGGTTGCTTTTGACTTGGTGTTCTATCGGCACAGAAGAGCCATTAACAAGCTGTGTCTTGGGTACGTGTCCTTACGCTCCTTCTATTAAGAGCAGTAATAATAGGAGTATGTAGTAAAAATACATAACAACCTTGATTTTTTTTTTTTGTTTTAGTTTGTGGTACTACATTAGTTGAGAACTAGACCTGAAGGACATTTGGACTTTGTGCATGTATGTTTTAATTTGCAACTGGTTGGAGTTACTGTATGAGTAACTTGCTTGTCTATTTTTTATCTTAGTGAGATGATTTTTTATTTTCAGTATGAGATTAATGCTGAGTTTATACATACAGATTTCAGAATTTTTGCACATACTCGCAATTCTTAATTCTGAAATTACTGGGTCATACCCTGAATTTAACTCTCTATTGATCTGATGTATTGTAGAATCACTGAATATCCCAAGGTGGAGGAATCATTAAGTTACCTGTGAATTTACAAATGGAATTTATAGAGTTGCAATTAGATATTCAATTCAAAGAAAAATTTGATCATGTCTCTTTATAGACTTCTGTAAGAACTATCGTAGAAGAGAAAAATGTCCCTCAATTCACAATCACACCTTAGTTTCATGTCATCACTTTTTGGCAGTACGTACATTTGTGAGCAGCCATTTTCAAGGATGAAGTACAGGAGGAGTAAAATCTCATTAAAAAAACTTTCTGACTCTACACAGGATCATCCAAAACTCAAACCCTATGTCTGAGAGTGTTGTCCCAAGTCCTGGGATGTCCCAGCCCCTGCCCTGGAGTCCTGTCACTGTCACACAGAGCAGAGCTCAGCACTGCCCCTCTGCTCCCTGTGAGGAGCTGCAGCAGCCATGAGGGCTCCCCTCAGCAACTCTGCTCTGGGCTGAGCAAACCCAGGGACCCCAGCCGCCCTTCCTGACCCCTCACCATCTTCATAGCCATCCTTTGGACACTCTTTAATGATTGAATGTCCTTATTATATTGTGTCACCCAGACCTGCACCCAGTGCTGAAGGTGAGGCTACACAGTGCGGAGCAGAGTGGGACAATCACATTTTCAGTTTTTACTTATTTCTTATTATTACTAGTTTTTTTTTTTTATTGTTTGTTTGTTTTAATTTGTGTATATGGTAGATGGACTCAAAACAAAAAAACCTAGGGAGCACACGGCCATGCAAAAACACTGTCTCTTTTGAGTAGTATCAACCTTAAATCATTTTGTGTTGATGTTGTCTCTTAAGAACAGATTTACAGATATAAAAGAGCATTAGAAAAACAGCCACAGTGCACCAATTTGTTAACTTGTGCGTATGTACCTTTTCTATCAAGAGAGCAACATAATGAAATGAGAGTATTACTGATAAATCAGATCCTTATTTGCAGAGTTATATTCATTCAAAGTTGCACATTACAGCCTGAGTTGATTTAAGAATTTACTGCCACAGAGAGAAGGAAACCTCACTGCTTGGTCAGAATTGTATCTTCAGTTTCAAGTTCCCTCTGCACAGCAGAGTGGAGGCAGCAGTGGCACAGGGAATATTTTAAAGAAAAGGCCTAGGGAGGTGTGACCACATTTTTAGAACAGAGATTTTATTTCTGAGAGTTAATGTCAGAGTAAGAAACCAAAACATGATGCTTGACTTTCTTTCTCATTGATAATCTTTTACGATTTGTAAAACCCTTAGTGAAAACTGGCGGGTGACTATTTTGTCTGACGTCTTAGTGATCTCATATTAAAGTTACCTGCCCAACTGTAGTTCTTCTAGATTTAGTTCATCTTTGTTAATTTGCTCAATTTTCTGTCCTTAAATATTGTCTGTCCAATTTCCAGTAATTACTTCTGTCAGGTTTATGAAATTCTTTTGCATGCAGTTCATGGTGGCAGTTGTGGTAAAATACCGAGTAACCAATGGACTCATAAAGTTCTGGTACACTCAGAAAGTATGTTCAAAGCATGTTACTTCTTATAGTAAGCACAGATCAGATCTCTACTTTGAAAAGCAGAACTTAGTATTATCTACGGAGACATGATCAGAACATCAATGATACATTAAGGCAGATGTTTTCTCCTCATACATACATAAAATATTATTGCCATCATTTTTTTCCCTCACAGAAGCTGGATTCTGAGATGTCTGTCCTGTCACTGGTCATGCACTGGTGTATGTTCTATGAAAGACTTATTCAGCTTTACCTGCTTTATCAGTGAGAGTTTCTAGGTCTTCCAAGTCTCTGTGACTATCCTAATCCATTTGATATGATGATATAATTCAGCTGTCACAAAGCACTATTCATTTTCTTTCAGCAACATAAGACTTTGAAGCTATATGTGTAATCTAACCCAAGGAAACAGTCCCAAAGGATCCAAAGAATGTCATATGTGCCTGCCTTTATTTTGTGCCATGGATAGACTGGTTTAATTGGTCAATGTTGCAATTGTGGTCTAAATTGGAAGACAACTGTACTTCCTTTTCCCTGAATATCAGTTCAACATCACTGTGTATTAGAAGGCAGCTTGCTTTAACTGTTTCAAAATTAGTTTGTGCATGAAGAGTCCAAAAAATGTGCTATATTGCTCAGCTGGGGACAAAAGGAGGACTTCTCTCCACCAAAAAATTGCACATGATGAAGGACATGACAGGAGAGCAAAATTTTTGTACGTATTATTTCTGTTAACTTAAACAGGGACTGTGTCCAGACTGGGTTTTTCTTAATTGCACATCTCAGCTATGGTTGTGTGGGGAGAGGAGGAGACAAAAGAATAACAGATTAACTTGAGAAAGTAAGACAGAGTTTTCTATGCAAAAATGGCTCTGTATTTGCCAGAAGTGGAGAAATATCCTTCCTGTTTCTAAGTATGCACATTGGATTAACTTTGCTTTGGTACAAAAGAGCCTGGGAGTGGTTTCCCTCATCAAACTAGAAGGTTGTTCATACATTGCTGATTACAGGCCAATCAATTACTTCTTCAGAAAGTTCTTTTCTTGATAAATTAATCTGCTTGTATGTTTGCACTGTATTATCTAAGAAGAGCCTTGTCATCTTCTTGAAATAATAGGACACTGCAAGATAACAGGCATTTAGAGCAAGATTTAACTATTTTAAAGGAAGCAAATTACTGCAGCTCCAGGGCAGCAGTAACTTATATAGTGACAACTTATACATGTTTTATGTACCTATTTACTTCAGTGTTCACTACAGAAGTATAGTTACCATAGCAATGACAATGTCACCAGATTTCTTCGCTAGTTCTGGAATACATACTGCCCATGTGCTACTTGAACCATGATTATTTCCTGCACAAGTACTGAAAGTAGATGTTGAGAGTATTGCACGCTTTTCTAAACAAACAGTAAGACGTTGATTTATAAAACATTTTATGGTTAAAAGCAATTGGTGCAAGTGAATCTCTGGTTACCAACATCCCTGGTATTGTAAATCCTTTACCACTGAGATAAAAGTTCACTGGTTCATATCAGCAAAGACTCTTCTAGTATATACTTAACCTTTAATCTTGTTTGGGATGTTGGTACCTACTTGAAGTGTTACAGGAAAATAATATATGATGGTCAAGAAAATATTTGCCTTCATTTTAAGTTTAAATTCAGAAACAAAACAAAATCTTGGCTATTTATTATCTTGTTGGTGCTATATAAAATACCATAACATAGAACTCTCCAGCTCTCTGCACTTTCACCACAAACTGTTTTCATAGTCAAGAGTATTTGTATCAGCTGTAATGTTAAAAAGTTGTACGCCTATAGAAATAAGCCAGCCAGATTTTTCTTTTTAATCATCATTGGCAATACTCTCAATAGGATAGTACATTCCTGTTGTTTATGGTGAAGATACAATGTGCGTTCACGTGTGCTGCCTCTGCAACACACATAGGAGTAAGCCATCCTCATCTTCTGGATTGAGGTTGTCTTTTTACTCTTGAAATCTGGTGACCAACTCCTGTTCTGCAGCTACTCAAGTGTTATTTTTTCTGACCTTGTGCTGGTGCAGCCACATGGGCTGGGGTGGATTCCAGAGACATGTTCACACACATGCCTCTCTGCTGCCAGGAGCAGAGGACCTAATTTTTTGTCACATGAAAAGAAACTTGTTGGTACAGTACGTTACTAAATGCCAGAGACTTATTTCATGAAATGGGAACACCGCAGGGGAATCTGGCAGGGATGATGTGTTTATGTAACTGAATTGAGTGTTGCAACTGCCATCACTTAGTTCCCTTGGCTGCAGTGAGCAAGTTGTGAGAGAAAAGCAATCCAAACAGAGATCTTCAGGCACCAAGGGCAGCTCTAATTATGTACAAATAATTAATGAAAATGAATTGAAACATTAATAGGAAACACAAATGCCATTGGTTTTCTTACGTGATCACGTATAAGGAACTTATGGATAAACGCCCAGGTTTATGCACTCTTATTTGACGTACATATTCTTTGGGTGCCTTCAGCACATTCTGATATCCCAGGGAGATTCATGACACAAGAGTAATTGCACATAACGTAAACAAGATCTGCATTAGTTGGCTCTATTACTCAAACTCCCTTTCCAAGTCCAGATGTGTGATGTGTAAATGTTAGGAGAACAGAGTCCTTATGAAGTAGCTTTATCAAATGCAGCTAGTCTTCCAGCAAAATGGAGAAAATATAAATTAGAGCTCAAGACCTTGGTCAAATCTGGTGCATAAAATTTTACGGTTATATTTAATGTTCCATATGTGCTTTGGACAACTGCCATGTTTGTAAAGAACTGCTTCAATATTATTTTTTAAAAGTGACACTTTTAGCACAGTATCCTCCACAAACTGTTCACTGCTCACCATGTGAGCCAGCCAGACACTAAATAAATTGTTTGTTTTCATGGTCTAAACCTAAGATCAAAATGCCTTTTAGAGCATGGCAAGTTTCAAAACATAGCATGTGACTTTTTGAAACATAATTTAGAGACGATAAACTGGACTGAAAGAGGAGAGTGTGATGCAAAAATTTGAGAGGAGACAAGAAATTAGGGAGATATGTATGTCTGCTGGTGCTGAATATGTCCTAGCTTATTGTTTAGAACTTGATTACATTTTATTATGTTATATGGGTTCTACATTGCTCCAAACTCATTTAGGAAAAACAACATCAAAAGAAGGAGATTCTACAAATTGGTGCCACTTTTCAGAAGTCCTAGCTTCATTTTCCAGTCCCTAAATATCTGTCTTTTAAAAAAGCTTCAAATTCAGTGTGTGTTGTTCTGTTATTTCAACCACTTTTGCTCTGTCAGCTCAATAGCAGTGTTTTAAAATGCTCCCAGTCATTTGTTGTATGGTATTTAGACAAGGATTTATTGCTCATATTAGAGAAAGTAATAAATTTTCAAGAGCCCAAATCAGGATGCAATCTGAGTAGAAGAGTGGTACTACTCTGACCCCAGAGCTCTTTTCAATTTTTGCATAAAATAAAAGAGATGCAGCATCATGGAAAAAATTGCAAGTATTTCTTTTCTTGTATTGGAAAGTATGAGACAAACTAGATTGCAATAGCTTCTGTTATATTTAAACACAAATATAATGCTACAGACAGAAGGAAAGAAAAAGATTGTTTACACTTTTAAGCACTCAGGAGGTGTGAGAAATCTGTAGTGATGGGCTAGAGCAAGAATGCAGCTAAAAATAACCTGTCCAAAACTGAATTACTGCTACTACCATTACTACCATTGCTAATTTCAGCTTCAGGATAACTTGCAGTCTTAGATTTATCATGTAATAAAATAGGAAGTGGATCTGGTACAATTTTAGGTACCTTTCAGGTTTCATTTACAATACACCGACATAAATTAAGTAAAAATATAACTGTATATTAAGATATAATGTCAAGCTGTTATTTCAGTAATTAAAAAATGTTTGTTAGACAAATCCTAAAATAAATGTAGCATTTTAAAGGTACAGAATTGGAGTTGTAAGTAGTGACTGTCCTGAAGTAAAGGTGAGGATTAAAAAATGTTCTTTGAGTCTGGAACTATATAGAGAATGTAGAAATCTTTGAAAGCATTACTGGTTGAAAACTGTGACATACCTTTATGATCCTATAGAATATACAGCTGATGCCATCAGAAGATTGTCCTTGCTTAGCAGAGATTTAGAGAACTGCTGTATGGGAAAAGAGCACAGTCAAAAGTGAAAGGTTTCTCTTGTTCAAATCTTACGTTTCCCGTTCATGTGAACCGAGATGAAATTTTACTTTCACTTAAGTTAACTGTGTGAATCTATAAACTGGAGATCAATAGTTCATAGTAGGTAGATCATATTCTCAGTCATAACACTGCAAGAAAAATCTATTTGCACATAAATGTTTTACAGCTAGTTAATGTATTAAATGATATCTTTAAGAGAGAACAGATACTAATTAATTTCTACTACACACTACTAAGGTGAAATTATTTCATAGTAATAAAAAGACACATCAGTGCTGTTAAACATGAATGCTGATGTAACTAGCATATATGAAACAATAGTTGGGGATCTTCATAACCTTCAGGAACTCAGAAAATTTCGAAGAGCCAGTAAGTTTTGGTAGTTTAGGTGCTGTGATTCCAGAGTGGATTTTTTTTTCTCCTCGTTGTAGCTCTAATGTGTACTACAGTAATTTCACCACAAAAAATGGATACAGGTAGAGAACCAAAAAAAAAAAAACCAAAAAAAAAAAACACCTTACTTTGTTTTCTAATGAGCTATACGTATGCATTTGGGAAAGTTTTATATATATATATATGTGTGTGTGTGTGTATGTATATACATATGCACATAAAGTTAATTTAACAGGGAAGGCAAATACCCAACAGGCAAAACTGCAGTGGATTCAGTTTCTTGTTACTATATCTCCAGTATATCCAGTGCTATGATCTTTGAAAGGGAGAGGTTTGTATACAGTTATCCGTGTTATAATGCATTGTGAAAATGACACTTTTAATGAATAAGTTGTCACATAGTTGAAAGACGATGCAGGAATGCAGTTTTTCACACATTATTTAATTTTGATTTTTTTTTTATATAGCAAATCATAAATATTCATCATTTTTTATTCTTTCCTTTATAATTTTTCTTATTTTCAATGAGAGTGTGATTTCGTAAAAGTAGAAAGAAATGCCAAGAAAATGTATAGTTGCTTTCTGGTAGAGGAACTTTGAACCTCACTTCTTGAAAATATTTCACTTTAATCTTTGAAGACATGGTGACAAAACCAACGAGTAGGGTAGCCATGATCTAATTCTTAAAGGAGGAAGCAATTATAGTGGAGGAAGAGTGATTTGAATGTGTGAAGAAATTGGTTATAGATCATTCGAATTTATGCAGCCCAAATCAAGCCAAGCTTCTTGAAATCAACGTGAGGTAAAAATTTAGGCAAAGTTCAGTAGTCCAGACATTAGTAGACTTGCATGTTTTCTTCAAGCTTGGTTTCCTTTTGAATGCCATTAGCCCTTTGGACAGCAGAAGCTGGGAAGAAGGTTCTTCATGGTCTCTGATAGATTCTGATTATTTGTTGTAGCAGCTTACTCTGTTTCACTCATAGAAGCCTTGCTGTGTGACTGCAGTTAGTTGCTTGGTTTTTTTAGTTGTATCTTTTTCCATCCTAACAATCACATAACTTTCCTTTATTCATCAGTAAAGTCTTTGACATGGTCCTTCCCCATCTACCTAGACCCAGCATGGATTTTATCCTGTACTTCCAGTCAGTAGCTACTATCTTAAAGCAAAATATAATGTCAAGTTTTTAATGTCAGATTTTGACAGAATGGAGAAATGGGCTGACAGGAATCTCATAAAGTTCAACAGATGAAATTGGAAAGTACTTTACCTGGGGAAAAAATAGACTCATGCATCAAGAAAGGCTGGAGACCAAGTAGGTAAGGAGAAGCTGAGGGCCTCAAGTAGAGGTTCAGAGGGATCTTATTAACATGTAAATACCTAGTGAGAGGTGATAATCAAGATGGATCCAGGCTCTTCACAGTGATACTCAGTGACAGGACAAGAGACAGCATAAACTGAAATATAGGCAACTCTCCTTAAGCATAATGAAAAAAACTCACTACTGTGAGGGTGGTCAGATTTTAAAAGTTTCTTGGAGGAGCAGTGGAGAGTCCATCCTTGAGATATTCAGAACAGTCTAGGCCAACCTGCTTTAGCTGACCTTGTGTGAGAGAGTGGTTGTACTAATGAACTTCAAAGGTCCTTTCCAATCTCAACTTAGGATTCTGTAACAATTCTTCAAAATATTGTGGTTTGGCTTCTTTAAGAAGTGGGACAAACATACCAAGAAGGCACTTGTCCTCAAGCAGTTATAGGTCAGAAGCAGACAAATACTAATTGTAACTATTACAATATATTTTTTTAATGGTTCAAGAAATTAGCAACCCATCTGACTAAAAGTGCCTTAGTCACATCAGGAATTAGAGCTCATGTTCTTTTGGAACTACAGTGACCTACCTGTGGTCAGATTGCAGTGTTGCAGTTCCATGCAAAGACCATGCTGTGAGAGAGCAGCTAGTGCAGACTGGGAACAAGGATTTTCTTTTCGGTACCTAACATTGGAAATACACGAGAAAACTTGAATATCTGGATCTTGAACACAGGTAAGTGCATCATCAAATTAGTGTGCAACAGCACAACAGACTCTAATAAGAACCTATAAGAAAACTGGGTTGAATTTAATTAATGCATAATATTGTGTTTAAAAGTTAGTGTTATTGCTGGAGATTGTAGTGAGCAGTTGTTTTTTCTTGCTAAGGTTAAAAAGCAGTGCAAGTCTAGCGCGTGAAGCGAGTTATGTATTGATTATTCTTTATGGAGTTTCCAATGCCATAGTCTTAGTTATAATTCTAAATGTCTGTGCATGACATGGTGCAAAACAAAGTGGAGAAAACAGCTAAATTCTACTGCTAAAAATGTGTTAACCTTCTAGCTAGAATAGACATGTCCTGTTGTATCCCAGCACATTTAGCACAGTATCTGATTATTCTCTTCAACTGAAATTGCTAGATGAGAATATCTTGTCAGTGATTTCAGGCTACTGTGAGTGGTTGCAATCATGGAAGGCCTTGTTGGAAATGATGCAATCTTTTATTTCTGTTTGTCATCCTTCAGCCAGAAGGTTAGTACAAAGAGCAGTATGTAATGTGCAGTAATGTGCAGTATTAAAGGCTTCAAAAGATAGCACATATCTTTTATTTTTTATATGTGTATAAAACTCTTATCCTCTAGCTATTATATTCGTTTTATTGTTTGTTTTCATTTTTATTATGTTCTATTCCTTTGGTGATGATTAAAGAAGGAGTCTCTCTGTTCTGATCATGATGCATTTTATTTTTTAAGATAGCGATAGGCACATTTGTATAAAGAGATGGTGTAAGGAAGTTCACTAATTTGATGCTTATAATCTACGAGGAGAGAGAAATGTACAGTCAGAACCAGTTCAGTTCTTTAGGTAAGGATGTAGGGTAGAGATATAAGTAATAGCTTTTTATCCGTCATAAAATTTCAAAATGGCTCAGAGGCATATCACTGCTGCAGCTGTGGCAGACCTTGTTATGGCATTACACTCCGGCTCAGGATGATTTTTTCCATAGAAAATTCTAGCAGGAACTATAGTTCTGGTAATAACATAAGTAGGAGAATAAATAACTTGAATATTAACAAATTGTGTGTAATACAGATGCTCCAGCGTGAACCCAAGCAGGAGAAGAAATGCATTTCCTTTCTTCATTCTTTTCACACTATGCTTTTTCATACAAAACCCTCTGGTAGAATGCCAGAACCCCCTCTGAACATTACAACTTTAATCCCATATGGCATTTCTACTTGTTCTGATTATTCATTTCACTATTATTAATTTATATTTTCACTTACAGCGTGAAGGTAGTTATAGTTATATAGTTAGATTTGCCAGTGTATTTCATATTATTCGAGCAAACTGAAAAAATATTTTAGAAATATTTTTGCAAGAAATCCTTGCTATCCTTTGTGAAAAAAAAAAAAAAAAAAGCAATTTTCAGATCTGGGACTACTCATGGTGGAAGTAAAGGAAGGAAAAAAAAAAACACTTGGTATTCCTTTACAATAATCTACCCATGCAACTGATGCCAGCTGTGCTTTCTTCGGTAATACCCAGTGAGGGGTAGATATTTGTTCAGATACTGCTGATTCTTGGTGCTGGTTCCCAGGCTGTCTGCAGGGTTTGTCCTTTCTGTGACCAGCTTTTATTGATCTTCTCAAATGTGAACAGGTGTACCCTACTGACCCAATCAAGAATTAGTGCTTATCAAAGGAAAATAATACTCACGCATTCTATTCCTGTAACACATCCCCAAGTATCACTCAAACTTTATCAGCAGTAGCAAAATTTCATCAGACATGCATTTGTTTCAGAAAATATGCTGAGTGGTTCCTTAAACTTCTATATCTCAAACTCTCATAGGACCCATATTGAAGAAGGCGTTTCTGGAGGATGGGGAAAAAGAGTAAAACTTCATTCACCTCTTGACCTTTATAAATGGACATCTTTTAATAAAGGCACAGGAGCTTGTACTGCTTTTATACAGTGAGATGTAGTGATAGCTGACTTTAAAATCAGATTACAGTGACACGCAAAGCTGCATAGGACAATCTCAGAATTTTGAGTAACTATTGGTAGCTATGCAGTGAATTGAAGAGGGTTGTGTGTAACTTCTCACAAGCTGCAGTAGCTGTACTGCTGGCACTAAAGGTAACAGATCCAGCTGGACCTATATTCTATACATTTTCTATCAATTCATTTTCAAATAACAGAATGATAATAGTTGAAGTCATGTTTTCAACTGATCAAGTAGTCTAACAATGTCTGCCTCTGATTCTTTTGGTATGTTATGACTATTGTTACCCCAGCTTTGACAGCACCTTTATTTCGTGGAATCGTAGAATCATTTGAGTTGGAAGGGACATTCAAAGGTCACCTAGTTCAACTCCCCTGCAGTGAACAGGGACACCTACAGTTAGATGGAGTTGCTCAGTGCCCCACCCAGCCTGATCTTGAATGTCTCAAGAAATGGCTCAAGTTTGGCTTTTTGTTGCATACTCAGTAAAGAGTGGTATCATGATGTTAGTGAGTGAATGTCTGACATCTTCGTTGCAATCCAAAGGTAGCGACTGGAAATCCATTGTCATATCTGTGCCTTGAGACAAATGCCATTTCCAGGATCATATTTAGTGTAACTGGCCTGGAGGTGGAGGAGTGCAAAACATGTCATGGCGCTGCTTACTAGTCCATGTCCTTAAAAACTGGCTTAGCTCCCACACTTCAGTGAGTGTTTTGTGAAAGAAATACCAAAACCAGGGACTTGCAGTGATCTCAACAGTAGTATTCTTCATGACTGTATGGCTGATGAATGACTAATCTCACATAATAAGAGGGAGCTTTTAACAAAAGAACGTGACTTTTAAGGGCTTGTATTCGGAATTACTGAACAAAGCATACTGCTGAGACCAGAGATTATCAGTACCTATGGAGTGTAGCAGAGAGTGTAGCTCAGCTAGCAGAGTTTTGTAAGAAAGTTCTGTGTTAGGAAGAGAGATGACAATGTAAAAGTGACAAGGTAACAGAGTAATAGGTAAGACAAATGTGTTTGCCTAAGGAAAGCTGAATTAAAAGTGTTTGTAGTTTTATTATAATGAAATAGAAGACTTTCATGTCTCTAGTATGGTGAGAAAAATAACATTTTTTATTCCTCTTTTCAATTGTCATTTTAGAAAGCTTTACTTTATGTTAAGAAATCATATATTAAAACATCTATTTCAGAAACACAAGTCTTTAGCACCTGTCTCTACTGTTTGAGTCAATCTTGTGCAGAATTAGGTTGTGGATATCAGTGTACATCACTTGAATGGGTCTTGCCCAGGTACTCATTTGCTTATTTTACTTTGCTGTCAGCCGTTTCATTTAGATAACAGGGTCTGGATGTTAGAGTAGATTTGCACAACTGCTAACACTTTGTTTCAGCAAACACAACAGGCTGTAGAAAAGCCAGAGAAAACAAAGAACAAAAAGTTATACCAGGATTAGAGATGAACTCATCGGTGATTTGATAGTCCTAAATGGCTATACCATTGCCTTTGATGTGTTAAAGGAAACTGTAAATAGAGGAAAACTAACTGTTCATACTTCTCAATAGGCAGTTTTACAACAGCAATACCCTGAAGCTGAAGAAAGAAACGTTTAAGATAGATTTTTAGAAGACAGCAGCAGAAAAAGAAGCATAGTGGTAGAGGTACTATTCAGGTTGTAATCAAACATGGCTGGCACCAGTAGGAGTGGTTCCAGCAAATGCAGACAGCCCATGGATGGTCCAGATAGTCATTTGCTGGTTTTTATTTGCTGTTATTTGCTTGTTTCTTGTTGTTTTGTTCATTTTTCCTGATGCCTCTAATTCAGTGCAGGCATCTTCCTCTGCAGTTATTCATGTTGTATAAGTGTGTGGTGGCTAAGATTTTGTTGATTTATGGGATGGGGTAAGGAGACTGAGTCACAGAGTAGTTGTGCAGAGAAAGGGGGTTGTATTCCTGGATATGTGAACAGAGCTTGCTTTTGGGGGGCTTATTTTGGGTAAATCAATAGGTTAATGGTTGCTGGGATGGGAACTCCATCCAAACCTGGTTTTTTGTTTCTTTTCTTTCATTTCCTTTCTTATATTTTTTAGCAGGGGATGTGATCTGGAAGGGTGGGAGAGTAGCAAGGAAGAGAGGCTGTTAAAGAAAGTTCAAGAGAGGGGGCTGAACAGAGCAGTGCTGTAACATGTGAGTGATAGGTTATTCTGCAAGATGCCTCCCCTACCAAGAAGGATGGAGGCATGCGATTAGCTCCGGCATCTCCTGCATTTGTGTTCTTGTGTAATTACGGAAAGTGCATTCAGTGTGCAAAGGTATCATTGCTGTCCTGCTGTTTTATCATTTCTTTATGAGATAATGTTGATTTCAGCAATGAAGTGCAAATTTAGTTTACAGTGCTCCTTTCCTCTTTATAAAGGTTAAAATGCGTATTGTAGATAATACTGTTGGTGATGCTTTTGGAACAGTCTTCTGTCATCTAATTTCAGAAATATGTGAATTTAAATGCTGTTCATTGCAGTTTAACCCAAAATGCATGTTGTTAGCATTTGGGCTAAAATTTGGCCAGCTTATCATCAAATATTAGTACCTACAAAGAATTAATACATAGTGAGCCTTCAGTGTCTTATGGCAAAATGAACATGCAGTTATTGAAGTGGTGCCAATTTAAGTCTATAATCCCCAAATTCTCCTGACACAGTGGCTAATTCCTGAGGGTGAAGAAGCTAATGGTTCCTTTGTTAAGCGGGTGTATTTTGGTTTACTTGTGAACAAGGTACTTCTATTGCTGATGATAAAAGGGCCCCAAATTCTAACAAGTTCTGTTACAACTGATGGAGTGTAAGCTATAGGTGGCTCAATTTACTAAATGCTGGGGCTCCAACAGCAACAAAATATGTGCAAAAAGGGGGTCGTTTTCAGCTATGAAGAGAGTCAAGTGTAACAACAAGACCAGTACTGGGGGAAGTTGTCTTTTTTATTGTTGTCTGTTTATTTTGCTTTCCTGTGTAAACTGCTCATTGTTGTGCAAAGAGAGGGTGTGTGTTGACTTTGATGACATTGTGTTACTCCATTAAATGACACTGTGTGCTATTTACTTCTGTGTGACTGTAGGTTTGGGGATAATTCTTTTCCAAAATGGCAGGAGCCAAATGATGTTTCATAACTTAACAAATCCCATTTCTGAATTAGGTGGTACAGAAACAAATGTGCTCTTGTGATTGATAAAAAGACGATATAAAAAAGGTTTGTGAGCGTTTAAAATATATTTAGTTTTTAAGAGAAGGGAGGTGGGGGATAGAGCGTTATGAAGTGAGATGCACTGTAGACACAAATGGAAAATAGATCTGAAAATGCTGACTTGTAGTAATGAATGAATAACACCCAAAGTTTATCAGAACCAAAAGAAGTCCTGACATGAAATGAAGCCTCCTAAGAAAATTCTGTTCTGTTGCTGTTTTGCTTTGCTGTTGTCGCATGTCATGCATGAATGGAAATGCTGCATTCTCCGGGGAGCAGTAAAGCTTCTGTGTAGGTTGTTTATTTCCTTAATCCCTCCTTCTCCGTGATTTCCAATGTCAGATATAAAATGGAAAGCCTGTAAATACAGTGATTATCATACTGATTATCACCTGCATCAGGGAACGCCCTGGCTGGCCGCTGTAACCCCAGCAGTCTCCACATGTTACAGCCACTTCGATTTTAACCTGACTACTCTATTAGGTACGTGAGGCTCAGTATGAAGTGCCCTAAGGCTGCACAGATGGGGTCTGCTTGTTTCCTGTTCTCACTGTTATTGTGAATAGATACTAAAAGCTCCTCATTGCTTTTATCTGGTTAATTTACTTTGAACTGGCCCTGCATTCAGGGCCTGCCGAACATTTCTCACCATTTTGCAAACACCAAACCACAGCCTCTAAAGAAGTGCTTTGAGCTTTTCTCTCCTTTTTTCTCGAAGGGCCTTAATTCTCAGGGCCTTTAATTCTGGAAAACATGGATTCTCAGGGAGCTGCAGGCTCCTTACCGGAGGAGGCTGCTCAGGAGGTGTTGTGAGGTTTAGTTGACAGGAGAGAAGAAAATTAAGATTGCTGTTGTTCTTTGGCACATACAGACCCCTTACATTAGGGGTCAACCTGTGATTGTGTGCTGGCTACCATTGCTCATGTAGCTGGGCAACAGACCAGGCTAAAAGACAAAGCTCCAGCAGGAAAATCCTAAGATAAGATGCTTTTTGCCAAATGTGCAATCCATTTGTACTTTCTTGTGGAAGAGCCAGGTCTTTCAAACCACATCTGCTATGCATGGGTGCCCCAGAACAGAAAATTAAGATGAATTCTCTCAAAGTCTCTCACATAAGGAAGTACTACTTAACTGGAATAGCTTTTATTTCACAGATGTAAGAATGTAGTGGTGTCCAGTTTCCTGCCCAAACAATAGTTTAACACAGATGTTAATGTCCCACTGCCTTGGGGAATTAAAGAAGTCCCTTAGGACAGATCAGTGCAACTTCCAATTTCACTCACATGACCAAAAACCTGAGGTTACAGAAGTTATTTGGCTGCCTTACATGATCATTAGTTTATTTTCTTATTCTCTATCCTCCTTATCGCTCTCTCTTATTCCTTTTTTTTTTCTTTTTTTTTTTTTTTTTTTTTTTTTTTGTGGGATTTTTTTCTGTGTCCGAGTCCCATTTGAGGTTTTCTTGATTGTGCTGTGGTTCATTGTAAGTGCATCACTGTATAGTGGAAGCTCGCAGGCTCCTTTTTTCATATGAGCATGGGCTTTGTTAATCACATGCTGCTTTAGGAAAACACTGCATGATATCTTTGAACCCTACGCTCCTTCTTGACAGCCAGGCTAGCAAATGTCATTGACTGTGTGATGTACAAGAAGGAATTCAATTGTAAGTAAATTGTCAAAGTGGCTAACCTTGCCCGCACCCAATTGTCAGGACCATGATTCAGTTTTTCTGTCAACATCAGCTAAGGCTAACCCGGTCAGCCTTATGTTTCTGCAGAGAAGCAGCCTGAGGAGTTGTGCTTTTCAGCTGATCGCATTTTATTAACCTCAAGTTACTGTTGTTATAATCAATTGTACCCACTTTGGATTCTTAGATTGCCCCCAAATTGGCAAATCGTACAGATCCACGAGTATGTATTTTCTGCAGCATTAAAGCTGTCATAGGGATGCTGGCCTTAAATGGTGCGGTACGGTAGTTATTTTTGTTTGGTTGGATCAGCTCTCTATTCAGGCTCAAGTCTTATCCTTCTATTAATATCACTTGGCAAAGATAATCTGGATGATTGCAAGTTAAAATGTAAAGACTTTGAGCGTTGTCAACATTATTTGCAATGCTGAGGTAAAAAGTGAATAAGGGAAAAACACTGCTGTTGTCTCCTGTCTCCTTGCTTTTATTTCAAAAGAGATTTTAATTGCTCCAATTAATATAAATAAGAAATGAGGACATTCTGATACCCTAATGTTTCCTCTGTTCTTTGAAGAAAAGAACGTAGTTAAATTGCCTAAAGCAGTGATTAAGACATCAGAGTGTTTTAAAATGCTCATCTGATTCCACCACGAGGGTTTGAACACATTTCGTGCTCCTATTTTCTTTTATGCACTGTAGATGACAAATGATTTTTTTTAAAATGGCTTAAAAACCCGTATCCCCTGAAGTGCATCAATGGAGATAACGCTGTAATATCAGTTCAAAATATGTCTGAAGGATATTTGCCTGCATTTGAAATTGTGATTTCCTACTTAAAGTCCTATGTCCAGAAGTAACTTTCCTCGCCTGGAAAATACCATATATTGTACCTTCTTTATTTGAACTTGAGCAGCGTGCTGACATTGTGCTGCTGTTGGGCTGCGGGAAGGAGGGGGAAGCTTTGGGTGCAACTATCAGAATTGAACAACTGTATGTGGGGATATTGAGATAATCGAGTAAAAGGAAAACTGGCTGAATGAGTTTCAAAATGTGTTATTTCTTCATTATCTAGCACTTTATAATTAACTGTTCTTTTTTTATTATTTCAGGAAGCTGCCACTTTTGCTAGAGAGCAAGGCTTTGAGGTGAGTTAACCCACAATTGCACACTAAACAGATCCTAAAGGCTTTTTTCGTGCTGATAATGAAGTTCTTTTGGACAATGATTGATGTGCTATTATACTCTCCAAGCCTCGCAGCGGTTGCCATGGAAACTTGGCAGTCGTCATGGTTTCTTTGTTCTGCCAGCTCAGTGTTATGACGCACTCTGCTAGGTCTGCACCCAACATCGCCTACAGATGTTATTTATTGAATTTTGAAAAGCCTCTTGGGAAGCCGAGAGGTTGGGCACGGTTTCAAGCTGCCTCTGCAGATATGGGACCTGTCAGTTTGTTCAGTTAAAAAGCTACCTCATTAGCTGCATTACACTCCACAAGGATTCACTGCTAAAGCAGTGGTGAGGCAAGACTAAATAGAGAAATATAACACCGCTTAAAGAACTTAAACCCTGCCATATGCGGATTATCATTATGCAAATGAATTGTAGAAAGGTTGTATATAAAATTGGTAGGTACTGATTAATGTAAACCGCGCTGCTTTTCGTAGGGGTGGTGTGGAATTTCTGTTTCAAAACAGATTCGAGTTGGTGCTTTCCATCTGTGCTCTAAAAATGCTCGATTCCCTACTTTCTAGAAGTAAACACTGTTGATTTTACAGCAATTCTCAGAGCTTTTGATTTCCTTTTTCCGAGGTATTTATTTGAGTGCCTAAGCCTTTTTGTCGCCCCTCCCATTGGCTGCATTCAGATAACTCAATCTGGAGAGCTATCAGCTATTGGTCTCTAATGCTGAATTCAAATAGGCAGGTTTTAAATACTATAATTAATGTGACAACGGTTGTACTAATTTCACAGATAGTAAGCGATCTCACTGAGATCTAAATTGTGGAACCAAATGCACATAAATCCTGTTACATGTTTTTTCACTGGAATAAAACCCACCTTAATTGATTTGTTTGCAATGGAGAAGAATAGATAGGAGTTTGACTGCTCAACACCCATTCTGCATAAATAATAGAAGCCGCGCGATTCAAACGGCGGCACTTTAAGAACGTGCCACTTTGTGTGTGGATGGCAGCATAGAAAAAAAAGAGGGAAAGACTGGCAGCTTTTGTTCTGCAATTTAGATCTCTTTAGTGCCGTACACCAGCAGGTACATCAGTGCCATCAGTGTTTTAGATATTAAAGCTGTGGGCTGGCCCATTTCATTTTATGTTTCCTAAATTCATGCGGCTGCTTTGTAGAAATCCAGACATTTTATCACTGTCAATTTTCATTTGTATAATCTCTATTGTTAGCATAAAAATACACTTTCAATTTATTCTATCAAATGAATGAATTTCTCAGCTGCCTCCAAATATATTATGAAGCATAACAAATTATTGGTACCCTCTGGTAGCTAGACAATAAAAAGGAAAGGAAGTAGTGTATTAAGTCTACCCATTCTATACTTTTATTGCCCCCTTGAGCTAAAGACTTTGAATATGCCTGGTTTAAATTCAGTTCTAGTGACAAACTGCTGTTGCTGGTGTCTGCTAACTACCATCATATTAACCTTTCCATTAGTGCTTGCTTAGAGATTCTAGCACAGCTCCTTCTGAACATCCTAAATCTGCCACATTTGATTACAGCATATCAGTAAAGTGCACAATGATTATGATCTTATCTCTTATTACCCCCTTGCTTGGCAACAACTCTCACATCAAGTTTCCTATCAAAGATTTGGTAAGTGTCCACAGTGTTGTTTTCCCATTGTGCCATGGAGGCAAAACAAATAAATAAATAAATGAAAATCACATTGCCAAGAAAGTATCTTAGGAAAAACTAAAATAGCTTCAATTAATTTCCTTAGATAAAGGAAAAAAAATAAAAATAAAAAAAATCCATCAGATCTCAATATCTTGTAAAATGGATTCTCTATAGAGAAAGTAAAATAAAGAATTGATGTGACTAAAGCAAGAACCAAGAGGATATTTACTATAAAAGTAATGAGAAGTTGCTGTTACCTGTATCTGAATTACAGATTAAAATAATTTTATTTTATTTAAAAAAAAAAAAAGAAAAAAAAACAATTCCTCAGAAATCTTTGTCATTGAAGAACAGCCTTGTTTTTTTTCCATAGCTTTATCTCCATTTCCGTCTTGCAGTTAATTCCACAGTTTATCTGACTAAATGCATCTTAAAAATGTGGATTTAATGAGATGAAATGAAAGGAGCAGATGTATCTAAGCTGCCATAGAAATAATTTTTCCTGTTAAAGGTGATGCTTTTCCAAGAAGTACATATTGGTTGGGGAACCAAATCAAAGAGTGTTGATACCCTGGAACAAATTTCAGTCTTAAAAACAGTGAGATCCACTGCACAGATCCACGGTTTTCAGTGGATTTATGCTTGTTCAGTTCATGGCTGTGATGGTCCCAGCTTTTTTTATGGCTGTTCAGAAACAAGGATCAGACCTGCCCAACCATCAGTATCAGACTCGTATATTTTAAGATACGCACAAGTATCCTGTTGAATTCGTGGCACCTTAAAGAAGCATTAAGTTCACAGACCCACAGTCCAGCCGTGTCTGTAGATGGAGGTTGTATTCTATATATACAAAGTAAATATTATTCCTTATAGCTCTGTGACAATATTATGTATATGCTGAGCAGAAGTAGGAGATGACAGGGTTTCATACCATTTGCCTGACAGCAAATTGAGGGACACAGTACTGCTGCAGTCCTAAGTTGTAAATATTCACCTGCTCTAAAACGTTACGGTTGTACCTTCAAAATATAACGTGGTGATAAGGCAGAGATGTATACTGGAAAAGTTAAAGCCTCCCCAGCGCTGAAGTCCCAACTCTTTCACTATAAAAATTATTTTATTCTCTTCCTTTAAAAAATTTCAGTATGGAAAGTGATTTTGGCTAAAAGTGCCAAGTTAATTCTCTAGGAAGATGGCATTTAGTTACTTTAGAAGTCTGTGTAAGCAGACACAAGTCTCCAAACCCAGCCTGTTTTGAAATTCATACCTTTTAAAATAATTCTTTCCGCTAGATACCTTTCTTCTACTGTTATATGCCTATTATGTATTTAATTCTTCCTAAAAGCACATATGCATTTTACTTTCTTTTACAGTCTACTCTGTTTTACCCTCTACCATCATTCTTCACTAGTATTTTTCCTTAGAGCCCTCTTTCCCTCATATAAATTCATCTTTGTTCTTCCTTAAACCAAAGGAATCATCTCTTGATCTTGTCATTTTTTCCCATTATTGCTTCCTTACTTTCCTCTTAAAATTTAAAGTACATGTAAATACATTACACAAATGTCTTCAAACTCTTTGATTTCTTTGCCTGCTTTGCTTCACTGTAAATGTGCTTAATAAAGTCATTAGGAGCTGCTTCCTCCTTAGCAAATACTAACCTCATCTCACCAGTTTTTCTTGGTATCCAAGATTGCAGTTTGTTTCACAGACCACTTAATTGCCAAGACCTCAAGTAGGTCAGAACGTAGGTGAGCCTTCAGAAGCCTACAAATTACCCAGATGAAGGGCTGTAATTCTCTATTCATGCCCTATCCAATAGCTTGTGCCACCAGCTGATACCCTCTACTCACAAATCTCCCCTTAAAAAGACATTTGAAAAGAACAGCAGTTGCAGTTATTTTCACTGGCATTTTTAAGGGGCTTCTTGCCTTCTGAGAATTAGAGGTAAGGTGGCCTCTGTTTGCTCTCCATCTGCTGAGGGGTTCAAGGTTCCTTGGTCTTCTCCAACAGTAGAAGTTGTCTTTTGAAAGCTCATGATAAGAGTCTAAGCAGGAGGAAGGATGAAATAACACAATTGTGTTAGTGTATTAACTGTACATGGAGATTAAAAGTATGAGAGAATTCAAAAAAAGAATTAAAGAATGCAGTAAGTAAGGGCAAATTATTATAGCATTTGACAAAGGTGTATTAATCAGTATGGGCTCACTGACTACCAGAGAGAAAATAAATTAGAGAGAGGCTAGAACTATTGCAAAAGAGCTGGATGATTTTCACTTAAAGGGATACTGTTAAGCACGTAGCCCAGACTTGTTCTCTGTCTGTGGTAAAGGTGAAGTGCTGTCAGTGGTGCGATCAACAAGATTGCTAAAAAGCAGCAAGTAACTGGGTAGCGTGTAGATTGTAGCAGCTTAACTGAGCTGCTGATGAAAAACAAGCGCACTTGTGAAAATCAACAGCCACAGTCAAAGCTGCACATGCAGTACCTGGTTTTAAAAATAACACTATATGCTGATTTTGGAGGAATAAAACCAATTTGTATTAAATCAAATTAATTGTAACTCTGGTAAATGACTTAATACCACTCTGGACAGCTTTAAAAATGAACTCTATTAATTATGTAATTGTGCTAAGATGAGTTTCATAATGAACAGATCACTAAAAAATGCAGAAAGTATACTTATGCTTTCATATTATATTCAACACTAGGCCCTCGCCAAAACAGCTGTGTTTCACTGTGGTTGCATGTACATAAGTGCACACATTGTGCGGTGTTGTTTAACACACATTGGAATAAAATGCAGCTCAACAGGTAACACAGAGAATTATCTGCCTTACTTTCATCCTTTAAATCTATACATATATATATGTGATGGCAAGAAATAGGTTTATATATACCAAATTTAATCTGTGGAACTTAACTGACATGAGGTTTGAGATCAAAATTTTCCATAGAGCATTATAAAAGGATTTAATGCTTCTACTAATAACAGGAATACTTAGATTAGGTTGAAAACTAAATAAATTAGAAGTTGCAGTGGTTGTGTTTCAAACTGTTTGGCAACTGAACTATGAGAATAGGAAGGATGATGTTCTAGTGACAAGCTGAGGAGTTTTTGGGTTTCTTGCACCAAGTAAAACATTTCAAACTTGTTGCTGCCAGAGGCTTCGGATGGATTTCTGTTTTGGTTCATTATGCTAAGTTCTTAGTTCCTAGCTAAATGTGCTGTGGTGTACCAAGTCCCTTTAAAGCAAAGATTCTTTAATTTTTTGCAGCTTTTCCTCACTTCAGAAAATTGTGGGATGTTCTGTGCCCCACTGAGTGGCTCCCACCTTTTTGTTCCCTACATTTCAGTGATGCAGATTGCTAGTGAGCACACAGCAGGTCCACCTGGGCTCCACACCTTTGAAGGTGCTGCAGGGTGTGGTGGGTTTACATGTTGGGATCAGTTGCTGTAGGGGAGTTCAAGAAACAGTGTTTGTTATCCTTCTGAAATCAGAGGGAATACAGTACTATAAAACCTGACTGGATTTGAATGACAATCAGGCTTAGAGTTTATCTGAAGCCTATTTTATTCTCTTGCAAATTTTATTTTTAATTTTCTGGTAGATGAGGTTGGAATCCAGTCATCAGCAAAAAAAAAACAACCAAACCCACTAATTGCTCGTTAGGAAATGCTCTGTAATTCCTTTGTTAGCTTTGCAGTTTTGCAGCAATTGGAGTAGCTGAACTATCATTATCAAGATTAAAAACAATGGTCTCCTGGTATGACATAAACCCTTAGGAGAATGAAGTATTCTTCCATTTAAAAATCTTCCTCTACTGACAATGAAGTCTATTTTATACTAGCCATGAGAAAATAAATATTTTGATCTGCTAATAAAGTTCTAGTCTTTCACTGCTCTGACTGCTCTCACTAATATGCTGGTTACAAGAATTTTTCTTTCTATTAATAGACTGAAGACATTAAAGAGATAGCCCGGAAGACACAAGCCCTGCCAAAGGTGAACACTAAAAGGCAACGAATTGTAATCTTTACCCAGGGGAAAGAAGACACTGTACTGGCTACAGGTATAGTTTTCATATGTTTGTTGTCGCTCCGTAAATATTGTAGTTAAGCAACAATGAATTCTGGTATTACCTATTATAATTGTTAAATGACAGGCAGAGCACTTGCCTTTTAATGCCAGTGTTTCTCAGCCCTGTTATGCATCTAATTGTTTTAAGATTCTGAATTTGAGAAGTTAGTATTTCACAGAAATGCCTGAGAATTTAGTTCTGAACATGTGAAGTACTTCTGTATAACACAGATCTAAAATATTGATCCAGTTGGTTTTGCTCAGATTTTATGACTTGAGATTTTATCTGTGTAGCCATCTTTGCTGCAAACAAGAACACGCTATGCCTGCTGAGAACAGCTGTGCAACAGTAGAGTATATTTAAACATTTGTGGAAAGGAGGAAGTGAAATCCAGTACTAAGTGAATTTCCAGGCTTTTTTGCTTTGAGCAGAAAGCTCACTTCAAGCTTTTCTCAGCTGTCTGCTCTTCTATTCTCAAAGGAGTATGTGAGAAAAAGGTGTTCTAGCAGGAATACAAGTAGTTTGTGCTGTCGAAATTGATGATGTACGACACACAGATTTAAGCATTATAAACACGACTGCCTACCTTTTGACAGTCTCTTTAATTTTGTCCACCTATGCTTCTAGACTAAATAAAGCTATTAAAAACATGTGCTGTGTTGAGCCATTGTAGTCATTCATTCCTGCACAAGGTAAGTTATTAGTCAAGGCTGAATTCCTCCTTTGGAAATCAAGTGAAGTTGAGGAAGCTTTTCACCTGAGGGACCAGTGCTTACTCATACCTAATATTTGCCTCGAAATCAGAACTTGCTTCAGCCTGTGGCTGCAAGGCTAGGTACTAAGTAGGTATGTTGCTGGCGTATAGATCATTCTTAGCAGCAGTTAGAGTGATTTCTCCAATAGTTTGCTCCTTCCTGTATTTTGTTAGCTACAAACTGATTTAAAGGAAATAGAAGGCAGTCACTGAGAGTTGTGTATGTGTATCTTGCTGAATAACAATGAAAGCATTGCTTCCAGAATGTTACTGCATTATGTGAATGGCCCATATGGAGGCACTCCACTGGAGTATTGTACAGTTGGCTGAAAAATAGCAGTGTAAAAATGTTTTTATACATTAGATAGTAATAGTGGTAGTAAACCTAAATCTTATATGTAACCTTCCTGTGCTCTTATTTAATTTTCACTATGTACTTATTTTATTCTTCAAACTGGAGTTGTTAACAAATCCATTAATCCTTTCTTTGATATTTTTACAACTGGGGGCTTATTTGAGGACTGACACTTGCTAATCTTAGCTGTTTGTTTGCTATTAAATGAACTTAAATTAGAGAATGCACTTTATATGCATGATAAATGCAAGATGGATAGGGAGTGTATGCAATGGTGTCAGCTACAAAAGCAAACATGATAAATGTTAAGGCAGTTTTGAGCCGTGGGATAAGCTATTTGGTGCACAAGCATAGCTGAATCTCTTTGCTATGTTGTTATTCATGGCAGCCAAATAAATGTCAATAATAAAAGAGAATTAAAGATTTTCATTTCCCAGAGGCAGTCCTCTAATACAGCTTGATCTTTCATTTCATTTGTAATTCGTTCTCATGTCAGGATGCAATCATTCGCCAGGCTCTCTGTGTCATGTTAAGTCATTTAATAATGATTAAGAACATAAAAATGTTTGGCCTGTGGGGCAATTCTCAGAAGAGATACCGATTTGTTATTGTTTTCCCCCTTTTTCCATCCTTTGGTATGGATCATCTTTTTCCCACCTCTTCACATTAAAATAATAATGAAAAGAGGAAAATGTGTCCCTTAATTTAGCATATAGTGATACCACACGATGGCACAGAATACTGTTAATGCTTATTTCAGCATCAATTAGGTCTAGTTGTGCTTTGAAACCTGCAGTGGAAAGTATAAAATGTTTCTAAGTGGTCTTTGAAAGATTTGCTGTATTTCAGAGTAGTTGCCAGTATAAAATTCATTTCCCCTTTCTAATGCAACAGGATAAAAGTGTGTTTTTGAAAAAGCAAGCTTTGTATGGTTGTTTATCCTGCCTTTCTGAGGAAAATCTGTATTCTTAAAGGGTTTGTGGCCTTGTGCCTTGATTGAACAAGTATTTGTGAAGTAGTAAGTGAGTTATGCATTTAAACTTACTGGACATTCTCCTTTGTACTTCATCCAAATCAATAGTAATAATAAGAATGTGTTTCCAGGATGTTTATTAGTTGAAAGACGTTCCCGTCAGTAGTTGCTTAACCATAGGGGGATCGGTATTCAGGCAGAGGACTCTCCTGTTTCTTTCTTTCCTTCCATTGCTGCCATTAAGCATCCCTCATCAACTGTTGGGTAGATCCAGTGTTTGCAGTTTATGCCATCTGGATGACGCTGGATCTTTAAGGTGTAAGAGTAAAATTCTCCAAGGTGAATTTCTTTTCTGTTTTTCCTGTGGAAAGCTCTCTGGCAGCGACATAGAGAGTTTGCCTTCAGTGTAGCCCTGTGAGTAGAAGCAGATGCCTTGGGCTGGACTGCTCTATGAAGAGACACACGAACAGCCCATCTTGCCCATCTCAGCCCAGGCATCATACAGTGAGAAAGACAGTGTTGCAGCTGTAAGAGCGTCCCTACCAGACATCTATTTCCTCAGTTATATACAGCTTCTGCCTATTGTCCTGTACAAGGCTGCCACGGGGCTAAACTGAGGACTGGATTACAGGAGTAGGAATGCACCTCCATGGTGGGTTATATACAAGTTGAGTGGAAAACAGAGAATGGAAGTAATGAGGGGATCCACCAGTACAGCTTTGGTTGGAAGGAAAGGAAATGAGGTAGATAAAGAGGATTGTTGCAGGTTCCCAGAGAACAGAAAGTATCAGTAAGTAATTGAGGAGTAGAGGATAGAGCAGGAGGGTGCAGACTGTTAGAGAAAAAAGATTTACCAGAAAGTTCAGAGAATAGAATCTGATAGATTGAGATAGCTAAAAAGCCCAATTCCTTCAAGGATCTGTCCCAGCCCTACAGCAAGGATGTTGAATCAGTTTGTGGATTGCTTCTGTTCACCCAACATTGTTTTAATGCCCATCAAAACCACTGGTGGCTCACCTATAAAAGACCAGGAACTGTGGCCACTCAGGCACTGATTGACAAGCAGCTTTAGAGGCTCACACAACTGGAGCAGAACCTGAAAATGGTGGGAAGTAACTGCATCAGCCATCCCAGTCCAAGCCATTCCCCTTTATCAGTCCAAATTCTTAATCTGTCTGAAGTATTTGTGTTTTCAGAGGAAAAATGTCTCTATCATGGGGCACATTGGATCTTTCTGCTGTCTATTCTTATCTCCTCCGTCACAGTACTCCAGCCCCAAGGCTCCTTCCCTCTCCCCTTCCTTCCTGTTCTCTGTCAGTAGGAATAATTGCAAGAAAAAGGCAATCTCATATTCAAGCTGAGTGTGATCAGTATGCTTTATAGGGAAGGAAAGGGGTGTTTGGGATTGGAACACAGACACTGTGGTAGATGAAATGTTGACTAAATTGACTGTCAGCAGGCTTCTCAGAGCATGTGATCATTGCCTCAAGTCCTCCTGTTTCTGTCATTTGGGTACGTTTTCCTCTGACGTCAAATTTTATTGTTTTACTGAAGAATTTGAAGGCATCGAAGCTTCTTAATGACTGTAAGAACTACCAAATGGCACAAATGTTGTAACTGTCTCTAACATCAGTCCCCAAAATGGCTGAATTTCGACAAAACTCTCTTGAAAAAATAGTAACCTGAGAGGTGCATCTCTGATGAAACCGTGCAATACAGAGGACTATGGTTTGGGAAGGATAGTAGGAAAATGGGATCAATTAACTTGCTTTCTGAGGAAAGTTTATTTGAGGAACAACATCGGTTAATGCCTTGTGTGGATGCTTTTTGGCCATAAAGGGAATTGCTTGGCTATCAGACTCTGGTCCCACTACCGTAACCTGGGTTCATCCATTCTGAATTTCACTCCAGGTTCCTGAGTTTGTGGGATACATTCATTTCATTTCAACACTTTCTTCTGTAACCACAGAAAATGCAGAGGCAAGGAAAGTGGGGAAGGGTTGATGAACATATCCAGTCTCCTGATTTCAGCAGCTGGGGCTTTTCATAAACACAGTAAAAATCACAAACTCTGACAACAACATATATGTCACATCTATTTGTGTGCTGTATCATTTGTCAGAATGAAATGCTCTGAAAACTACCCTTTTTTACAGAGTTGCTCATAACATTTTTAAACAAATTACTTTAAGTCAGATATATTTTGTGACTGGTCTTGGCCCAAAGGGAAATCTTTGGAAAGTCTGAGCAAAATCAGTTTGGCAGTGCAGAAACAATTTTATATTAAAATATTTGCATAATTCAAAAACAGCTAAAGCTACAAACTCTAAACTTAGCTTGTTTTATAGCTTTAATAGAGGAAAGAAAAACAGTCCAAATGTAAAGAAAATCACTTCAGCGTTTTTCAAATTATGAATGATGAAATCTGGCATGTTCAGGCTTGAACATAGAATGTTCCATTCTTCCCCCCCCCAGTGTTTTCTAGACCACCTCTGTTAAGGGCACATTTGTAATAGGCTGATTTGTTAGAAAATGGCAGTAGTAAATAGGTGAATTTTTAAGGATTTGAGTATTAAAACCACCCTAGTTAGAATTTACTGAGTTAATGACACTGTCTACATCTTCTTCAGTTTGTTGATGGATGACATGAGAATGTTTCAGGAAAATACTGGCTTTGAAGTACAGTGTGGTAGAATGAGAAGGGTCTCCCTTAGTAATCCTGAAATGCACCTAATACAAAGTATACCCTGAAGAAGTTTGGGGAACTTCTACTCGTTATTACTGGGTGTTATTTAATCAGTTCCGTAAGTTACACAGCATAAGCTATATTGCCAAATTAATGTAGGGCAGCAAAGCTTGCAATGTTACCAAATATTAGAGCCTACTATCAAGCTTTTGATGTTAGAGTAATATTAGGTATTTGCCTCTACCTGTTATCTGAATCTCGGTATTGAGCTAAATGGATGTTGGTGTAACACAGTACAGTCATTCTGAAAGTAATATATGCACATAGATTCACAAATTAAGAGTTTCTATGCATTTGAATAGAACCAAAACCTGATCTAAATGAATATAGCAACAGAAGAATGGAGAGTCTGTATTTATGAATGAGGAAACTTCTTGTTGCAAGGATATGTTAAATATTTTAAAAGCAGAGTTCTTAAAATGATGTTTAAGCATATAACAGCCTCAACAGAGGTCAGTAGGTTTTCTTTGTCAGGTTGTGCTGCAATCATAGACCACTATGTTAACTTGTAAGCTTATCAATAAAACAAAGAAGTATTTATTACTATTGACACTGCTGACATTTTATGGTGGGTCTGTTTGCAGCTCCTCTTTCTGTAAATTACTTGGTATTGTTTCTTCGCTTGCAAGAAACAAGAAAAAGTACTTTTCCCTTAGGTCTCCTAGCTTTCATTCTCAGCCTTCCAGACAGGAAAAATCTTGACTAGTTTTTTTTATCAGACAAGCTTCCTGTGTGTTTGCACAAACAAAAAAATCACGTCTTGGACGTGCAGTTGGGTTCTATTACAGTGCTTTCTCTTTTTTGCGTGATTTCATTGCCTCACTATTCCCCGTCCTGTCATCTTCACAAATGTGAAGTAAAGTTTAAATACTAAAAATGGATTTAGGAAAAAAGGAAGTTTTGGTCTGCTAGTGGCACAACAAAGGAGCCAAAAAGCCCAATAGAATTATTTTTAGTTTAGTTGTGACTTAGCAGGTACAAAACCTAAATTAATAATGAACCTTTGTTGATGGGGATTAATGAATAGCAAAGCTGATAATACCTTTTGTAACTGAGACCACTCATGATTTCATGCTGTGTGGGAGAGGAGATCTGAGCATTTTATTAGACAGCTGAAACACATTATTAAAACCTATGTTCCTGGAAACCTGTATCTTAACTGGAATTAAAGGTAATTGCACCTCAAAGAGTGCATAAAGCTGTATGCCTATAGGCATATAACTAAATATATATTTATATATGTAAGTAATATGCATATGTGTTTTCAGTAATTTCGTATCAATTTAAAGAATAGAGTATCTCTTTTAGTCTAACTAATAGCACGTCACTTTGGCCTGGAAATTAAGAGTGAAGTCGGGAAGTTCCCATTTCTTGTATAATCGTTAGCAATAAGAAATTTTCAAGGCAAAACTTTACCTTTCATTAAACGCAGCCTGACTTTCAGGTGCTACAGTTAATTTACATTCTGTCATTCCAACAAAAAGTTACCTGTTTCAGCTATGAAAAATATCTTTTTGCTGGTAATAAATACAGGTCCCTGTCCCACACCCTAGGACTTGTCGATATTTCCTCTTACACAGAAGAATTTCTGTATTTGTTTGTCAAATACAGATATGTAGACCAAGAAAGTCGATTTTCGTACCATAAGTCTAAAAGGAATTTGTGGAGATGTAACTGTTAATACACTGCTTCACTGGTTGTGTAACAGGAATTTATGTGATGCTGGGGAGGCAATGTGGAGTAGAAAAGGGGAGCAGGACTGAGTCAGTCCAAAGGTCCATCTAACCTGGTGTCTGCATGGGTAGTAGTGAGCGCTTGTAGAAACTGTTTGGATTCAGCCACTTAAGAGCATTATTGGCTATCTCCCTCTTCTTGTATTGCAGTGGGCAGTCAGTAATCATTGCAAATGCAACAAACTCCGCAGAACTCTTGCTTGTTTCTCCTTCACCACTCTTTTTTTCCAGGCTCTCTTCCTATTTTGTTTGCTTGTTCTATAATTGTGACACCCTTGCTACCTTTCCCTACATTTTTTCTCAGTTCTGCTATACCCATTATGAGGGGGCCTCTAGAATGTTCAACATGACTGAGAAGTTTACAAAGTGACATGATTTTTTTTCTCTCCTTTGTTCTTCATTCCTCTCATAATAGTTCCTCACATTTTATTTGCTCTTATGGCTGCCATTGTTATATTGTAATTTCTTTATAGTATGGTAACAGGTGGTTTAGAACCTATCATTGTGTATTTAAAGGTGAATTTTTTTCTTCACAAGTGCACCATTTTAGTAAAGACTGACAGATGATTTTATAGCCCACTAGTATGAGAAGCTTTTGCAATCCTTTACACTCAACTTTTGGTTTTACTACTATAAGTGAGTTTAAATGTATGCCAAGAAGTAAATGTACAGGATACTGAAGAGTTCTTTTTGGAAGCACTACACATAGCCTAGAGATGCTGTCTGTAGCAGGCAGGTACAGTTAACATCAAAACAGGACTTACATGGGTACTAGTGAATACAGGTGCCAGAGTGGATACACAGAGCTCAGGAACTGCAGTAGGAAATAAGGCAGGAGGACACTATGGTACCTGCAAACCGTACTGGGTTCAATTACTGTGGAGCCTCACTCCAAGTCGTGTTTTATTTTTAACTTCCGTCTGGCAACAAAGACTGTAGTTCTCAGGCTGGAAGGGAAGTTACTTCAGCATCAGCTGGTAATATGGTAGAATTATGTCTGCTAATCAAAAAGCAAAGAATAAAGAGACAAGTCTATGAGTCTATTAACAAAAAATAAATGGTCTTTTTGGCATCTTACGTTTTGAAAACCAGCATTTATACTGTAGAATTATGCTAACAGAGTGGTGAGATTGCAGAATTCAGCACATAGGAAGCACTGGAACTAATGAAAGCCTTCCAAACCAAGTTTATGCTTCTTGGTGAACATGTTATGGATACAATTTTGTTGAGGTTATCCTGTATTTTCTGAAACGGTGTGCAGCGAGTATAAAACTCTGATGACTTCTTTTCAGCCACTGTTTTTGCAGCTACAGTGTTAAGAAAGCCTAGAACTATAGTATCACCTTTCATGTAGAATAATCGTTCTGTAAACTTCTCAAGTTCATCTGTGTTTCAGGTTCAGAGTTTTCCTTTTCTGTACACACGTTCCGTGTTGCTGCAATATCCTGTGTCGTATGCTACCCATTTCTCCTTTAAAACATATGGTTTCATGAACTGAAATCTGAAACCAGTGGTTTAAAGGGTTGCAGTTAAAGGCTTCTCCCCTCCTGATGCTTGGGTTAAAATTGTACTAATAGAGAGGCTATTTTATTTAATCAGTCAAAAAAAAGGGTGTTTTTTTTTCCTATGCATTCTACTGTCAGTAGTTCTTAAGAAATATCTTTTCTCTTTACCCTGATTTGATGTGATTATTTTTCTCATGCTAAGAAATTAAGTGTATACCTTGTTCAGCAGGTTTCATAATAGATCAATAATTTGTTGGCTTGGCTTTTTTTTTTTCCTGTGGAAATGTGGGAAGATCAATGTCTATAGTGCCCTAGGTCGTGATCAATACTTTTAATAAAACTTCCTTTTTTTCTTTTTTTTTTTCTTTTTTCTTTTTCTTTTTTTTTTTTTTAACCTTTGTACAGTTTTGCTTTTATTAATGAGCCTTTCCTTTGGTTTCAGACCATTAATGGTTTTCAGATAATGTCATACTGCCCAAGGTCAAGGCCAGTTTGAACTTATAACTCTACTTATCAGTGATTAAATCTATTGGATGGGCTTAGATGTGTTAGGAGACATAAGAGTTCGAAGCAGTGCTTTGTAGGGATTCTAAAGAAAACAAAACCTCAACCTTTTGGGAGGACTACACATTAAGGCTATTTTCATTTCCTTTATAAACAAATAACAGTTGTCTTATTTATGGATTGCATATTAGCCGTAACATCACAGGTAACTAGCAAGGCCTTGACTGCTCCTCAATTAAAGTTATTAAATGCTCCATTTTGGGTTTAATAACATTAAACTGCTGGTTTTACAACATGAGTTTAGCATTGGATGGCCTATCTTTTGCTGAAAATCCAAATGGGAAGGTAGTAACTTATCAAAGTAGTTGTTATCAGCTGGTGTGCTTGCAGAGAATATGATACTGTTGTCTCTGGGGCTCAGCCTGGTATCTTCTGAAATCAATGGAAAGATCTCATTAACTTCATTGGGTATTGATTATGGCCATGGAGAACTTTAAACGCTCATGAATATAAATGGTTTATACAGATCCATGTGTCTTTTTGTGTCTTGTACCTTGTCTGCGATCTCTTGATTCAATTTTTTGTAGTCTACCTAGAGGTTATACAAAAAAAGAACTGTGTGTATGCTGAGAGATTTTATAACACATTTTACCTTAAGGTGTCTTCTTTGCTGTCTGTTACAAATGAGGTGCATAAAAACTGGACCCTTTGACCGCTGGCAGCTAGACAGAATATCTTCTATAGAATATATTTTTTTCTCTTGTTTTGGCAGTTTTCGCCTTTATTTTTTTTGTTAGGCAGCAGTTCACTTCATAGCAAATCATCACAGAGGAGTTTCAGCAGCAGAATCTCCACTCAGAAGGTGCCCTGCAGACTCTGATAGCCTATCATCTTTAATTTAGAGATTTTATTTCCCATCTTGTGATTACAGTTGAATGAACATTGTAGAAAAGTTTAAATTGTAGCTACCCATGGCATGCTTTTGCCTTAAATGATGGAACTTATGTTTTCAAGCCTCTAATCTTCACCAGCTCAAATAGTCACTACAAAATAATTGCATAGAGTGGGAGGAGAGTAAAATATGGCTATGTATGGTGACCCTGGAAGGAAATTAACTGTAGGAACTGACCCTTTAATTAGAAGTTTCTCTGCTGTAGCTTTCGGTCTTAGACAATAGAAGTTGTGGTAAATAGGTCCTGAGTAGAAGACAAATTCTTATCTCCAGCAGAGAGAGAACACCGGCTAGTGGAAAAAGTGGACAGAGGGGAGGGTTCATGGAGTCCTGCTTCACCTGACTTTGAGGATGTAGGATACGATTTGTGTAAGGCAACAAAACATTGAGAACTAACACTGGGGCCAGAAAGAGTGTAAGTACATTGAAATTCTTCAAAATGGTTAATTGTATGGAAGTGGAATTGTGATGTTTCACGATCAGTTTAGCTCAGTGATTTCCACAGTAAGTTTTACAGGTAGAGCAAAATGGGAATGGTCTAAATCCCTCATCTGAAAAGTAAAATGTTACTCATATAGCAGTGACCTGGCCTTGACACAGCTGAGCGTAACACAGGTTATGAATTGGCAGTTTAGACATAAGCCTTCAGTACCACAAAAATAAATTTCATGTAGTTGATCCTGTCTGAATCAAAGCTTGCTCCCACCTTGTTTTGTTTATTATGAGTACAAAAATCCAGTAAAATAAGCAGGCCTGATTTAAAGTACAGACAGACAGCAGATTTAGTAAATATAGCAAACTTGAATGATTTTTATGTTATTAAGTTTTGGCTTTACCTGCCAGATGACTTAATAACATTTCTTTAAAAGGAATACAGACACTTGTCAGAAACCAGATTTGGAGTTTGGAAGGTGACTCCCCATGATTTTATTTGCTGTGCTCTGCTTCCCTGGGCCCACCCGGCCCCTTGTAATCCATCCTGATTTCTGCAGTCAAAACTAAATCAGAGAGGAGTCCGTGGAACCAAATATTTATATCCCTTGTAATCTGACACTGTGATATTGTACTGGGAACCTGAAAAGACGCCAGGCCATGCTTTGTGGCTAACAGCAATTGATCATGAATGAAACTGCAGAACTCTATTCCAAATTGTTGGCTTTCTAAATTTGATAATAAGTACATTTCCTGATAGAATATGAGTGCAATAAAGTGTGTGTGCCCTCTCTTTCCGCCTCACCCATCCAATTGCAGAATGCTGTTTGTACAGTATATTGTCGGTACTGACAACCGAGTAGGAATTTTAGGAACAGTTGGCTACCAAGTGATGGCAAATTTAAAGGTTATGCAAATTGTGCCAGTACAGCCCAGCTTGTTTCAGACCTCTTTTCTCTATTATCATATCAATTGAGTCAGCTCATAGTAGACAAAGCAAGGTTATGGGAACCACCTAGAGCATCATGCACCATTAAACATCAATGCAGCATACATGAACATCTGCAACAACGATCTTATTAACAGAGGGCATAACGGAAGGCAATAAACAGCTTTCTTAGTCACTTAATTGTAAAAAATGTAATAACCTAATACTTGTGTTATTTATCAATAGCAAGTTGGCCCAAAATTGTGCAATTGTGGTGAATTAGATTGTACTGCCTATTGCACACTGTGCATTACCACAAAAATATGAGAATTCATCTGAGAGCAGTTAACTCCATAGTTAGTAAAGCGCTAATACGATTTTCTTTCAACCTCTGGCACATGATGGGGGATAGATATCTGCCTTTTGCAGTGTCATTTTTGTATTTGACTAAAAATAAATACGAAAAACCTAAAAATCATGTTTGAATTTCCTGCTCATCTTGACAGATTAAACATCTGAAAAAAAATCAAGCTTGATTTGAAATGCAGAACACAGAAATTATAAAGTGATCTTTGTGTGCTCACTCAAAACAGATGCTTAGTGAAACAAAGCATGGCGTGTTAGATGTTCATACTGCAACTGCATGTCAGCTCCTGGGCAGCCACTGCGCTGAGTTAGATGAGAGCTGTGGAACAGAAATTAAAATATGTTAGAATTTGAAGGTAAAGACAAATGGGGTTCAGTTCCTTGAGGTCAGGTTAGGGCCGGCCACAGAGAGGGAGGCTGAGCAGGGCAGGGCAGGAGGTGGGCACTGCAAGAGTACAGCACCACTCCTCCGTCTGCAGCCTGCATGTGCAGAATGCAGGGGCATCCAGCTAGTAAGGAGGTGGTCTGCTGCTGATTTAGAGGGAAATGACTCTTTTTTTTTTTTTTGGGGGGGGGGGGGCAATATTCCTTTTCTAGAATTGCATGACTTAAAGTCAGTGGTGTTGCTCTGTTTTTTGGTGGTCTTTTTCAGAGCAGCATATTCCCCCACTGAGATTAGAACAAATCTCAGCCTACACTTCAGTGGCATCTCATAACGGAAGTAAAGCCTGCAAAGACTGAGAAAATTCATTTAGTAAGCAAGTTCCATTCTTCAAAAATAAATAAGTAGCCTAGGGAGATCTTAATTAAAGGCAATAGAGAATTTAGAAATACAGCGTGAGAAATAAATAAATAAATAAATAAAAACTTGGAAAAAATTCTAGATCTGGGCTCTGAGTTAAAAGGCTGAAAAATGAAAATTCCAACATGTTATTTGAGTATTTAAAAGCAATTTAAATTTCTAAAATTTCTGTGACGTATCTACCTCAGCAATATCCAGCTGCCATCTTGTTCATTACAAAAAAAATGGAGAAATGTGTTTATACATTAACTTATTTATAGTAATGTTTCTAAGGAAGACTCTCTTTCACTTTGATGGACTGATTCTATTTATGAAACTAAATATAAATTCACCCAGAAGAAAAAGCTCCTTCAGAGCTGCTCTGTGGTGACCTAATGCTCACTCCTTCTCTTTTCAGTCTTACTGATGCTCAAGTAAAAGAGAAATGCCTTGGGCCCATTTCTGCCTCCACTGACGACCCGTGCTTCTCAGATTATCATGTAGCATAAACAAAGCTGTCATGTAACATGGCATTTATTTAAATGATGTGATTTCTGTGTTCACCACTGTGAAACTGAGGTATTGCTAAGAAAGCTTGCAAGTTTTGACAGGTGTGTTTGCCGCATTAGGGCAATATGCTTAATGTGTAAGTAATGTATGGCATAATGCAGCAGTTGTCTTGCTCAAAACCAAATTATAATGTGTTTTTCTCCTTTTTTGTTTTAGTCAATGCCCTGATAAGCTTTGGGTTGAGGTTGCTTTGAATAGATAATAGATCAGTATTTGTATTAAAATTCTCCCACGGGGGTGTTTTGATGGTCCAGCTGTGCAGTGGTTTCACATCTACCTGTAGAATGACGTGGAACTGAGGACAGTCATTGTGTGTTCTTGATAGTGTGTGTGTCATGGCAAACAGTAAGTGCAGTGCACGGTCTGCTTTCCTAACTGAAAGAATGCTTCAGTTTTGCACAGCCCAAGCAGACAAGTTTCAGAAGGTTAAGAGCTCCTGTGAGCTACAACATGGGTTGTGTAACTTGGGCGTACATATGTGATATATTCTTTGAGTTAGACATTGAAAATTGAAATTCCAGACATCACTTGCATTTTCTGAGTTTCCCATTAAAGGATAGAAGTATAGATTTGTTTGTGTTCTGATTGCCATATGTGGCTCACAAAGTAGTATTTGGGGTTGGTTTGGTTTTCTTACTTTTAGTGATGAAGGATTGTGTGCACTGATCAAACCAAACTTGCATGATGGAACGTAGCTCTATGTTTGGTGGTATCCGAGACCACCATGGTTTTATGCCACACTGTACTTTACTGGGGAATCCTCCTCATCTGTTGTAACCCTTCTCTTCTTTCTTCAGGACTTATTTTGACCCGAGTGTTTTATATGGCGAACCTTTTCTTAATTTTGGTGTCTATACCTTCATTCTCCTTGCCTTTCCTAAGTATTCAGCCCCTCTCCTGGTGCGGAGCTCCCAGGAAGCACTTCAGCTCTGAGCCCTACCTTATGTCCCCAGCAGCCGCCAACCCAGAGGAGTGCATTTTCTGGCAGCTCAGTGGGCGCAGTTTCAGCTCACTCTGAAATCAGTGCCTAGCGGGCAAATGGCAATGCTCATGTGTGCTCGGAAAGGCTTCCTCAACAGAGTTCATTGCCATTCTAAACTTTAAACATTGTGACACATGCCAGAAAAATTCAGCGGCTTGTTCTTTAGGGAAGTTTTCCCATATATGTAAGTATGCATTTATTTATTTATTTAATATTAGCACCCATGTGAAACAAAACTGCGGTGTTTTCTGTTGACCTCTGCTTGTTCCCCCATCTTTTGCACACGGCCATAGTGTTTTGTTTCCTTGCACAGAGTTATTCCGTGTGAGAAATAAAGCAGAACTTGAGCTCCTATCATTGGCAGTGATTGTACAGACAATAAAAAAGGCTGAGTGGCTCCCACACCTTCCATAAAGTAAACAAAACACATTTGGGCCTGTAAAAGCTATTGGTGAGTCGTTAGTTATGCTGTTACTTCTTTAACAGTTGTAACCAGACAGAGAACTCTGGGTTGGATCATATACTGGAGTTGTTTCAGAGGAGCAGCACTGAACTGCCAGGAGGGCAGACCAAGGCATACGTAGGTGCACTGGCTATGTGATGAGTGGAAGAATATTCTTTAACTTTATATCATTTCTAATTGCTAATGTGTATGAGTTCTTCTGGAGGAACATTATTTCCCTATTAACTCTAATTTTACAAATCACACATAAATGCTACAAATATAGCTTCTGAATTAAAATACTGTTGGCTAGGTAATGCATATGTCTGGGCAGAGATATAAAAGCAAGACAAGTGTCAATTAATGTCTTGGGTTAACTTTACCCCTGCTGAGACAGGGGAAGTGCAGTCTGCACACCATTGTTTCACCTGGATACTCCTGTATGATCAGGAGCAGAGCCATAGAACCTCCAGAACCTTTGGCATCATGTTCCTTCTCTGTTTCCATTGCAAATAAGTAGAATGTGAGGGACAGTTCTTTGCATCCTGGCCAACATAACTATATATACTTAATTGTGCCTAGCACACTGCAAGAATTGTAGCCTAGTTGCTCTATTTGGGTGTTATATTATGGAAATAAATTCATATCTGTATTAATTTTATCATACCATACGCATATAAATGCATTATAGACAATGACTACTCTATGACGTGTTTTGACTAACATTGTTCATTACGACTATAAAGGCTTAACTTCTTCACTATTTGCTGTAATAATGTTTTCTTGGCTATATATTGAATTTGTTAGAATACAGCATCATTTGTTGTGTATTATTACAATATCTGATTAGAAAATCTGAAAGCATGTGGCTGACTTACGTCGTGCTTGTTATACTATTTAACTCCATTGACTTACACAAATAAATTCCTTATTTTTCTGACAAGCCCTTCAGAGGCTGAACAATGCACAGAAATAGATGGAGAAGAGGGAGCTGCTGGCATGCAAAGCTAGGCAAACTTAACATGCACACACAGAGTGCCGGGGGGCTGTAGTGCTCATACCGTACAGCTATCTGAAGGTCCCAGCCTGAAAATGCAGGATCTCGGTCTGTTGCCTTGAAGTGACAGGTTGAATCAACACTGCCAGATTTGAAATCCATCACCACTGGAAATTGTAAGGATTTCTAACTGGGCACTCAGTGCCCAGGCACCCCAGCCCATGCTGCCTTGCAGCTGTGAACAGTGCAGTGCTGATAGAGGTGGGAAAATTACAGCATATATATCAGGTGTGGTATCTCTTTGTGAAACGCAGCAACAGCAGTAGTTCCTACTATAGGTAAAACAGGAGAAAATGTTATTATACTGCTGATTTCATTAATGTGCTGAATAAGGTACAGAAGCTTAGAGCCATCAGGCTGCTGATTTCCCCTTCTGCAGAGAGGTAACAGCTCAGAATCAGCCAGACTGACATGGGTTTGTTCCAAATACTTTTCTCATTACTTCTTACCTTATAGCTGTCCAGAGACATTTATAGGTTTTGAGCTTAGATTTCTATGTTCTGTTAAGTTCTTTCTGTCTTTTTCACCTCCCCCCCCACACCCTTTCTTTTTATCTGTTTTTGGCCCCTGATCTAAAGAAAATGAGAGAGGATGGGGGTGGGAAGGAGATGGGACAGCATTCTGTTTCACAGTTGTTCCTTTTTTTTTTACAAGTTGAAGCTTACAAAAGAAAAATGAATTTGTCTCCATCTTGTAAGCATCTGTACTGCCACTGCCAGCCCCACGGATCAAAAGCTTATTTGAGGAAGTAGCTAGTCATTTTTGTATATATTTTAGGACTCCCTTCTTCCTTTTATTTTATTTTCATACAGATTGAAGGGCACTCTAACATGTTGCCCATAAGTGTTCTGTTACAGGTAATTAAATGTAAGTTTACACATTTAATCTGCTTTTAAGAGCAAGAGAGACTGGTAAATGACCCAGTTAAAGAAAGTACTCAGCCTAATTGGATGTAATGATTGCTTGCTGGTGTTTATTACTGTACTAAGGGTAGACGTGTAGTCTGTGATTCAAATTTGTTTTAAAAACAGACCTGGAATATTTGCAGCTATGATCAGAGTTCGATTGTTGCAGTTCACATCACAAACAAGGTTTGTGTTCAGGTAGAATGGGAGGAGCAGTGTATTTTCAGTTAATACTGTTCCCCAATTGTCACCTCTCCAGACTTACCTACAAAAATAGCTAAAGCTAGATATACTAGGGAATATTTTTGCCTGAGGAAAATAGATTTCACATCTTTAGGTACATAATGCAACAAATTTCCAATGACGGCTTTACCAACACAAGCTGATTCCTTATCAGTGGGTTGTGTCTTCAGCCTATGAAATCAGTACATTCATGTTCAGTTCTTTCTTTATCATTCTAAGGCAGTTGAGTTCCTTCATGGTGACCACTGAGGGGGCTGAATCTAAGATTTAAAATCCCATTAACGCTTGTCACTAAAGCTTCCCTCATTGTACGCAGCCTTTTTTTCTTTTTCAGTTTGCACTCTCGATTCTCAATTCCAGCAAATGATGCCAAACTGGAATGTGTTGTATCTGAGTGTGTTTACCACAGAAGATATTTGCTGCTTAAAAATAGAACACTGGATTTTATGCCCAGAGGAGCAGCACTTGGATTTCAAAACACTTATGTAATTACTCTTTATTTCGTAAGCTCTCAGAATGATAAATGAAATCAGAACTGACTTAGAGATGCAAGGCCACTGATGACCAGTGCACTCAGCCGAGGTGTCTCTCTTTGCCTTCACTGTGATGGATTTGAGAGTTGTACAAAATAATAGATCACATATGAAAATGAACTTAAAGTAACATTTAAAGTCACAAAAGCAAGGATATTCAGGATGGCAACCTGTGCTTCATCTTCATTCACCCTGTTGTGCCTAGCAGTTGCAGACACAGTGAGAGCTGTTAGGTGTCTTTGTCCTGTTACACAGACACTGCAGGGTAAATTAATGTCAGCCTTAGTTCTCAATACCTTTGTTTTTTGTGAAGCAAAGAAGAAACCCCAGTATCATTTTGTTCTCTTTCACTGTGTTAACTATTTTTGAGTTTAGTAGACCCTATGCTAGCTGAAGTTCTCATAAGGTTAAAGAAAGATAGTTTATTGGATGTGTGTGGGGTTTGTAGATGTCTTTGTAGTGCACTGTGTTCAGCTGCTTCTGAAACTTCTGAAACCTCAGTATTTCAAATTATGAGTTTATTGCCTCTCTTGAAAGTGTGTAACATTATAGAAAAAGGAGATGGCAAACAGAGGTCAGAAAAAAAAATGATAGTTTTCACATCAACAGAAGTCATTGATGTGTTTTGGGTTTTCAGACTAATTCAATTCTTAGCAGTCATGTCTACAGCAGAATAAGAGCTCAGTGCAACACTTACCTGAATGTGCTAGAAAGAGCAGAGAAGAGAAATTAAGACGGAGGAGAAAAGAAGGGAGAAAAATGATGATTCAAACTTTCATCTGTGGAAGCTAGATTCAATAAAGAGTCTTGTTTGATGCCAAGCCCCATTTACAGCATTCCAAATACAATGCCTGTGCATTATTCACTCTCTGTGCCCAAACACATACATTTGTATGCATATGCAAGTGTCTACTGTGTATTTAATGTAGAACATCTGTGTGTGCCCAAGCAGTTTACCTTATTACAATGTGTCTTCCACAGATTTATCACTTCGTTCATTGTTTTAGCATTATCTAGAGCAGGTCATATATATCATATATTTCTTATGAAATGGATGAATACACTCTGCTCCTCTGGCAGAGTTTATTGTAAGACCTCACTTCCTTGATTTCCAATTCAAATGAATCCTGTTAAAATTACTAAAAATCATTGCTCTTGAAGACTATCTTAGGAGTACAACACAGCATCAAAGTTGGTTTCTAAATAGATTTCTTAACAGGCTAGAGGGAGAGTAGGGCGTTCTTTAATTGGAATATTTCGTTTATGTTTTCCATTACCCTTTTTCCTTTGCCTCTCATGGATGGCTGTTGCTAATGCTCTCTCCCCTCCCCTCCTGGTGGGCCAGCCAACAGTTCCCTCTGGAGGCAGCATCATTATATCTGCCTGGTTCGCTTGTAGCAGATGGTGAGGAGCAGTAGAGCTGATACACTGCATTTCACAGAAAGCGGGATCCTTCTGGTACCTCTGCAGCACACACAGACTTGCCTGATTTGAGACTGTGAATTCTTTATGTGCTTCCCAAACTAGGTTTCCTTGTTTGCTACTGTATGCATCGATGTGAGAGTGATTTTTATGCTCTGCTGTGTTGCTGGACAGTGAGGAAGCTACCCATCTCCTGCTTTTAGCTGCTGGAGGATCTATTTCCTGCTTTATTTCTGTATTTTTTACAAAACATTAGAGGAGGACAGCTCTGATGGTTTTCATCTTCGCTGGTTGACAGGCTTTTCTTCCCCCTCCCCTTTCTTTAATTCCTGCTGTCTTCCAAAGGACAATCTGTTTGCTCTGAGACAGTTTAATGCATACTGACTACCAGAGGCAGAACTTCCATTGGCTCTGTTACAGGGGTAATTTACACTTTAACAAGGTATTGTGACAAGGTGGTAATTATATTTTTATCACGTCATTATGACATTACCACCTGGAAAGCCATAGCTGATTAATTAGTGGCGTATATTAAATTTATAACCCTCGAACTCTAAAGTTATCATACCTAAGTGGTGTAATTATGTTGAACTGTGGCGTGGCAGTGAATTGAGGTGAGGATGCTGAGTATCCACCTATTGCAATAGGTTTAACGAGTGCCAGTAGAGGGCAGGGAGCTGCAGAGATGGAAATACTTTTTAAAAAACAAATGGTAAGAATAGAATTGAATTCTTGAAACCAGATCCAGTCAGATGGACAGCTGTAAGGCTTCTTACATGTATGTGTTTTCTAAAAAAGTGTAATTTGAGAGCACCTGGATATACACTAGATCTACATTTTACTGTTTTACTTTCACATGTATTTTAGTTTTTGCAATGCAGCCATTTCTGTGGAGCTTTTGGAGGCTTGGACAGGCTATTCTGGAGGCCACATCACCTCTCTGCAGCTAATAAGAGGCACTGGTTCTGGCAGGATGGGCCTTTTCTTAGTCTTTTCCATATGCCCTCATGTTTTATATTGTTCCTCCTGATTTAGTTATTTTCTTATATCCATACTGTTAGGAGATAAAGAAAAGATATGGAGCTGAAAGTAATTAATGAAACTGTCCACAAGAAATAGCTTGATCAAATTTACTTCCATACCCCCATGCTGGTAATACTGCAATGCAAATTATTATTATAAACCAGATCTGATTTTATCCAAATTATTGTGCTAACATTAAGAACACCAGTTTTGAATTGTTTTAATTTCACTGTTTTGCTTTTCTAAGTCATATTGCAAGTAACTGATGTTTTATTCTCTTTCCATTATAGAAAATGGAGTAACTACTTTCCCTGTGTTGGTGAGTGATCAGAGTGAAATCGTGGATACCAATGGGGCTGGAGATGCATTTGTTGGAGGTATTTCTCACTTCACTCCTATTTGGAGATTATCCTTTTCCTCTTTCTCTATAAAATATACTATATTTTTTCACATTCACTGTCCCTTAGAATGAGCTTTGTTCTTTTAAAGCTTTTCTCTGAATTCTGAAGTTAAGCAATTTAATTAAATTCTGACTTTTAAGGGGAAGACGTGTTCTATTTCTTTAAACATAATATGCTGCTATGCTATATTCTGGTCCTTTTTATGAGATTAATTGTATCTGTCAGACTGTTGCATAAGCAAGCTGCATCAAGTACTATATAGTGTGCAGAAATCCCTCCTGGCTTAAATGTTAACACATTGTTGTTCTTTAAAACAGGTTGTAGTGAATATTAAACAGTATGTTAATAAATGACTGTGGTATCTTCCGATCATGTCAATTTTGTTAGAACATCTGTTTCTAATACAATTATTTGGACATCGGGAAAGAACGCAAAGGGTTAATTTGTTAAAACAAACCCAGAAAATATCTGGCATTGCTTAATATCCATTTGCAAACTTACTATTTTTTTTGGCACGAGCTCTAAAGAAAAAAGAGGATGTTATGTCTGTGCCTGTTTTTAAAAACGATTCAATATAAGCCAAAAACCAATCTAATCCAAAAGTTCTGTCATTCGTTGTACCCTTCATACATGTCGTTCTGTGATGCACTATTGTGTCCTGAAGGCTCTCTATGTCCAGGACATAGTGTCTCTAAGGAGCTCCATTAGTCACTAATTTACTGGAAACATTACATTTTCTTTATAAACAGAAATGCAGGGCTCAGTCTTGTAACTATGACAGGGACAACAAGCAGTGTGTTACCCAAACTGAAGCTTCAGAAATGGGTCCCACTTCAAGAAAGTGTTCAAAAATAAGTTGAATCCTAAACATGTGAATACTTCCATCCCTACTCAGTATATCACTTAAAGCCTATGATAAGTTTTCAGTATACACCTAAATTGGGATGAAAATAGGAATTCTGTTACTCATTTGCCCTGGTGCTTTTGTAAATCAATAAGGGCAGAAATAGAGAAAACACATTGGGTCATGTTATTCGTGCACCTCTTATTGCACACATATCAATCTCTGTTGTTCCTAACTGACAAAAAGAAGACTAAGTTTGAACCAGTAACAGTGACCATAAACATAAATAAGATCTTCAAGTGCTTATCTATATATGTGTGTGCTCTGTGTATCAGCTGTGCTGGTAAGCTGCTGTTCTTGTCATGAAAAAAAAAAGAAAAGCTCTTGCCCATTTTGTTTTCAGTTCCTGAAAATAAGATAACACCGGGTAGTGCCCAGGTGAGCAATACGGTAGACATCAGCCAAGCTTTGCCTCAGCAGGAAGCAGCTTCTCACGTCTGCCACATTTATCTCAGACTGTATTTATTCTCAATTCTTCACATTTTAGGCATTGTATGGAGATCAGAACTATAATGGTTTTTTAATAGCCCTACCTTTGTTCTTTCCTGATTTAGCTGCAGGAAGAGAATTACAACTAATTAAGCTTTAAGAAATGCCTGGTCTCTCAAAACCATTCCTCCTTAAATTATATCCTTTTACTTAGTACTTCCACAGCTGGTACAAGGGCTATAAACACTGGTTTCAGTAATTGTTCAGAATATGCTGGATGGACTGGCTGATATAAGGCAAACCTATTCCAACTGCTGCCTTCTGTCAGCAGAATGAAGAGTTCAGATATAGCCTGTCAGGCAGGGCTTGACTCAGTTGTGAGATTCCTTTACCAACTGTCCGGCAGTGGATTTCAGCAGTTTGAAGGGTAACAACGTGGATAATGCTAAATTTGAATGGGAAGAAATGAAAGAGAATATCTCTTCTAAAACATCAACTTCCCTTTACCATCCTAAGTCTAATGAGATAACATGTCTGGATATAGCAGCAACCTTCAGTGTAGGGAGGAACTGTGACAGAGGTCCTCTATTACTATTTATGGGCACATATTCTTTTCCTTAGTTCCCCTACAATGGCATTGAGGCCTCATATGCTTTTTGTATGCAGTGTAGCGCAGTGTAGCATGGCATTATTCTATTCTCCCACTCATCTCACCAGGTTATGGAAGACCACAACTACTTTTCCCTCTGGAATGGAAGTTGTTTCAACAGTTGCAAATCTGTCTGGAACATCACTGCAGTTAGAACTGTACCTGAGCATCGGTGTGTGAGCTTAGGTTCTTCTTGCGCCATATTTCATTCTGCTGTGACTCAGAAACCAGTTAAATACAGTTCTTCCACTAGGTTTTGAGTTCTCCTCTGTCACCACATAAATAATAAATCGGTCATTTATTCTCCTCAGAGAACAGATTTTCCTGAGTTTAGTCCAGATGGAAGATTTGGGAGTCATAACAGTCTGGATACACAGCTGACTCTAGTCTTACATACTGTGGTCTCCTTCTTCATGGAGTCATTTCATTTTCCTTCCCATATGTAGGAAATGGGATACCGAACTGAGTAGGCTTTGATTTGGTCTGTGTTTCATTTGGGGGGAATGTCTGTATTTTATCTGTATCACACTACACTTTTCATGTGTTTTCAAAGTATGTACTTGCAACAGGAAAAGTTCTTTACTGTCTCTTTAAAGAAAACCCTACACAATAATGTGGGCAATACTACCTAATGTGTGTATCTTCTGTTGATTCTAGCATCGAGCCAGATGCAATTTTATTGTCCTGATAGAACTTTTATAATGGGAAGTTTACATTCTCTTTGGTGTTTTCCTAGTTTCTGTCTTTGATTGAGGTTTTTATCAAACTGTTACTACCAAGGTAACAGTACGTGTCGTATTTTGATTTTGTTATCCTTGTAGTGAAGTGTTTCAGAGTTCATCTCTTAATTCCAAAATGCATTGATTGTTACACCATACTCTCCCAGATATTTAGTCCTTTATTCAAGCAGTACAGAACAAGAGTCTCATGGCATTTGACAGGTATGTTAACATAATGAACAGTGGTTTTGTTGGAGCAAAATATCTTGACTGAGAGGGATATGTGGAATATAATGAGAACTAACTCCATCAAGCAGGGTTACGTTAAGAGGTCAGGTTTGTTAGACTTTATCGCGTTTTGGAAGGTCTTCCACTGAGGCCCACTCTTCCAGAGGTGTAACTCACAGATCATAAGGAAATTCCTTCTGAACAATTACGCCAGCTTGGTAAGTCATGTATGTTCTCTGTGTGAGAGTGGAAAATAAGAAATCTGATGTGTTTTGATTTTTTTTCCCCTAGAAACTATCTAACCACTGATGGTCATTAAACCTTAAGTCATGAAAACTGCAAAGTTTCTGGGCACTTGTGAGTTGATTTATCAGTTTGGTACTCGAAGCTGCTGGCTTCCAAGAAGAGCAATCTCACTCCAACTGATAGCTACAAAAATCAAACTACATTCTTCAGTTGAAATATGATTTTATTAAGTTGGTATCAGGAATGTCTCTGAGATCCTTGCCTCTTACTACAGGCATCAAGTCACTTGCCATTCAGGCTGATGCAGTGCCTGCATGAGAAATCAGGTTTTAAAACTGCTGCTACCTTTATTGCTTTCCAACAACACTGCTACATTTTAGAAGTTTAAACGATAGTGATTTACTTTGTAGCGTCTCAGCACCTCCTGTGAATTTCAGGGGTGCCACAGATTTTTTCAGTTATAAATCCCTGAGGAACCCATAAATTAAAGTTGCAAATCCACCTCTCGGTTCTGAGGACATTGACAAATCACTTGAGCTTTGCTGCCATGGCTTATGACACAAGAGTCCTCCTAATGGAATTACAGCCTTATTTTGTAGAGTTTGTGGAACATTCTGCTACTCATTAAATTATCATTTATTTATTGCTAGTCAGCCCCATTTTGAACCTCTGCAACAATGTTAATCAAAGCATATTTAATGGCAGCAAACAGATTGAAATACAGGCAGTTTTACCATCTTATGCTTTCCCTTACGCCTTCCTGCTCTCTTTAGCCATAGTAAGGTCTGCTTTCTTTTTTGTCTTCTCTTTGTCATTGTCCCTGTAACCAATGAAAGCAGCAAGAATCTTTTCTGATAGTTACTGTCAATATTCCCTGCAAAATCTCTGCCCCTAAGAAGAATTGGATAGAGAATTCGTAATAAATGAATGGAAGTTTTAAATCAATGTCTTTTTTCAGGTTCTGCCAATAGAAATATTGACTTGGTAATCTACTATGATTTAGTTCTATACTGCATAAAAGGTGCTAGAGTATGAAGTGTAACCACAAATCATTGTCAAGTAGTGTAATGAAGCAGTGACAGAGTGATCACAAGTGTGTATTACTTATCATCATGCTATGAAGATACTATACCATTCTCAAGGAGAAGAAATCCCAAGATATAAGGAGCTCTTCATCAAGCATTATAAGGTGCCAAATACAAGCCAATAGCAATTTGCTTCTGTCGGTAGTAACACTGAGTCAACAGCTCAAACCACTTGTCAATTTAAAAATCCCATTGACAGCTTTCATGTATAGAGGAATGTTATAAAGCTGTTATCTGCGGTTTGAAAGCTGCACTGAGAATTTTTCTGATGCACATGCAGAAGTGGCAGTTTTGAAAACTAGTGTGATTCTGATGAGGTGGCCATTTTCTGTTTCAGCCGTCAGGAAATGACTCTGAGATTAGGCAGGAAGAGCAATAGAATCGGACTTCTCTTCATATGTATTTTTGAGTAAGTGTGCCTCATGGCATCTTCATCTTCTCTTTGAAAGTCCTTGTGGAGATATTCCTCTCCTTTCGTTCATGTTTCTATCACTTCTGGCTAAAGTCATTCCTTCCTCTTTAATGTGAAGTTAATCCTGAACAATATTTGTCCATCTTAATCAAAATGCCTCTACAAATTAGATAAAGACCTTGGACTCCTCTGAGTTTGCCTGAAGATCTTTACATAGTTCCAATTTTAGTCTGTTTTTGTGAGGTAAAAGGTAATGATTGTCTATAAAATGACAGCCAGCTTTGACTTCAGAGTTAAGTAGTATCTGACATATTTCTATACCACTGAAATGTTAAAATGTTAAAATGTTATCCTTAAAGGAAAACAGTCTTTGAATATATAAATAAATACATATGTTTATAAAAACGCTGTACCAGAAAACATAAATATAGACTTGCAAAGAATCTACAGTGCACAAAATAATAGCTTATCATTACTGCTCTCCTTCTAAGATTGATTCAAGAAACCTTTTTTTAAGGTTTTTTAAGCACTCCAGTGCTTGGAATATCTTCACCAAAGCCAGGGAATTTAAACAAATATTGATAAAAATGGAAAGAGAATTAAATCCACTATTGTAATACCACAGAATCCATCATTTATGGAAGGAATCTAAGAATATTTTTAAAATATTTAAAAAATAATAATCTTGATAGCATTTAACATGATCTGAACTGGCTCTACTTTAAGCCATGGGCTGAAATCAGTGACCTCCAGATGTTCCTGCAGGACATTAAGGTGCCATTTCCTGCTTCTCTGAAGGTCCACCCTCAGTCATCCTCTGTGGGCTGTGTTGGTTAAAGAACAGAAGCTGACTAAATTAAAAAATGAAGCTGATACAGTGGGAATTTCATCTTCTCACAATAAATCTGATATAGAGCAAAGATGGGCTGCATTCATGGCTTTTTTTAATAAGTCTCTTACGTATTACAAGTAAAGGATTTTGCAGATAATGACATGTGCATGTATGTGAGAAATGGGAAACATTCTCATGGATGCTATATGGCTATAGCAGGAGTGCTAAATATGACAAAAAGATCTGATAATGCAGTCAGCAGAGACAGGTGAGTAGAGTGGTTTGTCAGAATGCTGAATTATGAGTAAGCCTGCGACTGTATTACAAAGCAAGGTCTTAATGGATTTTATAGGACTATCTAAGACTATGAAAGAATCTGTTTTTGCCAGAAACGCAGCAGATGAAATACTCCTCTTTCTTGTTGCCTTTTTATCTCTGTATGAATCTCTGTTGTAAGTGCTGCCCTCCCTCTGATACTCAGCACTCCCAAAATGTTCTAGATTGGCTGTAATGGGATCTCAAGGAACTAGGAGTTGTTCTTTAATGAACAGCAGGAGGATGATATGAGAAGCTATGTAATCTACTTACAGTGGTCTTAATTTGTATAGGGGTTTTTGTACGTGTTTAAGATACCTTAGGAAGTTGTCATCACTTTTAATCACATCTGATAGAAATACAGTGGATGTCAGTGCTGTCAAGTACTGTCTTCAGATAACTCCAGAGCCACGAGATGCAATTTTATTTGTCAGCTGGAAGTGAGGCCTTTTTTATTGCATGTGTGTGTGTGTGTGATAGCAATTAAATATGAATGTGCATGTAACTTGTGGTTTATTTCTGCTATAACATTTATCTTCAAGAGCAAAGAGACATGAGGATACTTCTGAATTGTTTTGTCTTTTCTTTGAAGTAAAGATAAATGTTTTAGCAGAAATCAGCACTCTGTTAGTCTTCACTTATACAACATGGGTGGCTAATTGCCTCTGAGCAATCCTGTTGTTACAGAGATCATGGCTGATGAGATATGAAGCTTTGAAATAAAAATACCTTCTTAATGTCAGCAGCATTTTGACTGACAGCCCATTTTGCCCATCTTTAATACTCCTGTTTTATAAACAGTGCATATGAGCATAATGGCCAAGCTGCAGATAGGGCATCAATCTCTGCTTGCTAGGGGAAATCTTGGCAACATGTTCATGACATACCTCCTGTGTGATCTGGTGGCATCCTTAGCTCTCTCAGACAAATGTCACATCTAAACCTAGGTTATTATGTGGCCACGTTATCTCTGTATCTGATCTTTGACAAACTAGAAGATAACCAGATTGCATTTTCCTGGCTGACTTTGTTCAGTCTCAGCTAGAGGCACTTCATTATTCTGATCAATACTGTGGCTGGTTGCTAGTACTTTCAGCATTTTTTCTGGCACAAACTAAATATTTGCCACAGTTGGAATTGCAGCTACTTGAGCAAAACCAGAAAAATGAATGCCACTTAGGAACAACAAGGGATATTCCTGTTTTTTGTTTAATTCCCTACTTAATTTTATCCAATTCCATTCAGGATTATTTCATCAGAAGTAATACAGTCTTCTGTGTTGGCACTATACGTGATACTGGTAACAAATGTTGTCCCAGTGTAGTTTTGATCCAATCCATTTAAGGTTTCTCCAGTTGCTGCCATCCTGCAGATCCTGCTAACTGTTAAGCCTAATAAGTTTATTACATATATTTCTTTTTATATCAAAATATAGTGACAGACATATGGTAATTCCCACTGTTATCTATACAATAGTAAGACAATCCAGAAAAATATGTAGCAGAATTACTGTAAGGCAAAATGTTAGTATATTTGCTGACATTTATTCTCCCTCAGTAAACTGTAGAAGGGAGAAAACCCTTTCAGAGGATCAGTGAATGGAAATAAAAACCCTCAGAACTTTCTCACAAGACTGCAGAGGTTCTGATCCATCTAGCTGCCATGTCTCTTTTCCTGTCAGTGATGACACCGGTGTTAAGGGAGTCTCAGTATGCAGCAGGATAATTAATATTTGGGGTTTTAAAAGGCCTAATTTCCCTCACTACAAACTCGGAGACATTCTGGACAGGCTTTGTGATAAGCAAGTATTGAATAGGCTGTGTACATCTTCAAAACAAGTCACCTACATTAAAAATAGATTTTCAAAACCAACTATGAAGTTCCAGTTTTGAACAAATTGACTTAACACCTCAAAGCAAAGGATCACCTTTAAAAATACTTTGTCATGACTACTATCCCTATCCTCATAACATTTCATGTTAACATGTCATGTGTTAGAGAATCATGTAATGATAAATAAAATGTTCATGTGGAAAGTTAGAAATTACTTTAATGAGTTATTATTGCCCTGCTCTCAGACTGTTGGTAATATTTTTTGTGTTATTTTAATGTATTCTGAGTAGAGACAGAGGCACTAGTCAGATTGGATCATCAAGAACATTCCCCTGGGAGCCAGGGCAGGATGCAGTCCCCTAAGAAACAATGTGTCAGATTAAGCTGATGCTATATTTGTAGGAAACACAACACACAACAAAATAGGAAAATATACTGCAATACGTTGTTTTTTTCACATCTGATATGAAGTGATTTGGTGCTATAGAGACTGACATGATGATCATAAAGGCATTTTCAAGGTGTGGTGTTGACTAGGGATATGCTCATTCACTTCCTTTGTGCTGTGTCGTCTTCTATTATTTGATAGCATAGTAACTTCTCCCATGGTTTGTTCACTTTCCCCACATTGAGATGGGCTCATACTTGAGGTGGAAATGTGGCAGGTTTGCAATAAAAAGGAAAGAAGATTAATAAACATGAAAGCAGTGGTAGTTGCTGTGCATCCAGGCTTGTTCAACACTGATCTCTCACCATACCTAAAAGGGCATTACTGTTATTGGTGGTCAGTGAATTATTAGTATCAATTCAGGACTGCAACAGATAGACAGAAGTTACTAAGTGATGTTCTGTAGAACAGGAGGCGTGTGAATATGATGCTGTGGTAGGCTTTCAGCCCACAAGCTGGCCCAGAAAGTCCAGCACTGGCAATCATATGCAGTGCAATAAAGATGTTCAGCCTTGAGTAATTCATTCCTAGTGGAGTAACAGGAATACAGTGGATTTTTATTTTGTTTTTTGATTGTTACGTTCTTCTCAGGAATCTTGCATTGACTTTTCCCATATGTAATGCTTTAAAACATTAGGATCTGGGATCTTTTTTGTTTTGTGTATTCAGTGCTTCTTCTCCAGTCCTGAAATGGCTGCTAAAGTGATATGAGAAGGCTGCTTTCCCTTATTCACAGCCTTCCAGTAAATGCAAAGTTGCATGATTTGCACATGTCCATAGATGAATGTGTGAATTCAGAGAAAGGAAAGCGTGGATCCGTCTGAGTTGTCCTGTCAGGAACTGAGTGTGCTCAAAATATATCCATAAATACAAAGAAAACAAGAAGGATGGAAGCAGCAATAGTGATACTGGCTGCTTTTCTTGAATGTTTGCTTTGATATTCATGTTGGTGATTAGTGGTTAGAAAATAAGTTTGTGTAAGTGAAGTACACAGACAGTGAAGTGCGTCCCCAATTTGGCATGTGACCATTTTATAAATAGAGTAGATATAGACTTCCAAAACATTTCATTCGTGATCTCATGGTTTTGTCATTCTCTGGAAGTAAAAATATTGACATTTACCAGGCTATTTGTTCCAGCTTTCTGATCCCCTGCAGTTTATTTTTATAACAGCCTTATCGATGAGCCTCTTACTCAGCTCTCTAGGTTTAACTGAGTTGAGTCGATTTGTTACCACAGCTTCAAGTAGCTGTTACAGAACAAGCGAGACATCCTAATAAAGCTGTAAACGTGTTTACTCAAACATGGTATTGATTTTACTTGGAGAGGGAGAAGCCAGTGCTTAGCATGGTGTCAGGGAGGATGAATTTAACTGCAGCTTTTCATTGTCATCTGTCATGGTTGTGAAACACTAAGTGAAGTCACAAGAGGATAATTAGAATTGCCAGAAATTTAGCCCCTAAAATCAGTTAACCACTTGGGATTTTTGTAGTTTAATTAGTTTTTATTAAAACTTTCCTCCCGTGGTATACTCAGGAAGGCTTTTCTAATGTTCTTTTCAGCGAGAGTGAGATTTCAAGGTTGCCACTTGTTAGATATACATCTTAAATGACTGCTTTTCTGAAAGGGTTGGTAACCTTTCTTCACTCTGCTGTAATTAGCCTGCAACGCGGCTCTGTAGAAGCATAGAGCCATCTCATTTAAAAAGAGAGGGAAAGATGCTTTACTTTGTGCATTTGTTTGTTCATAAATACGTTTGAATTTAACAGCATGGATGTGCATATGTGGAATATGTCTTCTGCTATGTCAGGAAAGAACTTAGGCTTGTGAAGATCAAAAGAAGTATCATGTACTTGAAGATGCTTACATTTGTCTTCTATACCATAAGTCTAAAGGTTCAGACCATGGTGCCAAAATACATGAAAACAGGAGCCAAATACCACCCTTAATCAAAAACGTTTCCGTTTAAATTAGCCAGCATTTGGTTCGATAGCAATGGGCAGTGCCTCTGGCTTACCACAGTTCTTGGCTGTAATATCCACCATCTGCCACAAAATTAAAAAGGGAGAAACCTCAGCGTGCTGACGTACAGTCGCTCAGTGACTACATTGCAGAATTGTCTGATGCCAACATCTTTTACAGAATCTAGGTTGGCTGGTTGGCTCTTGGCACCAGCGTTGCTAACCACCTAATTACAGCTGACCTGACTCATGGTGTCCACAACATCAATCCACTCCAAAAGCAGTAAAAGACATTAAAAAATTAAAAAAAAAAAAAAAAAAAAAAAAAATAAAAAAATAAAAAAATAAAAACAAAAAAAAAAACCACCAACCCACCAAACAACAACAACAGAAAACACCAGCCCCCAGTCAGATCAGCTACAAGACTTTAAATTACCAGTGCAGTGTTTCTTGGGAACTGCATCTTCCCACTTAGGTGGCCTGGAAAGCTGCTGGGATCACTTAAAAATAGAAGAACATTCAAGTGACTGTGATAAATGCTGTTCACAAACATGAGTGTAAAAAGGTGCTTACAGCTGTCTTCCGCAGTGGGATAACACCATCTTAAAAAGGTCGTTCGCAGATTAAGCTGTAGAAACTTTAAATACAAGAAAGAGGAGATTGTTCCGTTGCTCGTGATCTGGGGCTGGGACAATTCTGTAGGAGAATGGCTGGGCTAACATGGAGTATATTCCAGGTCCTTCACCTGGAAGGAGAGGATTGTCTGGGAACATTCCATAGCAAACATTCTTTGATGGGCTCTAACAGGGTCAGCTTGTGATTGTTTATCATTCTGGCATTTGATCATTGCGTTTTTCCTGCTTTTTTTTCCTCTTGCTTTTAAAAAAATTACGTTAATATTTCCTTGAGCATTTTATGGAGATTGGAATTATGAAAGAAACTGCAGAAAGACTAATAGTGGGGAATCTGAGTGTCAGAGGCTATAAACGGATTTCCAGCCAGCATTAGTAATTAACAGTCATTAAAATTAATTGTCAAGCGTACAATTTGAAATGAAACATTTGGCTTCAATATGATCTGTTTTTAAGTGTTGTTAAACCATTACTGAAGCAGACCAGAACTGTTTAAAAAAAAACTGGACTCCTACGTTTCCATCCAACTGCACTAATGCTGGGTGTTTGTTCAGAGTTACCACTGATAATCAAGAAACAAAACTTGCAGAGGAATCAAGTTTCAGTGAAATTACGCTTGAAATGTCTATTTTGCTGGCAGCGAGGAGATGAACTTGTTTATTCTTTAATGGTTTTAAAGTGCTGCTCCTCTCAAAAAAGCTACGAAGTAAGGACAGCACCTTTTGTGTCAGTGGGTGCACTGTTTCACGGTGTCTTTTCAGAGTTGTGTTGATGTTGCTAAATAGATTTGAGCTGGTCTCTGCAAGGGCCTTCTTTTAGGTGTGGATTCTGAGGCTCAAGCACCACTTCTGGCACTTGGCTTGCAGAACTCTTAATTTGGTGGTGAGCACTGAAAGGAAGGAAACAACTTGACTTTTCTGTTCCCCATTCTGTTTGCAGACCTAACAATTATAAACATTGTCTTCGAGCATATGTAGCAAAGACGCTGCAGATAATGAAGATTAACTCTCAATTATTTCAGGCACTCTTTTCAGAGGAAAGAGATTTTGGGTATGCCTTACTCTACTGAAAGGAAATAACTATGGGCCAAAAATAGCTATAGGTGTCTTGAAATCATGTGTATCATCTGGGAATGTGGATACATTTTGTTTTAAGGTTTCGTAGCACCATAGGGCTTACAGCAGCTTTTGAAGCTTACTTGGCTTTCTAAGATGTAATGTATTTCGTGGGATGGATTGGACACAGTTCCTCAGAAGTTCTTACTGGGTATAGGTACAAAGTGGATACTTGCCAGTCGGTGTCTGTGAGAGCCAAAAGGTGTCTCGGTCTGCTCCAAGAACTTAGCAGTGTGGCTAATTGCAGTGTAGTGGTCTGCTATGCATCCTGCAGCTGCTACATCTCTTACTCCATTAATACTTTGGATGTCTGGGCAAGAGGCAGATAAGTTGGGAAACCCTTGAGTTTGGTTCTTGCCTTTGTGTTGTGGTGTGAAAAGTGCAGTATATAATGCATGTAATACTGTGAACAACAGCAGCAGTGTGGAAATGCTAGTGCAGTACAGCTGCAATTGGAAGATGGTAGACGATATCTCCTGAAGTTGCTTTGGTAAAGTATTTGAAGTGAGACCGTCTTGTGTAGCCAAAGTATATTACTACTTCTTGCATTCCATTCTAGTGGTAGCTGTAAACTAGTTCAGGCCATGGTATAAATTAAAATAGTTGCTGAGCTGCTATGATGTGTGTTCTCTGAGCCCGGACCCATGGTGCAGGGTCAGTGCTGCCCTTTCTGCCTGTAAGAGAGTGCAGTGAGTCTGTAGCCATGATCACTTCTTGCATTTCTGGTCACATCTCCTTGAAGAGACTGCAGCCCTCAGCTACCTGTTCTTCCCTCCACTTCCCTGCTTGCTGTTAGATCTGTTTGAGTGTCACCTACCCCACCTCAGTTCAAATCAGCCAGGTTAGCAGAGACCTGCTGTTAGCCAGTTCGAGTTGACCTGGCTCATTTGGACAGAGTGCCAGGATACACTTAGCAGCACAGAAGGGTGGTGGAAAACATATGGGGCACTACTAGGAGACCTGAATCCATGCCTTGAGACTGTGGTTCAGGGGGTTTGCATCAGAATACTGTATACTCTGGAAGAGCGGAACTCTAAATTACATTCTGACCATGTTGCTTTTAACTAAAAAGGGCATTCTTCAGCTGAAACAGCCAACCCAATAGAGCTCTTTGTTTCTCTGCTCAAACAGCCGTGCTTTTGGGTGCTCCCTCGGGGTCTGCTTTGCCAACTGCCTAGTCTTAGTATGTGATGTAGAACTGTTTTTGTGGTATGTGTGTTTGTATTGTCATTCGATGCGATATCATGTCAGATACTGCTATTTCTATTTCATCTGTGAAATACATACCTTTTAAGAGAAACTCAACAGACAAGAGAATGGTTTGAGGGCAAACTCCCCACTGCAGTTTCTACATACCTCGTATATGACAGCCGTACTTAATGTCATTTCTCTGCCACTCTGAAATCACAGAGATTTCTCATTTCTATCCCCAAATAGAACAGAATTTTTTTACACCTGATTCTTTCTCATAGGTCAGAATAAATAAGTAGTAGCTTCATTGAAGACAAAAACTATATACTAGCTTGAGACTACTGTGAGCCTGGGAGGTGGTGTCAGTCTCAGTTTATTTGATATTGAAAAGTAATTCATGTTTTACGGTCCTTTGCTCCTTGGTATTTCCTCATCTTCATGTGTGTTTGATGCCTTGATTATAAGCACAGAGGACAGTCGTGTGTAAACTGCTCTCTGAACTCATGCTCTGCACAAAGCCTAGCTGCGTGTTTGCCTTTGGAGGCCTGCCCAGTGCATCTTCTGCACTTACTGAGTCAGAAACGGACTGCCTTAACAGCCTTATTGTACATACGGTTACAACTTGCTCTGAAGTTTTAACCACCCAGAAGCACACTGGCAAGCTACTGCCTCCCAGGCAGTTTAAATGTAATGATTGACATTCTCTGCACATCCAAGAAAGTTTCCTCTAAGAATGCATGTTAATTTAATGGAGAGCAGACCATTTTCATCTCGTTATTCAGAAATGTCCTGATTTCTGCCAGGCATGCTGTTTGAATTTCTCAACTGTTACCCAACTGTTACAGCTGGACCATCCTGCCACAGTTGTGTTGTCTGTCATCCCCTGACTGCTGCCAGTGATAGCACTCACAGCACAATTTCTTCCTATTTTAGATTCTCATCTTTGTATACTGAAATAACGCTGTCTTCTCCACTTGTGTTTACAGACTTAACTTTTGTTGGTGAAGCAGTCATATTTCTCCAGTTAATGTCAGTCAATATCTGTGAAATTCCATCTTATATGTAGTTCAAGTTTCTCTAGAAAAAAAATACTGATGTCAGAAAAGTAGATTTTTTTTCCTAGTTGTCAACTAAAACACCTATTTTCTATGCTTTCTCCCATTTAGATGAAAAGTACTTGATTTATAGGTTTAGTAGTGTTAAGCAAAGCTCCAGCCTCTTCCCTCTTTCAGTCCGGTTTAGAGAAAACTATGTTATCAGCTTGGTTTCTTTTTACCGTCAGCCCTGGAAGCGCTTGGTAATCTGTAAAAACAACCTGTTGCTCAGCAGGTTTAGCCCTGATCAATCTGTAACATTATGTGTCATGATTTGCATGATTTTTAATCTTCAAGGAACCAACATCATTGCCTTGGGTAGTATATTTTTATCATATTCTAAAAATAATGCCCTAATGTTCCACTCTGAAGGAAATATTTAGAAAAGAAGCATGGGTTAAAGGACAGCATCGCAGTTTAATGTGGAGTCTTTATTCCATCAGTAAACATGGTGAGCAGAGGAAGCGTACTTGACTCTATGGAGAGAAAGCTGGTAAAATATAGCTTTGAATCAAAATCCATCGTGTCAAAAGTTGGTGCTTCTGAGCTACTTAGTTTCAAGGCTCTATTTGGGTTTTACCAGCCCAGGACCTGCCAGAGCGTGACAGAGGAACTCAAAATGGTGGATGAAAGCTTTAAAAGGAACATGTTTCAGCTCAGATTTTCCTATACAAATCTCACTTTCCCTCAGTGATTGGATGGAGAAGGGAGACACATCTGAAAGATATTTAAAAACAGGATAAAAGTGAATAAAATATTACCTCTAGAATGTCAGAGTAGAGCTTTAAATTATAAGAAACTGAGTTCACAATTCACATCTTGAAAACCTATATTTAAAAAATACATTTCGCCTCTCCCGTAAGTTCAGTCATGCTTTTGATAACAAAAGTTGTGGTCAAGAAAAAATGTTTCAGAGATAAGGGACTCAATCCATAAAACTTCTGGTGCCACTTGTACTTAACCAAGCATCTATAATAATCTCCTTTTTAATACTCTGTTTGCTTATATTCAACTGAAGATTCAAAACACAAGTGATTTCTATTTTTCAAAACCGTGGCTAGAGGTTTTGTTGTGTAAAGCACTAAACCAAGGGCTGTGATTGTGAGAGGTGCTTGGCTCTCTGTGGTTCACTGTTGGTTTGGGTATCTCAACATGGCAAGAGATGTCCGCTACTTTGGAAGCCTTGGGTTAAATTTTCTGTGACCAAGGGCAACAGCTGTCATCTAGCTTTCTTTGACAGGTAAAATGTTCTCTGTCTTCACTATCTGCCCCTTTAACTGTGAATAATGTTTGTTATGTGCTTTTCCCTTCTTTTGAGAGAAGCCTGCACCAGTGACAGTGGTGTAGGGCTGGAGCTGAAGCTGGCAGGAACAGAAGGAGTTCTCTTCAGCAGGGAAAACTGCTGCTGTGTCTTAAAATGATATTTGAGGAATCAGGATTCTCTCTGGAAAAGAGCAAGAACGCTAGTAAATCCTCTTCAGGTGTCTAAAAAGATCAGTCTTGATGATCATTGATTTACTTGAAGCTACCGACTGGAGACCTCAGGTAGAAATGACAGCAGCAGCACCCTAACTCAGCAGCTCACTTAAGCACAGCGTTATATGTACCCAGGTACATACAGTCAGGCCAGTATCTGAGTGCCCTGCTCCATAAGTGGTACACTTCAAAACCTAACCATTCTCTCCTTTTTTTCTTGGTCCCGCTTCATTCCTAGGCTTCCTCTCGCAGCTTGTCTATGAGCGGCCAGTGACCGAGTGCATCCGAGCTGGACACTACGCAGCCAGTGTCATCATCAAGCGCTCAGGTTGCACCTTCCCAGAAAAGCCTGACTTCCACTGATGCTGGTGAACTGGAGGGATCAAGAGTAACTCTCATATTGCCGTGGGATCGCTGCCTAAATTTTTTCCTCCTTCCTTGTCCTCACCTTTCCAATTACCTGCATCAACGCTTCTGTACTTCTGTTCATTTCATTCTAAATGAAATATGTATTTCTGTCATGTTTTTCTTTCCATACCACTACCATGTCTCACTAGTCTTAACTTTTGGAAACTGTGCTAAGTGAAGCTTATTCTCGTATCCGCCTGGAAAAAATTGTTCTATTGACACAGTTTAGAAGGAAGTCCCGTGTAACAACACTGCTGACTAACACCAGTAAAATAATGAATTATCTAGTTTTACTTGTGTCCGAATCCTACTCAACTTACTTGAAATGAACAGACCTGACTGTATTTGTGACATAACCACATAAACCAGGAATAGTTCTTTCTGTATAAGTGGAGTCACAGTAGCGTTAAGAGCACTGTGAGTGTCCCAAGGATTTCCTTCAGTGTTTGAGTATACAAGATCTGGCCATCACATTCAGCCCAGCCACTGTGGAAGCAAATTGCTATTGTCAGAACTTAAGGGTATGATCATGCTGATGTCAGTGACTGTGGGTCTGGTGCTCTGTGGTCACTGTACCATGCATGACTCACACTGGGCTGCCAGGTGAGCATGCAGATAGGTACTTTCAGGGATTTTGGGGCAGAGGCATGAGCTGATGATGAACATATGGCTAGATCCTATCTCCTCAGTGTGAGCTTTTTAGAGGCTGTACTTAATTAAGGTACACATAGTGAAAATGAGGTACAGAAATATTTATGCAGGATATATTGACAGGACATGCCAAATGGAATCTCTGAAACGCACATTTTTAAACTTTTAATTTACTTCGGGTAATTATCAATATGGTGGATTTTGTTTGTATTTACAGTATTCAAAGAGGTGATCTGACACTGTATTCATTACTTTGCTATGTAATTTGATACTGATAAATAAAAAAATTGTCATACAGTAGCTCTCAGCTTTGTACTGTTGTATATGTGTCATTCCTCAACTGTCTTACCGAAAGAAGAGCAGGAAACAGACGCCTAACCCACAGTGTGTGTTAGATCTCTGCTTTTCAACCATGGCTTTCTGCATCCACGTGGATGTTCAAGAGTGAGCTCTGCGCTAAGGAAGGAAAGAACATCAATGTGGTGTTCAAACCACAGGGAAGATGAAAAATTGATGGCTGGGATTTGTTGTACAAAGATAAGTCACTGCAGTCAGGTTTCACATTTTACTACAAAGCACTGAACGAGGAACACGCAGGAACTGTTTGTTGTTACAGTGTTGATGTACCACAAAGATCACGGGGAGACATCGAGACTATGGTCCCAATTCCCTTTTTCCTTTGTCCCAGTCTCTGGTTTTATACATCGGAGAATAGGCTCTGTCTTCCCAGAGGTCACCTGGTGGGGTTCCCACGAGTGCATCAGGAGCTTCAAACCAGCCACCTCTGAAAGTCCTCACGGAGCCACAGAACTCCACCACTGCAAGTGCAGATCACTGCATCCAAGGTATGGACTGTTCTTCAAGGGCTTGGGTCACAGCTTCCAGCTGAAAATCAGGGTTGCATGAACAGGTGTTACCATCTGTGGAACTACTCAGGAACAGCTTTGTGCAAATGAGACTTTGCTGTTTTCTCCATGGTACTGCTCTCAAATAACTTTGGGTTTTACATTTCTCACATTCTAGCATAGGAGAGAGGAATTAATATACTGATGAAAAGATGGAACAGCAAACAAAACTGAGACTACAGTATGTGTTGTCTTCAGGCTTTATGGGTTTGGGAGAATTGGACTTTTAATTTCTCATTGCTAATTTTTAGTTCTTTAAATTGATATATTCATGCAATGTATTTTAGTCGAGAAAAGCTGATGGGCTGAGGAAGTATGTTTTGCAGTCTGCTTTTAACGTATGGTCACATATAGCACACCATGCTTACTGTATGAATTTGCCTGTCAATAAGGAAGGACCAATAATCTAGTGGTTAAATCTGCTGTTCCCTTTGCTCTGTGTCAGTGACACATTCCACTCATTTTGTAACACCTTTATTCACGTCCTGGCCAGATAGTTATGACTTGTTTCAAATAGAATTCAAATATGTAAATGTTCTTTGCCATAACAAAGGAATTAAAAAACAATGTGGCTACTGTAGAGGAAGGGAGGATATGTAAAAGAAGGGAATTGTCAAATAGGATGTGGGGTTTTTTTCTTCCTTTATCTAGGCCGCTTCTTCTTTTCAATTCAGGATGCAAGAGAGCCAAGTCAGAGGTTCTGTTCTGAACTTTTCCACTGACATGCTTGGTGAGCCTGGGCTCCTGACATTTGGCTCCAAGTGTCAGCAGCAGAGCATAATTTGAAGCTAGTGGGAGCAGCTGAGGAATGAACTACCACCCAATTCATGGAAGGGCATCAGAATCTGACCTGCTCTATTTAGCCATTCATTATTTCTCCAATATCTGTCAATGGATATTCTTGGATGATATATGGATATTTAGAAATGTATTGCCAAATCGTGCTAAATAACTTCTACTTGTGCTGTCAAATTGCCCCGTGATTTCATTGAGAATTCTTTTCAGGATTTGTACTTCTCTCCTGCTTCTCTCTGAGGCAGGCTTTTTTTTTTGTGTGTGTGTATATATATAATGGATAATAGTGTCATCTTTAATCTTCTCTTTCACATAGTTTTTCTTTTGTCCTTTACTGACATCTTCCACACAGAGGCATGTTAGAAAACTGGGCCTCCTGAAAAACATGTTATTGAAAGAAATGTCTGCAAGTGAAACATCCCCCTGTCTCAAATCCCAGATGGGAGAATTGAAGTGAGTCTGTCACTGAGCTTGAACCATCATTCAAACCCAGAGTTCTGAGTGAGCTGGGATACTTTCAGATGGGAAACCCATTTCCCACCAGCACTGACTGAAGCATATCACCCTCACTCAGATAAAACTCTTCCATTTTGCTGGAAATAAGACTGCATCTCCCGTGCTCACCGTCACGCATTTCAGGCTTGCTTTCATACCCACATGAAGTGGACAGCAATGCTGCTGAGGTCAGTGGGCCAGTTATTCATGCTAAAAAGCATTAATAACAACAAAGCAACATGCTGAAGAACTGGGAAGAAAAGCTGAGAATCAGGAAATGAAGGTAATGTTTCCATTTCTACAAGTGATTCGCTTGTTATTTTGGGCAGATCTCTTTCCTCTCTGAATCTCTCTCTGCAAAGAAGATGGTGAGCTCAGAAAATAGGCAAACTCAGGATGAAAGTGGTAAGAATTCAAATATGGCAGAATGAGCCACATCTCAGCCTGTACTCACTGCTGATCTTTTAGTTTTCCCTTTTGTAAACAAATGTCTGTTTGTTTACCCTTAAAATAGTGCTGGCTGCTGATGCTTGTTTGAGGGTTAAGACAGGGAAGGAAAAGGAGAAAAAGGAAAGGACAAAAGCTTTGCTGTCAAGCGTGCTACATGAAAATGACAATAGAAACACGCACTGTTTTAAGATGACAAGTCTAGGAGCAATCTTTAATTTAAAGGTTCTTATCCACAGTTTTCATAAAGAAATGTTAATTAAAAGTGCAATGACATGTTTGGGACTTAAAGGAAATCATTCTGCAAAGGATTTATAGCAATCACAGCTCCAGAGCATTAGGATTACAGATCCTTGTGCTGTTCCTTTTCAGTGATCATGTGATTGGCCTGTTGTTAAATATAGCTCCCATTTAGTGAATCGAGACAGGCATGGGAAAGGTAGGGATAGTTTCCCTCTAACCAGCGGGATTTCGGAGGTGTTGGAGATTATACAATTCATTAGTTTTAGCATAAGATCAAAGGAAGAGAGGAAGTCTTAATTTGGGCACCAGCTGCTACTGTCTGAAAGTCTTGCAGCTTAAATGAAAAGTGAACGTGTGCAGTGCTAACTGCTTGTATTAGAGCACGAGCCTATTGTTTTATATCTCACTAACTCATTGTTCTCTTCCTGCAGATAATTCTCACACTTAAGACCTTCTGAGATAGTTATGTCTATTGTGAATAGTTCAGCAACCAACTGGCTCAGAGGTTATTGCCTAAGCATCTTTCCCTCGCTCTAATCCCCTGCAAGGTTTTTTCTGAGCAGTGTTGTTAATCTAAAATGACTGCTAACTGACTCCTGTGTCAAACATTATTCATTATGCACTTTAAATGCTTCCTGCAGAGGCCAAAATAAATTTTGCTTTTTAAAAGCAGACCACAAGGAGTGCCCGTGTAGGATATTTCCTAAAAGATTAGACTAAAAATGGCAGTTAAGATGTTGGGGAGAATAAACGGTGCTCAGAACAAAGCTTCACGGTTTAACCAGGGATAAACTTCAGTTACCAAAACCTACTGTCTTATAGATTTATCTATAACCTGTTCCTGCAGGAAGAGCTCACACTTGCAGGGTGGGAGAAATACCTTTATAGAGGGATGTTATAAGGTTATATTAGCAAGTGAGGGCCATATAAACAAAAAATGTAAAAAGCAGTAATTCTCGTGTGTCTTGCTTGTGGGTTGTTTTTTTTTTTCAGGTGTCACTGGTGTTGGCATAAAGGGAGAGCTTTTTTTGTGTCAGTGGCACTGACAGGCCTTGCATGCATAATGACAGCATAGGAAGAGACAGACAGATAGATTTGAATAGCAATAAGGTGGGTTTTCTTCCAGTGTGAAAAGAGCATGGGATTCGTGTGTACTGAGATGAAGTATAGCCTTGCTGCACAGTGCAAATATTTAATGCTCTTCTAACTATCCCCAGGTTATTGGAGTGTAACAGTTAATAGCCATCAGCTGCCAAACCCAGTGAGCAGTTTGGATGCCTAAAAAGAAAATGAAAAGTTAAAAAATGAAGCCAAGTCAGACTAGAAACCCACAAATCACGAATGTGCTATAGCTTAGCAGGCTGATCATCTCCAAAGTTCAGAGCAGCGTCGACCTGAGCTGCTGCTTCTCAAATGAGAGAAGGTTCGAGTACATCTGTCTTCCAGTCTGAGCTTTGCCATGTACTCACAGGCAAGCCTTGGCTGGACCTTCTGCTTTCCAGGCCCTGTTACTTCCCAGTGATATTTTTAAGGAGATTGAGTACAGCCTGAAATGAAGAGAAGCAAAGCAGCATCACTATTTTGTATCAAATATCTCAAGGCAGTGATGCAGCATAAATGCATAGAAAAATGGAGGGGCTCCTGAACTGAGTTTGAGAGAAATCCTGTGCTTGGATGTTCTCTGTATCTGCAGTGCTGTAGATACAGAGATGTTAACACTGGCGTAAGATATTACACTTAAAGCTTTAAGTATTACTGTGGAATTATAAGAGCCTATAAGAGTATTTCAAAGAATGGATTCAGCTTGAAAATCACCCCTCTTTCTCTACGTATTTTTCTTAGTAATGCTAGAAGTAGTAATTTGCTGTACTTAAAAATTGCTCTGTTTTGAATGCACCTGCTTTTTTGGTAATAGGCCTTGTGAATAGGCTATTTCCTTCTGCCCCTGTGTATGTGCTGGCAGTTCTCATCACATAACTGGCAGCACATCAGCCCCTGCCCCACTTGCTCTGCACAGCACCACCCAAAATTCAAACCCTATGCCTGAGGGTGCTGCCCAAATGCTACTTCACCTTCAGCAGACTTTGTGTTGTGACCATTGCCCAGAGGAGCCTCATCATTTTCTGATCTTCTTCCATAACTCTCTCACATTGATAGACCTATTTTAATCTGACCTGTCCTAAAGCATAGCCAGCTGCTCTGGCTGTCCCGCAGGGTGAGGACAAAGCAGTTTTCTATTCATGTCCCAAGGTCAGTACAAAAACAAACACATTTTATATCTGATAGCAAAAAGCGTTCATCAGTGCAACTTTTTCATTCTGTACGTGGCCACAGAATTCACAGGGTGAACACCCTGGATTTAGGGAAGGTTGTGTTCCAGATACGTAGTGACTTGGATGTATTATGAATATACACGTGATGCATTTCATTGCTTACAATTAGCAGTAAACAGCCTCTTGAGGCTTGATGTTTGTTATACACCGCAGTGTTTCAGGACAAAGCAAGTTCACACTCAAGAAACAAGATTTTTTAGCACTCAACTTGGCAAATTTAGCCTGGGAAATTAAGAAACTTATTGGGGATGACGTGTCATAGTACATTTACTATAGAAATCTGTGCCAGCTCAGAAGTTACCATTTTTACCCCCCAGCAGCAGCAGTTTTAATTGGGCCACAGAAAGTCTTGCAGAGGTGGAAGGTATTCGGGTTTCCCTGAGGCTCAGAGTTCTTCCCTGAAAAGAAGCCTCACGTCTTGTTGGCTCCAAGATAAAAGATAAATTGTAGTGTAGTTGAGTATTAAGTTGTACAACATCAGCTGCAGATTTGCAGTTTGGGTTGACATGCTAAAGTACAGTATCATACTGAACATCCCTTGTGTGATATATCTGCCTACCTCCGCCTTGCCTGTGTTTGCTTCTCCCTCTTTCTCCTGCCTGTAAAGTCACAAGTAGTGTGTTTCATTTATCCCAACCATGCACCTTTTTCCTTATGACCTCATGTTTCTAAAACAGACGAAGATTGGGCAGTAATAGGGAGGACATTTGTCCTGTTTTCCTGTTCTTACATTCTGCCGAGACTCTCTCACTCTACACTGACTTGACAATGGAATTAAAGAAGTATTTCTTCATAAAAAGGCAAGTGAGATTTTTAATGATGCGTTGTTACCTATGGCTCTTTCCATGTTTCATGCTGTAGTGAGATATTGACTCAGTGCTAAACCAGCAGGCAGCCCTACCAGAGGACTAGCCTCTTTAATTGGCTTTGATCCTTGTTCTTTAATTTTCCTTGGACAGATCCTGCCCATGTACTGTCGCTGGTCCATTCTGATGCTGATACTGAATGGGATCAGACCACAGGGCATGTAACATTACAGTTCCATATTACACCAGATAGAGTTTAGTAGTTTACAGAGCAGCAAGGATCATAAGGTTTACTTACTCTCCAAACACTACTGGCAAAAGGAAAACAGACACAAATGTGTGCTGCACAGATACCTTGCCTCTCAGTTCTGCTCATTTAGCTCATCTTAATGATTCCTTTTGGCTGCCTCTTCCTTTCCAAACCATAGCTGTGAATATTCATCTTTCAAGTAAAGCACCATGGAAGTGGGCCTTCATACAGGACTTTTGCCGGCTGCCACTCCTGCTGACAAAGAAGACTGCAAGAAGAATTTGAATAAAGGACAAACGTCACATATGCTGTGTGCTACGGAGGACAAATGCTGAATACAAAATATGTTTAATTGCTGAGTTAATTATCTCACTAAAGTCTAAATGTTGTTTTTCAGCACTCTTCCCCTCCCCCCCCCCAGTTGTTTACTTTTATCAGTTAGAAAATAAAAAATCAATGTCATGAAAAACATAATTATATTCCTACTAATCTGGAGTGTTTTCTCATTTGAGTACTGCAGTCTGATGCATTTTATCACTTTCCATCAGATTATAGCAGTGGAAATTGCCAGCTAAAAGCTATGACTCTAGAGCAAAAAAGGGGAAGAAGAAAACCCACCCCAGAGCCATGTGCCTTGCCAATCAAATCTTGCTCCTAATGACAAAGCTTCTGTGATTTCCTTTCTGACAATACATGAATAGCTGGTGAATAATTGGTTCAACAGGAGCTTCATTAAAGTCCAAGAGAGAAAACAGGATCTTTCATGTGAATAATTTGGAATGATTGGTAAAGACGAGGCATTATTATAGGATTGCCTTCTGCTCAGCAGTCAGAAATCTGCAGCCTCTTCCTTACAGAAGCATGAAAACATTTTGTAAATAGTTCTGGCTACTCCCAAGTTGTGGATGATCGTGCTGCTTAGCGAGGTGACTTTTTGCTTGATATTGTTTCTGCATTAAATGCACCCATTCTTCGCACAAATGAAAGAAATTGAGCTTTGTCTGGGTAGCCCAGCTGAGGACACATCCTTGCACTCCCAGTCTGAATGGATCTGGTGTAAGTTCCACCACCCCTCCACCACTTCAGTGTAAAAGATTGATGGCAGCGACCCACAGGAACCCAGACCCTGTGGAAATGTGCACTGGCCTACCACACTGCAGTGCTTCAGCCTGTGCCACCCGACATGGAACGGCATGTATGGACGAGGTCCGTGCACCAACCAGCTTGTCCTCAGCTGCTCAGCCACTGCAGCCTTCCTAGTGGGCAGAAATAACAGCTGAAGCTCAGCCCACCCTTCAGTCAGAGTGGTGTACAGTACACAGGAAAGTGACCTGTGGCCATTTACAGGAGCAGATGAGCTCATGACAAAGAGCAGGTGTGAGGCTCTCTTCCTGGTACCACTGGTCCTGGTGGCCAGGCAGCATGGGACAATGGGATTCTGCCAGAGATCACACAGCCATGTGTCGCCTACCAGCAAGTTTGGAAAAGACGGATGCAGCAGAGATGAGCTCTGGGTTTCAGGAACTGACCAGGTCTGACACCCCACAAACACAGGGCAGCTGTTGGCTTTTGCATCTAAACTCCCTTCTCAGTGACTGGAATCCTGGCCCGCTGAGCCCAGTGTTTCTGACAACAGCCAGCTTACCTGGCCTTGCTTGGGATCTCGGGTGGCCCTAACTTGTCATCTGGCATCCTATATTCTAGCTGCACCTCCATTTTCAACAAGCAGCCCTTTAAAAAAACAAACAAACAAACATGGCAGTGTGCTCAGTGCCTGTCAGCCCACCCCAGTGGGTGGCTCAGCAGGAAACTCAATGGCAGCAGGTGGCCAACTTGTCCATACCTCGGAGGAGAGTGAGACCTCAAGAATCACCCAAGGAGAATTAAAACAATTACTGAACACACTAAGTTAGCACTTGAAAGATCATCTCAGAGGGTCATTCAAAGTCTCCAGGCAGTGCCATGTCAGTGGAGCACAGCGTCAGAGTTTAGGGTTCACCAATTCTTACTGCCTGCCAGTTTTTTTCTAGATGGAATTGGAGAAGGTCTTGTTCAGTAGAGAGTGCTCTACGTGCCCCAAGGTTATAAGTCCTGGATGGACTTTTTCCCAAGAGGTGCAGCAGTTTGTGGTAGGACCCTGTGTGAAGGCAGGTCTGGGGAGAGCAGACTGGGCAAACAGCAGACAGCAGCCCTCCTGCTCAGACTGATTCTTCCCCCAGTGTTCTCATTATAGCGCAGCACAGTTGTACTAATGTACAGACATACACTACCTGGAAGAAGTGGGTTAATTCCTGCCAAATTAATGGCTGTAATAAATAGTGACAGTGTTGAAAACAATCCTACTCCCCTAGCAATGGATAAAGCAGCTTTCCCATCTCAGAGGACAACTATTAACCCGAGGTCTGCTGAGGCTTCTCATCCCGTACTCCATGTGTGGAGCCCCACACTATGCCAGCAAAGCTGAGGTTCTCTGAGGGGCCTAGAGCTCCAGCAGACTTTTCTCTGCTGTTTCTGAGCTTACAGACAATAGCCTTGTTCATTTTCATACCCTTAGAGCCTACTTTTTAAACCATTTAGCCAGCCTCTTTTTTTCCACAGATCTTGAAGTGGCTGACCAACATGATGTGCACTGCTGACTTTCAATAGCCACGTCAGAGAGATGAAAACTAATAGCATCAGCACAGATACACAGAAAATGTCCACAGATTCAGAGCACGCATCAGCAGTGAGCGGGATTCCTGTGAACAGTCCTGCCGTTCAGTATAAAAATGAAAATATTTGTCATCTCTCTTTCCCAGAATGTTTTCACAAAGGCAGCTGCTACCTGAGCTGTTATTTGGGTTGCTGAACAAGTGAGCATCATCACAAGGAAACAAACACACAGGCAGGTGTGTAACCATGCTCATTTGCTGCTTTTTGAGGGCAGGAGAAGGGTGATGTAATTAGCAAACACATGTTTAAATTTTTAATTAAGAGTTTTAATGGATTATTCACTGCCTACCAGAACACACATGCTCTTACTTCCTCGCTCTCCTGGGCTGGGTTCCTAAGGAAACCAGGCTCAGTCGGTTGTGCTGCTGCCAGCCTCCCTTCCTCGGCGGGGCTGAGCTCTTCAGGGTTCACGGCAGGCCAGCACCACTTTTGTGCTAAAATCACAACTGTGTCACAACAGTGCGGTTGCAAAAGGTTTGAGCAGCTGCAGCAGGAGTCCAGCCATAGGCACAAAAAGGCTTCTTCAGGAACCGGGCCCCAGCCTGCAGCCAAATGGGCTGAGGCATCCCAGCATGTCGATGGTGGTTTCTCTGAACTCTTTGACTTTTTCCAAATTTTATTTTATTTTTTGCCTTATGATGGTTACTGGTGCTGTGACAGTCACTGTGGTGCAGTATAGGAAAGGCTTAGGCTGGGGTCAGTGTGTCCAGAGAAGGAGCTGGGCGGCTCCCAGCTGCACTGCCTCTAGGTTGGCCCTCAGCCCAGGCAGCCAAGCCCCAGGAGGAGGGAGGGACATTCTCAGGGCCCTTCGGCAGCCTCTGTCTGCATGCGTTTGCTCTTGCTTAACTATGGTGGAGCAGGTTGGAAAGTTGCTATGCAATGTGGAATGCTCCTTGTTGGCTTTAATATCTGTAGTCTTCCCTTCTTGATATAGATTTGCCAAGTATAACTGCTGCTTGTTGTTTGTAGTCAAGCAAATGTTTATTCCAACCCTGTGGAGTCTGAGGAAATGGTGAAGCTGCTCAGCACCTGCTGATGCTAATGGACATGCTGCTGAGCATAGGATGGAGAGGACCCTGATGGTAAGCACCATGTGGGATGGATGTCCACCTGGGAAGCCTAAGATGCAGTCATAAACATTAAACTGCAGAAGCTGAACAGCCAGAAATGAAGCACATCATCACAATCAAGTAAGAATTAAACAAATAAATTATTTTGTATGCACACAGTTTGAGCAGGAAAGTGATCTTGTTGCAAGGGCACAAGCTGTTCTGCTGCTCTCAGAGTTACATCAACTCTCGTACCAGAGGAACTGGGGTCTTGCCTGGGATCTGAGCTCTCAGCACATCTCAGAGCAGCACAAGAGCTGCACGCTGCAAAGTGAGCTGCCAGGGAACTCCTAACACAGACTGCAAGAAGATTCTTGTCCCATAATTGGGATCTGCATATTTGTTTTGATTGTTGCACCGCAAAATACCTCAGCGAAGCTACAAAGGGTATATTTGACATCTATTTCTGACAGGTTTTTCTACAACATTCACCAAAGCAGTGTTTTGTGTGCCTTCTCTTCTGTTGTATTTACATTAATTATCCATGCATTAACACAGTTTACAGTCACTTTCATTTATGTTAGTGCTGCATTCTCACTTTATGGGTAACTTTGTTTACCAGTTCCTTCCCGCTGGCTTGCCTGAAGGTAATGCTTTGTTCTGCACCAGCACTGCCCTGCTCAGCAGCAGCATGGCTCTCCAAACAAGGTCCATGCTGCTAGCTCTGTTCGGAGAACGGCCAGGAGAGGGAAGAACAATTGTACTGCCATCAGTTTGCATTGGTTGTTCTGCTTGAATTCTGGGCCACTACAGTCACTCTCCTAAAGGGTTTTCTCAAAAGTCAGATTGGTCTTTCTGTCAGAGCTGTTGTTTGAATGGACATGGCAAGTCTTGTTCAGACTCAGAGCTTGCTGCAAAAGGTGTATTTCCACTTCAGTCGAACAAGACCCAGCCTGAGCTTGGTTGGAGAAACAATCTTGGCACTTCAGAACCTCACCCCCGCCCCCACATCTCTTTTGTAGATAAGGTGGTGAAAACAAATGTTGTAGGAGAAGAATGAAATCATAAATGCTCCAGTTCTTCTCAGCTTGCTTGAGTTTATCGTTTGGGTATGAACAGTGTTACTGCAGGTTTTCTGGTAATCTGCTTTTTTTTGTTGTTGTTTATTTACGTTATTTTAATAGCCTAAGTATAAACCCATAATAATGTGCCACTACACTAAGAGTATGATACGTACATGCATGAGCATGTGCCTACAGTTTCATACAGTTGTGGAGTTGTTTGGTTCTTAATGTAGGAGTTGTTTTCTTGGATTGTTAATTTTTTTTGCCACCTTTCCAGGATCCCATCCCAAAATAATTGCCTTACTTTATGAATAAGATTGCATTGACTTGATAGAGGAGTTTTAAGATATCATTCTCATTCTATGCAGTAGTTATAAGATACAGTTTAGGTTTGTCTGTCAGCTTAAGGAACACATGACATGAAAAAAGAATCAGAAATCAGCAGCTGTTGGAGAACAAGTGTTGCATAAAGTGGAAATATGGACAGTTTTTCCAGCTCCCCTTTCAGCAGGAAAGCATCTATCAAGAACTGAAATGAAAAAGACTGAGAATATTTGGCTGGACTTAAGTCTGATTCTAATGATGATTCTTCCAAAAGACTGAGTTCTTGTAGCCAATAACATTTGCTATGCTTTTTCCATGTGCAATTTTATAAATCAAAAGGCAACAGATATCACAGAAAGGCCTGAGACGATATGGATGAGCTTTCTAGTGAGCCTCCAACAAAGTGCAGAAGTCAGAGACCCTTCCATTTGGCTTTGCTAGCATCCACACAGCACTTTTGCAGAGTACTGACTTCGTTGGAGCTGCTTACATAGATGTTTGCAGTAGGATTTTTGTGTATGGCAGATTATTGCAACATGGAAGGTTTTCTTTTCCCTGGTAGTGCAATATGCAAACACACTTGAGTGATGCAAAGAAGAGCTCACTTATTGCAGCTTACTGCAGTGAAATAGCCTCATCAGTGCAAGCACCCAGCATCCTCTTACCCACAGTATAGCACAATCTCAGTAACATATAGAAGGTTTTGTAGGATCAGGTCATTAGTTGTATAACATTAAGGTCCTGCACTATGTGCTAGGTAAATGTACAGTACTCTTCATGGCATTTGTTTATTAAGACCACTTGAAAACACAGAGCACACCTGTGTGTCAGGGTGTATAAGCACTGATCACCCTGACCAGTCTCACCTGGGGCTCTCCTTCCCCCCCCCCCCCCCCCACAGCTTCCATGTATAAGCCCTAATTCAGCTCATGGGCTATCCAGTAGAAGCATTAGTTGCTAGTCCATGCCTGCCTGTGGGTTTGTTTTATTCATGCTGCAGTTGATGCGCTGACTTCTTCCCTTTACCTTGGTACTGTCTCTTCGCCACAGGTCTTCTCTTAGCCATCAGGCTGCCCAGCCTGGCCTCAGGACCTGCCTTTTTGCCATAGGCTTATGTGGTGAGCTTCAATCTTGATTGAACCTGCTTGTGTTTTTGGGGTCTGCCCTGCCCTGTTGCCAGCCTGTGTGTCCTACTGGCTGCTGGTCTGCCACTGATATATGTCTCGTGTAAGTCCAGGAGCTGAAAGAACGTAGGAGATGAGTAACAAGCTATCAGAAAAATGTGTGAGTAATGGTTTGAAATGGTGATTCAGCACCCACGCTACTGCTGGGATGTGTCAGATGAAGGATTTCTTGTCGCTTGTCTCAGACCTTGCTTCAGCAGTATGAAATATTGATTGTGAATTAATTAGAAACAATTCTGCTGGATGATCATAAAATTGTTTTTCTTTCCATGAATGGATGTCACTCATTTATCTCTGTCAAAAGAACTTGAATCAGTCTCTGAATTTCACTCAAGTCTTCTGAAGTTTCAGACTCTTCCTTATTTAGGATTTTAAAATTATACGTGTGGCTCTGAGCACCTGAGTCCTTTTGGTTTTTAAATGTGTTTAACGGCAATAGATGATTCTACCTTCTTAAGCATAGCCATAAGGCTCCCATGTGCCAGGAGCCTGGCACCCAGCACAGCTGGTGGGACGCATGCAGGCCAGCACTGCAGCAGGGGACAAGGCACAAGCCTGGGGAAGCTGCCAGCTGTGTCTTGCTGAGGCCCAAAGATGCCCCTCAGCTGAGCAGCACGCTGCAAACAGCCCCCCTTTTTGCTGGATTTGCAATGACTGTTGTGCTCCATTGTAATTCAACATGAGAAAAGAAGCCAGACTTTTGTCACTGGCTGGCAGCTGCCACTCTGGAATGATGCGTGCCGTGTGGAGTGCTGATTTTCCTGGGCTCTTACTGTATGCATTTGTTAGGGGAATCTGGCATGTAGTGGTGCTTCTTGGTGCACATGGGGGATAGGTTTATTTCTTCACTGTATATTTGGTGTCCTGTTGCATCTTTTGATCCGAAGAAGCCTTGTACTAAACTGCACAGGTGAAAGTGTTTGAAAAATGTCAGATGCTGCTGAAATCAACAGCTGTTTGGGTCCATATAGAGATCATATATTAAAAATAATAATAATTTGAAAAAAAAGCAACAGTTCCCTCGAGGGCAGCATGGAGTCCCTCCACTCGAGCAGTCGGTCCTGCCTGTAATGCACAGCATGCTGAATGTTGTTAGACTTGCAGTGGAGATCACAGTAGTGTCAGTTCTCAGATCAAAGAGAAATAAAGGATCATGTTCCTGTCCCAAGAGGAGGCAATTGGTTTTGAAGGGCTGTCAGTCCTGAAATTTCAAATACAAACATGTACATATGCCACCAAAGTCAGTCTTCTGAATGTGTGAATAACCTTTCTCCAGACTGGAGTTTGTAGCACAAAGCCCTCTGAAAGGCAGCCTGACACGACTGGATGATGTGGTGCTTGTTTGAATGTTTAGGCTAAAAATACTTCAAAACAGACTTGAAATGAAAAAAGCAAGAGGTTACAGGTTGCTGAATTGATTGCTGGTGAGGAATACGGCAACTGTTTACTCTAGATAACCACTTGCAATAAAGAGTAATAAAGGAGAAGAACTGATTTGGGACTGTCGTTGGGGTTGCAGTAGCTTAAATCCTGGTGAGGAGGGATTTAAACTGACCTGAAGCCCAGGTTGCCCAAGGTCTTCAGTCTGTGAAATGCTGAGGATGCGTTGAGGGAACCTCCACTCAGATCACTCTGAGATAACTCATAGAGGGAGGCTCACAACTGAATTCTCTGGTCATTCTGGATTTTCATTTGCAGGCCATCCTTAAGTCCAAGCTCTAAGGAGTGCCTTGTAGGGAGGGATCCTTGCTGCAGGAAGAAAATTTACCAACTTTTCCCTATTTGAACCTGTGGATCTGTGTCCCATGCTTTCCTTCTGTGATCTTATGCTTGGAGCACTTAAAGAACTGAATTATCAACCCAAAACAAATGACTTCTGTCTTTATATTTTCTCTCAAAAAGGAGACAAAAAATGGAAATAAAAAATAGAGAATTTTAACTAGATAAAATCGAGAAGTTCCAAACTGAAGTGGGCCCTTCTGTTGTTTATGGCGAGGCTTTGGTGTTACCTGACCCTCCCAGACATTGCTGCCTGTGCAAAGTGGGAGCTACAGTGCTCCAATCAGACAGCCCTGGTGGCAGGAGTGGGAAGCAATGAGCACAGTGGGCTGCGGGTTAATTCTTTATGAAATGAGATTGTTGTTCATGTGTGTCATGCAACTGCACTCAAGAGACCCAGTTTTGATTGCTTACATTACCAGCTGGGAACTCTGAAGTTTGTAATTTTAGAAGCAAAAGGAGAAATGCAATTTTCTAGAGATTTTTTTTTTTCCCTTTCAAAGCAATTATCCAGTGTCTATAGAGTCAACATGTAAACTCAGTGCTAATTCTTTAATAAGAGGTTAATTGTTATAATAGGGGAAAAAAACATGCAGCAATTGAAATTGAATGGGTTTATCTCTATATCCAGAAGCACCCTCCCAAGCTGAACGTGTTATCTGTGATGGTGCCCAGCATTCACACAGACAGGAGCATTTCTGAGCTCCGGGCCTGCTTCGCCCCAAGACAGTATGGTGTCATTCCTACAGAACAAATAGGAAAACAGTAGCAAGGAGCTTCGAGCAAGACTAGAGACAGTGCCATGTGTTTACCACTTGGAAGGTGCTCCTGGCTACTACTGTGTTTCATCTCTTCAGCAATATTACTGTCTTTTCTGAGACAGGTATATGTAGGCACAGGAGTTTGGGGCCTGATTTTCAGACGAGATGACAACAGAAAGAAGTAAGGCTTATTTTCCCTGAAGCTAATGAAAAGAGAATTATTTTTCTTGCAGTCCCAAACTTCCCCTGTTTATCGGTAAGTATTCCATGTTTTCATTTTAATCAAATTATGGCACTGGATAAAAAAGTCAAAGTGCAGTAGAGAAAACACAGAGTTTATTGGGAATGCTCATTCTTGGAGGTGTTGCCTGAATTCATAGAGACAGTTTCTACCTCCGCAGTGTAAGTGATATTTTAAATGTTACTGTGAGGAAAACCTGTATTACAAACAGATAATTTGGTAATCTCTAGAAAATTCCAGCAATCCCAGAATGAAGAAAATGCATATTTCCTCTATAAAGCATTTGTTAGTTTCATATTCACTATTACTATTAATTCCATGATCTCCTACATGTCTTGGCATTTGTAGTGACAGCATTTGTGAGAAAGTTATTTTTATGATGTAATGTTGGAGTTTTTATTACGCATATTTGTAGATTCCTTTCCTGTTAGACAATCTGATATTTGCTTTCTTTTTGATTCTTTTCTGTTTCCCTGGCTTCCCGGGAAAAGCAGAGGCCACAGATGAGCTCTTTATTTAACTTCAAGTTATTTTAATTTAGTCCAGATTAATTATTTTGTGTGCTCTACTTAAGATTGCTTCATTTTCAGGAAATGAATGTTCAGCTTTACCTGAAAAGGAAGGAAAACGAACAGATTTGTTTTTAAAAGCTTGTCATTAATACCCCACACTGTAACTTTTTAAGGCTGATTTAAAATCCCAGCCATTCTGAATACAAACATAAACCCAAACGTGTAAACACATGCAACATAATAGCGAGCTCCCCAAAGCCAGAGGAAACCTTTCACTTGTTCTAAAGATGTTGGATTTTTCCCTGAAGCAGGTGAGTAACACCGCAAATACCCACCTGAGCATCCCCACTCAAAATGTCAAGGCTCTTCAGCTGCAGTCACACGCCTTGTTCAGACAGCAGCACAGCCAGGTGAGGGCTCGATGCCCTGGGTTCTTGCTGCTCCACACCTGTCTGTTCAGGCTGAACTACACCCGTAATCACACCCCAACCCCATCCGGTTTAGTTGATGCACTTCTAACAGCAGATCACTGCTAGTACATATGGAAGCTCTCCACGCTTTCTGTGCAGAGCTCCGTGTGAGCAACGGCAGAGGGGGTACCTCACTGGAGATGCAAGTAAAGCACCCAGCTCTGTTGCAAGACAATAGGAGTTGATTAACACCCAGCTGAGCTTTTGAAAAATATCCCACTTTGTTCTTAGGCCACCCTTCAGCTGAAAATAGTGCATAGGGAGTGCTACTGGTTGCAGTGAAGCAGAATATTCATCTACATTCTTAGCTCAGTTGGCAGGATACCTCGCTTAGCAGCAATAAGCTAACATTAAAATAAATAAATAAATTAAAAAATCTGTCAGCCCCGAATTAACGGAGTGGGTGAAATGCTGTGAGGAGCATGGGAGGCAGCGGTGGTGTTATGGAAAGACACAGGGCCTGATTAGCCAGGCGTTGAGAGGGATGGGGGGAAAAAAAAAAACACGGGATGTTCTGCAGCTTAATTAATGGAAAGAGGCTTGTGCATCTGACAGCAGCCCCTCTGCAAGGTGAATTCTTTCATAAAGAGCCTCATTCATGAGTTGCCAAGACATCCACAACCTATTCTCGAATTCACACAAAAATTAAAAGAAAAACAACTGACTGGCTAATTTAGCGACTTGCAGGATGCAGCTGGTGCTACTGTTTTCACAAAAAAAAAAGGGCCTTTTCCCTTCCACCTCCCAACCATTCCAGTCTTTCTCCCCACCCCCAGCTATTTTGTATCCTGCTGCACCAGCCAGGAGTGTGACAACTCCCTGACTTAGCTGGCACTGTGGGATATCGCATAACAAAGGCGAATAAGATGTGGATGACAGGGGGGGTTCTGGCCAGGGCTAGGGAAGCGATTCTGACCCTGTCCGTCAGCTGAGAGGTGGAACTTCTGTCTGTGAGTTGGTGGTTTTTGTTTGTTTGTTTTTCTGTTTTGTTTTCAAGAAATAAACAGAAGGCTTCATTGTGCTGGGTAATGCAGTTTCTTTCCTGGCACCTTGATAAATCACCAGCTAACTATCCCATGTACCACTGAGGAGGCAGTTTATATAGCTCAGTGTGTATAAAGAAGATGCTTCGTGTTTCCAGCACTGATATATTATCACAGAATGGCCTGGGTTGGAACAGACCTCAAGAATCACGAAGCTCCGACCCCCACCCCCCACCCCCACCCCCCAGCACAGGCAGGGCCACCAAGCTCCACATATAATACTAGATTGGCTGCCCAGGGCCCCATCCAATGTGGCTTTGAACACCTCCAGGGACGCCGGGGCATCCACAGCCTCTCTGGAGAGCTGTTCCAGCACCTCACCACTCACAGTAAAGAACTTCACCCTGACATCCCACTATTTCCCTGCGTCCTTTTATCATCTACCCTTTCAAAGAGTTGACTCCCCTCCTTTTTATAGGCTCCCTTTAGGTACTGAAAAGCTGCAGTGAGGTCACCCCGCAGCCTTCTCCAGGCTGAACAAGCCCAGCTCTGTCAGCCTGTCTTTGCAGGGGAGGTGCCCCAGCATTCTGATAATCTTTGCAGCCCACCTCTGGACCCACCAATATTATGACCTTAGCTCTTCCTAGCTGCTTCAGTAGTTTGCATTCTCATATTACCTGATGCAGAAAAAAAACCAAATCCCACCTGCCCCCCAAATCCCTTTTCACTCGATTTTCCATCCTAAAGGGTATTTAATACAAAATCCTGCTGTGAGTGACAATAATTTAAGAACCAGAGTTAAGTTGGGAGCTCTAGCAAGCCGCTGGCTATTTTTAAAGCAGTGTTGAGCAAAGCTAAAGGTTTCTGAAAGGTGTTTGAAATGATGTGGTATATTGCCATCTGACTCTGACAGGGCTCCTGGTGTAGCTAACACAGGTGGAGCTGCTCTGGCATCAGCAGCTATGGGAAGTGACTGAAATAAATTGTTTGTGTGGCCAGAGCTTTATTTAGCAAGGGAATCTCACAGCTAACGCTGCCAGCAAAGAAGGTAAAGAAAGCGTCATGCAGACTTTGCTAAAACTCCATCTGAGACAGTGATTGTGCCCTTGAGACCAACCTGGTCCCACTTGGTTAAAAGCTGCAAAAGGAGAAGGCTGCAGATGAGGCTGCTCAGCTTCCAAATGACAGAACAGACCTATGGTTTTTCTAGACCTGGACTCAGCAAATTGAGAGCTGGTTTGTCGTGTGGGTTATTTCCCCAGCTCCCATCTTTCGTGAGAAGGTGGGTGTGCCAGGAGATGCTGAGCAGAAACCGAAAGGGGAAGTGCTCCAAGCAGCTCTGCAGTAGGTGAGGACTTTCTCTATCCCTTGAGCCTGAAATGTGGTGGGTGTGCCTTTTGCTCATACTTCTTATTGCTCTGGCTGCTTGTCTAGTCCTGTTATACACCGAGGGCTGTGCAGAGTCAGAAAAGCCTCCAAATTAGGCGGCTGGTAACATTGCAATCTCTGCAACTTATTAGGATTTTCAAAAATACAGCAGAAACCGAATGAGGATGGGATTAAGGGTCAAGCTCTCTCCTCCTGCCTTTTCTCCATGTTTCTTGGCAATGTTAGACTACTAAAGGACTGCCAGCATCTTCAAGACTGGAATTTTTCCTCTGGCTAAAACTGAGCTAGAATGTAGTACACCACATCACAGTTGGAAGTTGTGAGGATTCATTCAGTCACATTAAGGACTGTCAGGAGCCTTCAGTGGCTCAAAGTAACCTTATTTAGCAAAGCTGCCTTCGCAATCTTTTATTGGCTTCTAAATACAGAGGATGTCCTTCTTTTCATCTGAAGGGCTCAGCAAGGCTTTCTAGAAAGGTTTCAAACCTCCCCCCCACACACACTTCATGTCCAGTTGGATCTGGAGAAAGTTATAAAAGTAATGTTCATTAAAACAGAAAGGGAATATTCCAACAGTTTGTAGAGTACAAAAAGCTGTTGGAAAGCTGTGAAAGGGATTTTGTATGAACTCGACAAAGAATCCCCCCGTGTTATAAAGTGACAACCCAATATCCCCAAAGGGAACAGCAGGAGGGAAACCTAAACCTGCAGACAAAGTCAACCGATAATGATTGGAGAGTTAATTACTTTAAAGCTCACAAAGACAAGCTGAGGTGTTAAAATGGTTCCTGCAAACAGCAGCATCCTCCCCTTTCACCTAGCCTAACTAATCGCAGCAGGACAGTAGCAAGAAGGACATGAGCGGCCCCTGATTACAGCAGCTTTCACTCGTTCAGAGCAAACTGATCCTTATTTATTTTCAGTTCCATCCGTCATCTCATCAGCTGCCCTCACAAGGCATTAACGTGTATGTGTACAAAAACACAAGGCTGCTCCAAGTTCAGCTATACTGAGTGAAATAGGGGCCTGCAATATTCCAGGCCCTCCTCCTGCGATTAGCCTACAAAACACAACTCTTGCACATGGCAGCAAAATGCTTCCTGTCGTATCAGTGCATTTTATGTGGTAAAGGGAGAAATTTAAATCCAGTATAAATAGAACCAACATTTTACTGTGCAGCCTCGGTGATAATCCTTTTCTCTTCAGATAATTTGTTTTGGGTCACACTGAGATTCCACTTGTGAGGTAGCAGGTAAAGACTACAGAGTTTAAATGCATCGATAGGAAGTGTTTCAGGTGACAATGATTGTTATGAAAAACCTGATAACCCAATGGGCTAATAAGAACCTACTACCATTGATTTAAATGGCTATTAATCACTTACTAATCCTTTACTATTTGTATAAATAGAATATGTTGTGAGATACTGTATATATGGAAGACATAGCTGCACAGGATACTGTCATCTATAAGAACAACCTGTTCTTTCTGCTTTGCTTTTAGCCCATTCCATTGTGCACCTACATCTTTGTCCTGTTGCTTAAAACCTGTATAGTAGTTAATACAGCAAAAAGACACAGGGTTTCAAATGTGCATTTTGAGCAAGTTTCTTCTCCTGGGCTAGCACAGCTATCTCCATGACCGGACCTCCTGTGACTAGAGCAAGGCCCTTGGAACCCAGGCAGACAGTCTTCCTTGTGTTGGCACCCCCTTCTGATGGCTGTGTTGTGTTCTTTGCACCCGTGATTGGAGAACAGGAAAAATAGTACGCATTCATCTAACAGAGCTCTTATAGGAACTAATTAATTAAGGATTGTGGAGTACTTTGATCTGACAGCGTGGAATATTTGCCAGAGTAGAATAGAACATGTGGGATTTATTATAAAAAGTCACTGTCTCTGTCCCTGCGGAATGACAGCTGATCTACCACAAACATTTCTTCCTGAATTGTAGTATCATACCAATCGCAGCTCTTGAGTTGAGACTGCTGTAGCATTTACCTTATAAGCTGTTAGCTTGAGGAATTAAAATGCCCCCATATCAATAAGTTGGCAGCAGGAAACTATTATGTATTATTATTCAAATTTATTAAATATAATAGATGAGACAGTGAATGATCAGTAATTATGCCCATAGGTTATTCACTCCATGTGTGTATAACTAAATGCATGTATACATTTGTATGGTACATAGTATGGTTAATTAATAGTGTTTAAATAGCGCAGTGGTGCTCTGTTGTGGGCAGTAATGTATATCCCCATACAGAAGCCAAGAAGCATGCCGTTTGTATTTAGCTGGGTAGACTTAGTTACATGGATTAATCTTTCAGATGGAGTTGCAGCACACAGGGCTGTAAAAAGAAAACTCCAAGTGAAAAAGATAAAAATAATAATAAAAAAGAAGAAGAAAAGCTGTTTAAATCCAGAACAAATATGAAGTAGAAGGTCAGGGATGCATGGAAGGTGCCAAACCCAGGGCAGGTAAGACAAGAAGAGGAGGTAAGCAAAACTAAAGGATACATGCATGAGGCCAGTCAGCGGGGACATGCCTGGGGTGGCTGCAGAGGCTGAGAAGAAACTCACTGCACTCTTATGGTGAATATTCTCCCCAAAGTCACTTCTCTCTTGTGCCAGGGAAGGCAATTCCAGGTGAGTGTACTCACACATGAGGGTATGTGTGGTAATAATAGAAAGACAACCTGGCTTTGTTAAAGGCTGAGAAAGTTTTGCCACTGAGTTTGCTGGGGGTCAAGACTTCACTCTCTAGCAGCTCCAAAGATCCATGGAGATCTGTTGCTATACCAACATGGACAACCATACAATTGTTCCTAACTATGCTACAACCTCACCGATCGTAATGGAACTCCACCAGTGATTAAAGCCCTTGAAGAAAAAATCTTACTTATGGCAGTAGTTGAATGCACAAAAATATTTTTGCTGATTTCAGACAACTGTTCCAACTCCAATTTCACTTTCTTTTCTGTACAGTGATGAGTCTGGTCTGCATATGACTAGACTTCATTTAAGTCTTACTATAGATTGCTATACATATAGCAATCTTCAGATTTCCATTTTTGAGAATTGAGTTTAACTCAGACCACACTCTCCCCTTAGCTTCTTGTGATTCAAAAATAGCCACTGTACGTGAGGTTTTGGAAACATCCTAAGGACAGTTGGAAGTAAGGATATGGTTACTGTGTGTACTTAATACAGATGTGCAACCAAATGTATTTTCTAAAGGAGGAGGGAAAAAACCATTAAGGGTGTTTATGCTGTAATTAAAGCAAGGAAATTAACAGAACAGGGTGAACTGACCCATAGAACTTCCTTCTAAAAGCAGATGGGGGTGTCTTTGAGTTTAGAGAGTATTATCTATTTTTATTTTTAGTGATAGGGACATTTTTTTAAGAGATATGATGGGTATATTTGATGTGTAGGCATCCAGAGACTTGTTACTGTCTAGGGGCACTAGCTGTCATTGTACCTGATTAGTTCTATGGAGTATGTGGGAGAGCAGATGCCCCAAAGTTTTGCAGTAGTAGACATGCTCAAGTTTTATTTGCTTCATTTGCTTATTTGAATTGAATTGCTTACTCTGACTTCCTTGACAGGCTTATAACTTTTCACTGGTAATTTTCAATGCAGCTTCAGTTTTAAATTGGAATTATTGTGTTTCCACACAAGAAAAGAAAGATATTTCTTATCTAGATCACAAAGCAAAAGGCGCCCAACATACTAGACATTCTTGGTTAGCTCCAAAGTGTTTCTGGCACGTATGGTTTGTCTGTGCAACACACATTGTTTCAGACCACTGATTGTTCTTCAGACTGAACTGCCCTAAATTCACATGTTGCAATTCTTTTGGAATAGTATTCCTGCTTCTTGGGAAAGAGTAAAATTGACAGTGACAGCCGATCTAACTTCATTGGAGAGTGATTAATCCATAAAGCAGTTCATGTGCTTTACGTGGTATTAGATGCACCTGTAAATGTCAAGATCCATAGGACTTTATCTTCAAACAAAAGATTCTTGAATATATTAAAACCCGGGACTCGATACCTAAGGATATATTGTCCTCTGAAGTCGATTTTTATAAAAAGAATCAAGAAGAACGAATACATACATTTAAAACAGGCTTTTATGGGTGGTTATTTTTTTGTCCTGTGCTGTTCTTCAGTGCACTCATCATTTACAAAATGGCCAAACAGACTGTCAGGTTTCTCCAGTGTTTTGATTCCTGAGCTGGGATGCGCCATGCCAAGTTTCAGTGTCAAGAGATTATTTTCCTCTCTCACCACTAACCCAGTTGTAAATTTCCCAGAAAAAAATAAGAAAAATTACCAAGAAGTGTGTAATGGCCATGTTGACACCACATTCAGCATACCGTTGCTACAAATTATGCTGTAATGATTTACATTGTTTCCAATAATTTTAAAACCATTTTCAATCACAGCCAAATCCTGCATAATACATGAACTTTGAAGGGTTTTCCAATAAATATTTAGTTACTACACATCGCGGTTCACTGTTCTACATTTAAAAGGCTGCATCTGGCCATTAAAAGACCAGATCTTCAGTCAACAGGTACGGTATCACAGCTATGAGCTGCAAAAACATTTTCACCTGGTGATGTCTGTAAGTAGGTCATTCAATTTTACAGCGCTCTGAAACATCACCAAGGAGCTTCCTTATTCAGTATCCACAGGAACTGACTGAGAAAGTTGCACTAAACCTAAATGGCTAATATATTATTATGGAAACATTTTTTTTCCCCGTTACTGGTCTACGTGCAATACATGATCTAGGAAAGACCTCGCTGATTTATTGTAGGAGGTCATTTGCTGCCCACTCTAATTTCTTTTTCTTTTATTTTTTTTTTCCCTCTGTGTGCACAATAATTATTATTATTATTTTTATATTTTCCTTTTCAGGACCAGACGTTATTGGATATAAAGCTTGGCAGAGAGGCACCCAAGCACAAGGCAAAGGATGCCAGGGGGACCTCAGGAATGGGGCTTAGGGTTGGCACTAGCTGGAGGAGCTGCCCAGGTGGGCAGGACCGCGCACTCCTCCATTCCCTGGTAGCACAGCCCATGATGTCTGGTCACTTGAACAAGAAGAGGTGTTTGCGAACCATGACTGACAAAACCACCTCGGGGATTAAAACTTTAACGCGTTGGTTGCGCGGCCTTTGGCAGCATGGCACCAGGGCTGCACGGCCTTCCCACCCCACTCGCCCCTACTTCAGCCCAACGGTGGTCGCGGGGCCGCGCCTCCCCCAAACTTTATTGCCTCCTTTTCCCCCTTGCTCTCGCTCTCTCTCTCTTTTTTTTTTTTTTTTTCCTTTTTTTTTTTTTTTTTGAGGGAAAAAGGTGGGGGGAGCTCTCAATTTCCCACTTGCCAACAGCAGATAAAAAAGTGGGGAGGGACCTCTTCTGTCACAGCCTATGTAGATTAACCTTTCAATTAGCTGTTATCAGGTCCTGTGTCTCAGCACCGGCGCTCGCGATCCGCGCCCGCCCGCACCGGGAGGCCGGGGCTCGGCGTTAATTCCTCGGCGCTAATTGCCGGCGCGGCTCCCCTCCCCCGCCGGAGCCGATCCGGCCGTCCACCTTTAGCGCCGGGAGTGCGAAGAGGCGCCCGCCGAGGAGGAGGGGAGGCACAAGGTATTCTCTCGGTTATTCGTCTGCTTTTTTGCCCCCTCTCGCCAAGAGGCTCGCGGAAGGTAACCGGTGCCATCCATCCTTCAGCCGGGGGATTCCCTCCACCTCCTCCCGGCTTCGTCCGGGGCTCTTCGGCGTGCGTTTGGGGAAGGGGGTGGGGGAGGCCGTGTTGTTGTTGTGTTCTGGCTCTGGTTGCGGCCAGGAGAGAGAGCGAGCGAGCGAGAGACGGAGCGGGAGCGGGCGAGCGAGAGAGAGAGAGGAGCCGCGATCGCGTTTCAGGGGCAGCACATTCCGCAGGAACCGCTCTGCAGACGCGCACACGGGCGGAGAAAGGAGGTCACGGCCGGCGGAGGGACCCGCAGCCGAGGTCAGATTGCCCGGAGTTACGCGGGTAGCGGAGAGCGTGCGGCGGGGCTGGTTCGGCGCTGGGTGCCGGGCTGCGATTTGCCGTCCGCAGCCTTCAGTCCGTCGCGCAGTGCAGAGGACTTGTCACAGCACGGGCACTTTTTTTTTTTTTCCTCTTTTTTTTTTTCCCTTCCCCCCCTTTTGCACCGGAGGCTGATGCACGTGTTTGCACACACTCGCGCTCGGTAAACGCGTTGCACCGCGGTGCGCTTTGCAGGCGCGGGGAGCGGCGGCAGGAGGCGATGGCCGGGCTGATGGGGCGGGGGGGAGGCAGCGGATGGCCGAGGTTTGGCGCTGCGCGCTCCCACCCCGCCTCGCCGAGGCGGCGATTGTTCCCTCGCAGGCGGGGGGCGACGGAGGAGTCCCTGCGCTTCGCATGGCGAAACTTGCAGGGAGCTGCGTGCGGCGGTACGGCCGGGAGTCATTGTCGTCGTCCCCGCTTCCACCCCTCCTCCTTTTCCCTCCCTCCCTTCGCGGTGCGGGGTGTGTGCGCGCGATAAGCGGCTGCCAGCGCCAGGCGCCTCGGGAGGGCCGTGCTGGGAGCGCGCCGCTCCATCCCGCCCGCCCGGACGAGCGGCGGCATCTGAAGCGCGCGCGTGACGCTCGAGATTTAAGGCCGCTCGATCGTGTGTGTCGCGCGCCCGCCCGCCCTCCTGGGCTGCCCGAGGCGGCCGCCGCCGGTGTCTGTTCCTGGCGCTCGCCCTCCCGAACAAACTTCGGCGGCGGGAGCGGGTGGGGCGGCGGCGGGTGGGGGAGGGTAGCGAAGCTGCGGGAGCCAGACGGACGGCGCGGGCAGCCAACGGGAGGGCGGGACCGCCGGCACTCGCTCCTCCGCCGGCAGCCGGAGACCAATCGCCGGCGTCCGAGGCCCCAGCAATGAGGCGGGTCGGGCTGCGGGGGGCGGGGGGCCGCGCGGCTGTGTGGCGGCTTCGGCGGCCAATGACGGATCCCGGCACCGCCCTTCGCGGCGGGGAGGCGGGGCCGCGCGTGGAGGGAAGGGGCGTGTCTCGTGATTGACACGCCCCGCCTTCCAATGGGGGAGGCGGGCCGGTTGCCGGGCGGAACGGGGCCCGGTGTGGGCGTTTGATGGACGCGAGTGCGCAGCCTATGAGAGCGGAGCGGCGTGCGCAGGGCGACCCAATGGCGGGCGTCGGCGGGCGGGGCGTGGGTGTAGGTAAGGTTTTAATGGGACTCCATTGGGCTGTAATCAGTGTCATGTCGGATTCACGTTAAGTACAACAGGGCGAAACAAAATGGCGGCGTAGGTGAGGCGAGGCGAGCCGCGGCGGTAGGGGGAGTAGCGGCGGCTGCCGGCAGGGGGGCAGCGCGGCAGCGGGGGCAGCCGCTTCGGCGCAGCGCGGCGGCGGGAGCGGGGGACGAGCAGCCGGCAGCAGGGGGAGCCGCTGCGGCGCCTGGAGGAGGCTCCTCCCCCCGCGCCCCGGCCCCGCGAGGTGAGTGGTACCGGGGGGCGCAGCCTGACGGGCGCGGCGCGGCCCGGGCCCCGCGGGGGGGAAGCAGGTGCGCGCTGCCGGCGGGCGCGGCTCCGGGCCGCGGGGTGCAGCTTGCGGGCCGGGTGCTGCTGTGGGGATGCATGTCCCCCGGTAGGGCTCGGCCCCTGACGGGCAGAGCGGCGGCCGGGGCTGCACGCTGGGGAGGGGAGCCGCCGCGTCTTAAAGTGCTCAGAACTTCCCCGATAGAGGATGGGAGGAGTGAACCTGGGTGATGCAGCTGGTGCTGTTTGCTCTGGCGGTGCTGGTTGCTGTCGTGTTGCTAGCTGCTTCCTAACATGTGATCCTAAATGGGCTTGTGGGGCTCACGGGGTGCGAGCGCTGCCTCGGGTCCTGGCTCACGTGTGCTGCTCTCGCTGCCCCCGGCTCTGCTGGGTTAGTTCTGGAGGCGCTGTCACGTCCCTTCATCTGGCTGTGCTTAAAGCATGTGCAGGCGTCAGTCCCCTTCCTTGTTAGACAGTACGTGTCGTACTGAGAATAATACAGTAGATGGCTTCATGATGGGCATAATGCTACAAGAATCATGTGCGGATAGTCCTTGTCAGGATCTCCTTTCTCTCTGCATCTTGTTTAGATACCAGTGTTTTGTTGGGGAAACAAATACCTTGCCTCTTGCATCGTTAGTTGGGATGGAAGTGGTAGGATGGAGCTGATTAGCTGTATCATTTTAAATAGTTTGCGGGAGGGGGGGAGGGAAAGAGAGCTCTCTGGATGCAATGGCAGTCTCCTTCCTTCTCTGCTGCAATCCTTACCTGACCCTGATGCTGCAGCAGAGAGCTGGCCTGCTGCTGCTGCTCCTGGCACGTGTGGAGCAGGCAGGAGGGGCGGAATGAAATTGTACCTCTCAGGTCACCAGCAGGTTGCACAAGTTGTTGTTCTTTTGTGTTTTTATTGCTGTTTTTTTTTTCTCTCCCGGTCTTTTCTTGGTAGCTGTGTTAATCTCCGTTTTAAAAAGTTCACCTGCATTTACATCTAAGACAGCTGCTGTGGATTTGTCAGCAATACCTCCAAAAAAGACTTGACAGGATGCTTTACAAAATACTTCTAGATACCTGTGTATATCTGTGTAGGAACTTGTTATGTTTCTTGCCTCAGAACAAAACTGAACTATATATTTTTCAATGCTCTTCTTTCTTACTAGGCAGCTTGTTTTTAAAATCTAGATCTCTGGGAAATATTGCCAGATACTCATTCAGTCTAAAAAAGACCTCATCACAAGATTAAGGATTACTGATGACACTTAGGAGTGACAGGTTCAGTCATTGCGTTCTTTAATTAGAACCAGCTGTACAATAGCTGTGCGTTTTATTAAGGACGTTCTTGCGTTCGTTCTAAATCCCTAGCTGCAATTTTGCAACTTCTTTGTATTTATCTGATAATTTATGACTTAAGTAGAGGGACAAGCCTTGACTAGAGATGGCTTTTCCTGCTTTTAGAAGTAATGTATTGCACACACCTCCTCCCCAGTGCCTGCGTTCTGCAGCTCTTCAACCAGATTTGTTAACAGATGTGTTTGGTAGTATAACGTAATCAAAAGTTTCTGAGATGTTACCGCTTTCAGGATAAAATACTACAGAGCGGAGAAGCTGAAACGTGACATATGACATAGAGCTTAATGATTGCTGCAGTAAAACTGAAAGTGGTCCTGTGCATTATGATCTGCAGAACTCAATATGTGATTGGATGGATGCTGCTGAGGGCTTGATTGGAGGTTGTTTAATTATAAAACAAGGTAAATGAATAATAGACACGTGTACTTGCTGCTAGTTTTTAATCTCTCTTGAAAAATTGACATTTCCTCAAGATCTCTGGACAGTACATTTTTAAACTTAGAGTTTTTAAGTTGCCTATGTTCTCTTTCTGCTCAATATGAAAAACTCGTTTCTAAAGCAGATTGTCCTCTATTCAAACGTTCTGAGTGAGTGCATATGTATACATCTATAGATGGTTAATCTTGGATCAATAACTGCCCCAGCAGATCCTGGTTTGTGAAAGACCTCTTTATCTTCAAGCTCTGGGGTCACCGAGCTGGATTATGTTGCTGGCAGAGATGTTTGTTATTAAGAGGTTGTTCAGAATCTTAAACATGGTAGACCTTGTCATATCACTTGTGGAGGTCAGGGAACTACACCTCAAGAACAAATGCAATCAGAGTGGCAGAGTAACTGAAACCTGAAACTGTTGGTTGTGGGAAAACAAATCCAAAGTTGGATTGGGTGAATGTTACGTGGTTTCCTAAAGCAGAACAACTTGGTTCCTGATGGAAGGAGTGAATGTGAAATATCTGGACTTTTCTCTTGAAATACCCTGCCTTATGCATTGGAAACTCTGTGCTCATGCTGATAGACTCGACTAGTGCTGATTTAGTAGGCGCTAGCACGCAGGAGGCTGCTTTACACATGGGGAATTTTAACTAAATAAGTAAAACTGTAGTTCTGAATGTATATTGCAGTGAAATTCCCATACCAAGCAGTAGGCTTTACATGAAGCTATAGGCTTATGCTCACCTTTTGCCACAGTCACTGGCCAATAAAAATTCCTGTAAACCACAAGCTGCAGCATTTATACTGAAATGTTCATTGGTGTCCAGGCACCTGGAACAGACCCTGCTCTGTGTGTTCTTGAATTTAATGGAAGTGATGTGGTTGCTTGTATGAAATGCAATATCACAGTGCTGCAGTAGGTTTCAAAGTGAGAAAAGTATGTCTGACTCAGCAAATGCAGCACTTTTCAGCACTTAATTGAGTGCTGCCCATCTTCCGTGAAGACTCCTGGTAGAATGGCCTAATTAAACCACTCCTGAACTGACAGCCAACTTTCTAGGAAACAACAGTGTTACGTGCAGCTACAAAGACCTTCCAGATTGAAGGGCGAAGCATACGAGGTCTCACTTTGAGCAAGTGTCCACTCCTCCAAATACGGAGTTTTTCTTTGTTTACTGTATTACTGTATTTTCAGTGTCAGATTTGTCAGTTGATAAAATTCATAATACTTTGGAAACTGTTAAGTTCCTGTATTTGTTTGCATTTTGAAGCTACAGAGTTATTTTGGAATCATGAGAAACTGGTCAATCTGAGCAATGCTGTCAGAGAGGATGGAATTAAAATGCATGTTACAGATTAAATTGTTTTATTACAGATACTTGAAAAATACATAACTGTTACCAAATATAGCTCACGTGAGTAGAGACTGGAAGCAAGCAGCATCGTCTGCCTGTGTAGTGGGGTTCAGTATGAGAGCCAGTTAATTCTTCAGGCCTCGAATTTGTGTCAGGAATGTGTCTTCATCCTGGCAGTCAGTTAAACTCTTCTGAGTCTGGAAATGCTTATGCTGCAGTCAAACCTTAAGGATGACAAATTCATTAAATGAATCGATTATTGTTTTTACTATTGGAGTGCAGAAGAGTTTCACGTTCACCAATAACCATCAGTTCCTTTGTTATGAATTTTGTTGCGTAGATGATAATAATAACTTGTGAAATGTGACCAGTAGCTTGTGTTTAAAGAGGCTCTTGAGAGGTTCGAGGGAGAGCAGCTATATAAGGCCAGAATTGTTGGGTTTTTTTTCCTGTACTTGTTTTCTTCACTGCTACAGTGGAATCTTTTAAAACAGTATTACTGTATCAATTCATTTTTTCCCCAGCTTATAATTCACTCAAGTTTTAAACATGATTGAAATGCAAGATGACTTGAATAAATGAATATAAATGAGTGCCAAGAGTTATGTAATCATAGATATTACTGCTTGTTATGGGCTGTTTGCCATAGCTTAAGAAATGTAGTTTCAGGTTGCTTGAGTTTTGAATTTTGCTGAGAGACTGCTGGATCTTCTGTCCACTCATATTTAGTCATCAGATGACCACTGTGTTATTTGTGAGGTTTTTGTTGTCTTTATTCCAAACTGTCTTGCAGAAACAATAAACTCCCAATCAAAATGGTTCTTAAGATTTTTCTTGAGTAAGTTTCTGTAGCCCCTGAGTTTTCAATTCAAGAATGATTTTTCTTTGCTTGTTATGGATCATGATAAGCTGAATCACTGTAACTTACTTTGTTGGTATGACCTCCTGTATATGTTTTCATGCTAACATGCATGTATTTATGTGAAAATGTGTTCCGTTGCTTTGTTTTCATTTGTGTTCCTGAGAATCTGTATCAAAAACAGGTGCCTGTTAACTGCACATCTCGGTGTGAAATGTGCCTTTGTAATTACCATCTAGATTGCAGGATAGCTAGACACGAATGCAGGGCTTAGTACTGCTGACATTGTTCTGATACTCAACTATTGATTCTTCTCAGCTGTATAATCAAAACGTGTCGTAACACACCATAAGAACTGACCGTGGTTAATAATCTGAGTTTCACCAGTTTAGAGACTTATATAGTCTGTATAAGCCGTATATGCAGTCATATTCTTACATTGATGGATCTCAGAGTGAGTTACAGGCAGCTGGTGTTTCTGAGAATGTTTTCAGATACCTAGCTGGAGTGGGAGTTTCCTGTCGAATCAGCACTAGTTTAAATGTTGGGGTGATGGAATTTAGGAGAGCGAAACCTGTGGAATGCTTTAAAATAATAATAATAATAAGTAAGGATTTTATGATAGCTTGCTTGATGTGGGGAGGGATTAATCAAATGTCTTGGATAACCTCACAAAAATCTTTGTTTACTGCATTATCTATCTACCCAATGAATGAGTGTCTGCACGCATCATGTATTTTACTACATCATCTTGAAGCATTCTCACCTGCCTCTTCCTCTTTCTCTTCTAAGGTTGCACCTTTCTTTGTAAGGATGTACCCCTGTCATCATGAATGAGTCCTGTCTACGTTTCCATTTTGGTCAAGTACTTGGAAGCTTCAGCCAGCAGATATTTTTCTACCTTTTCTGACTCCTCAGAATGGATATTTTTGAGATGAATCCAAGTGGTGTGTGGAATCCTTTGATTTGTGTTTGAGGTGTGAACAGCCTCTGAAAGATCTGCTGAAAGGATAAGGAGGAACCTCTATGGGTAAACCATTACTGGTCAACCATGGTAAAACTTGCCAACCCACTTTATACGGAGTGGATTCTTGAAGCTATACAAAAAGTTAAAAAGCAAAAGCAGCGTCCATCTGAAGAGAGAATATGTCACGCTGTTTGTGCTTCCCATGGATTAGATAAGAAGACTGTTTCGGAACAGCTGCAACTTAGTGTTCAAGATGGTTCTATTCTTAAAGTTACCAACAAAGGCCTTGCATCTTACAAGGACCCAGATAATCCTGGACGGTTTTCATCTGTTAAACCTGGCACTATTCCGAAATCTGTTAAAGGATCTAGAGGAGCTTGTAATGAGCTTCGTAACGTGGATTGGAATAAACTGTTGCGAAGAGCAATTGAAGGGCTTCAAGAACCAAGTGGCTCCTCACTGAAAAACATAGAGAAGTATTTGAGAAGTCAAAATGACCTAGCAAATATTTTCAACAATCCTGCCTTTCAGCAGAGATTGCGTCTGGGGGCCAAACGTGCTGTGAACAATGGCAGATTACTGAAGGATGGACCTCAGTATAGAGTGAATTATGGTGGCTTGGAAAGCAAAGGAGCTCCTAAATATTCCAGTGGTTTCCCGGCTTCTCTTCCACCTGTCAGCCTTCTACCCCACGAAAAAGACCAGGTAAGGCTGGAAAAGTGGAAGTATATTGTGATAATGCAGAAGTAATGATCCTTCCTGTTCTTTATTTAGTCATTCACATGTATGTGAGGATGCGTGTCAAAGACCTATGCAAAATCAGTTCCGATAAGGCACGTTTGCTTAGCTCCCTGGATTTTGTGTTGGACAGCATGTTGTTTGTATTTTTGATAGGTAAATAGGAGAGCAGCAGGGAAAAGTGCAGCTGTATGCTCTCTTCTAGGTGTCAGACTGCTCTGTTTGATGTGCTGGTGTTGCTGAGCTCTGCTATGTGATTTGGTTGTGGCATTCTTTTTATGTGTGGACATATTTGATTTTTCTTGTGGTTCTAACACCTGCTGAAATGCTACCATAAACCCCTTGATGCTTAAGACTCTTTGAGTGTTTTTTCTTTCCTAAACATAATTGTATGTAGATACTTGGCTTCAGTTCTTATTATCTGTAGTTTTAGAGCTGATGTAACTATTATGGGAGATATTTGTTAGTTGTGACAAACTTGAGAATCCTCTTCTTATTTTCAATTGCCTTGAACTTGCGTGTACTGAATTTTTCTTTTGAGTACTTGGGCCTGGTCTTTAGGTTACTTATTCACAGGGTTTAAGCTTTGAGAAAGAAGGTTGGGGGAGGTGTGCCTGTCAATTTTCCTAGCATAGAAGACAAGTTTGCAGGCATTTTGATTGCTCATGTAGTGTGGTGAACTGTATTTTTTTTAATTGTACTTGGAAAGATGCAACCTGTTCAACTTGAAGTAATTTATTTTAACCTGAATAATTTATGTTGTGTTTTTTGTTTGGTAATACTTGATGACAAAATTCTTCTTGGCATGGAATATCCTAGGTAGTGATGTTCTAGAGATGCCATTAGCATTTCTTTTGAGATACTGTATTATGTTTGTTTATTTGTTTGTTTTGCATGGTTCTCAGTTGACATTTTCCTTGAGCTGATCTTAAGGTGCTAAGGGGCATAGAGAAGAAAGTACTTGTTTAAGAAACAAGCACATTTTGAAGAAGAGTTGTTTATGCAGGTGGCAGAGTTAACAGTTACCTATAGGTTGATTTTATTTATGTATTTATTTTGTGTATGTGTTTGTGAGTTTCTTTAAGTATAGTTGCTGCTACGTGAATTTCTGCTGATTTCTGTCAGATTGGACTTCTTAGGTATCTGAAGAGTGCATGGGGAGTCATGCTCAGTAATCAGAATGGGAATTCAGACATGTCGCTTACTGTGCAATTACTGCTGTAGCCATACACTGTGAGGAAGTTAATTACTTGCAGTGATAAAGCTGTCTATTGTTTAAGAGCTTCCAGAGATTCTTCTGTAATTTTGAGGTGATGTGAAAAATGTGGAGAGTGGAATAGCAAACAACTGAGATAGTTTAATGCTATGATGCTTCATGTAAATTCCGTGGGAATAAACATGTTCCCTCTTCGGCTACCTACAGGGAATGGCGTCCATTACTAGCAGTGTTAGTTGGGTCATGGTGCTGAAAAAGCTGTTGTTACCATATCAAGATGCTGGTATAAGGATAAATCTGTCTTTCAGAAGTTAGTCCAATAAATCTGCTGTCTAGCTACTGCTTTAGCAAGGGGGGGGAAGCTTTGATTTGTGTGCCTCAAAAGTAGCAGTGTGACTTGTATGCTGAACAGTTTTTTGGCATGCATTTCTTCCTGATACGTAACTACTGCTGATGCAGGGTTGATAAATACGTAGTTGTATATTGACACAGTGCATCTCCTCAAGTGCCGTGCTTAGTTGTGCTACTTGTGGCACAGGTTACAGTGCAAATATGTGTAGGCTTTCCTTAAATATAGTAGCTTTCCTGGTCTTCCAGGTGTATGGCTTTGAATATCCTTCTGAAATGCTAGTTCTGCATCTGACTGTAAACAGATGTCTGTTTATTACTGGGATGCGCTTGCATGATCCTTTGATGTTAATGGCAATTTATGAATGAGCAGAACGATGCTGCAGGAAAACTGTTCAACTGCTTTAATTGTAAGTATTTAGGAGGCTGTATGAAGAATGTCAAGATCATTTATCTAATTTCCTCCTAAAAATGTAGCCAGGTGATGTCTCTCAGGAATTACTAGACTTTGGGGAGGTGAGTGTATTTTAGAACTTCTTTGTTTGGTCATATAGCTAACTCTGCTAAAAACTAGTGTTGTTTCTTGAGATGAAGTTCAATTATTCTATCTTTTAACTTAATTTTCAGGATGAAAAGATTAGGAGGAGTTGCAGAAATCTGCTCAGGTGACTGTTGAAGCTTCTTGAATTGGATTGTATTTCTTTAAACAGATACATAGATAACTTTCCTGCTGATGAAATGTTAAGACTTGCTGCATTCAAAGTCCATTTCTGTTCAAAGCTCCCTTTTTGACAATCTAAACTTTCACACTTTTACCAATTGCAGACTGTTCAGCTTTCAGGTGAACCAGTATTGGTGGGGTGGGGTGATGGTGGGTTTTGTGTTGGAGATCCCTCCACCTCCAAGGCACTGGGGTGCCTGGTACGCTGAGAAGGTAAAATACTGCTGTAGTGCATTGTCACTGAAGTTAGTTCTGTGGGATTGGAGCCTTGGCTATATTATGGGAGTGTTAGGTGTGTGGTGTGGAAGGGGGAGGTGGAGATGCTAAGTTTTCCTTTGGTTAATGGTACAGCGCTGCTTTTCTTGCCTCTGTACTGAGTGATTTGGTGCGTGTAGATGTCTTGTTTAAGTGGAGGTAGACATAGCTGCAGTTGGTTACAGTAGCATTAGCTGGCGTTACAATGTTTCATCCTGTTCCCACTGGCCTGGACAGGAGGACTTGTTTTGAAACACTGTATCCTTCGAGTGTCACCTTAGCTCTGTGGTTGGAGCAGTGGTGTGTGAACTTCCCGGTACTGGAAATGGAAATGTATTGCAGCTGTTGGGATTTTGTGCTATTCCATAGTATCTCTGGGGGTTGCTTTTCCCCTTCTCTATGAAGGCTTGCAAGCACAAGACTCAATGGAGGGCATATTGGAAAGTCAGTAGCTATCAGGTGCTTGTATGGTCTGTAGGTGATAATGTTATGCTACTCATTACATTTTATATAAATTTTGAGGAGACAAAGCAGTTACCTCAAGTATTCTGGTGGTGACCTTAAGACAGCCACTTGCTTGATTGGGATGGGTAACTTGAACCAAAGCACTTGAATAGATGTCAGTTTTAAAACATATTTTTGTTAAAGGATGGTCTGCTCTTTAGCACTTTGCTGTATTGCAGTGCTTAGTTAGTTTTAACAGTTTAACTGCTCTTAAGTTTTCTTCCTTATGTTCAGAGCCTTACACAGAGATCTTATCTCTAGTGCTTCACACCTTCTCTCATGCAGCATCTTCTGAAAAGGGCTGTATAAGTATGTTAATCAGAATATGCAGTGTAAAAGTTGAGAACGTGGTAGAAAATGATGTGAACTGAGGGGAACATGAGCCTGAATATGCTTAGTGGTACCTAGATTTTGGGTAAGCCTCTGACACGTGAAAATATGCTTCTAGAAATGCAGCAGTAAAGTGGAATTTAAAAGTTCTGGTTAAAGTCCTTAAATGGATGCTTAATTTTGTCTTAGATGGAGTCGGTTGTAGTGCAGCCATATTGATGGTGTTTCCTGTGCATGTGCTGTGTTCCTTGTTCTTGCCACTTAAACAAGCAGTAGGAACATATTACCATATGGGAGCTGTATGGAGCATGCTAGGTCTTAGGAAATGTCCATCTCCTGAACACAAATGTTATGTAAGTGTAAATCTGAGGAAGCCTGTAGACAGGACTTTGAATACTTCTTAGCTTTTAAATGTAACTGAAATGGGGGGGAAAATGACACTGAAAGATGAAGAGGCAATGGCTGCTTGTGTAAAGTTTTCAGAAGACAGTGGGAATATGGGGTATATCTCAGTGGCAATGTGTTTGCTATGTTCAACACAGCTGCTACTGAAAGTGTACTTTCAAAGGCAGTAGAAATGTGGCTCATTTGATAGGTACTGCATGTTGTTGGTGGTCCTGAACATTCTCTTTATGCAGTTCAGCAACTGTATTAGTAATTGTTTCCATTGGATTCTTGGCATGAAAACTCTCATACCTTCCTCCCTTCTCTTTTAGTTTGAATTTCTAAGGTGACCTTCATGGAAAGCCATTGTTTTTGCATTATTATTGTTTTTTTATTATTATTATTATTTATTTTATTTTATTTTTTTAAATACTCTCAACTCTTACCCAATTGTTTTTGCTGGCCTAGGTGCATTTAACTTTTTAAGTGTAACTTGGCATGTGCTGAATTTCAGTTTTCTGATCTGCAGCTTGTGTCAGTGCAGACACTGGGTGTTCCACCTTCTGTCTTTTAGGCAAAGGTCCAATCTATGGAGAAGCTTTTTTGGCATCCAGGCTCCTCCCTGCTCTCCTCATCGGTTTTCTGCTTTTCTGTGGGCAGGCAACAGGTGGCAGTTGGCTGAGGCTTTTTTTGCTAGCTCTGCCTTGTTCCCTTTGGCCTGTATGCTACCATTGAGTAGAAACAAAAAAAATTAGGAAGAAGGAAAGTGCTGCTCAATCTGTCTTACTGGTTTACACGTGAAAGAGTATTCAGTGCCTTACTTTGGAGGTAGTTTTAATGGTAGTTTTTTTACCCCTGAGGGTTATTCTGAACCCCCAAATTCAGTGCTAAGTAAGTTTACAAGAGTCTGTCTGCAGTGCTATGGTTGAGGAGGCTTTTGTCTTCTGAGACATCCTGTGTTTCTGTCCTTATAACATCTTCATGGTGACAAGACTAAGCAACGTTAGTGGTACTTGACAAACATTATCATGTTAGTGCGTATCTTCTCAGTTCACAAGATATTTGCCTTCATTTCTTTGGAGCATTGCCTTCATTTCAGTGCCTGTAGCTCTGTTAGGGAACTATCAGGGAAGACCTTACTTGTCCTCTTTTTCCAAGCTGAATGTTCAGCCTAGGAATGTAGTTGCACACAATGAGCTTATGGTTCTTGTTGACCACAGAGAACCATTCCAATCCTTATACTGCAAGCTGGTTAATCCTAAGGACTACTCAAACTTGATTCTTTTGCTGGTTTATCTTTGAAATTGAAGGGCTGTAATGTAGAGAGAGGCTTGCACTGAAGCTGACAGCAGTGAGTTAAAGATAAGCTGCAGCATTCAGCAGTCGAATTTGTTCATCACCTTACTTTTCTGTGAACTCTTCTGTTTTAACTTGGAATGAAATTTGATTCTTAAACCAAACTGTTTTGCTATTTTGTATTTTTTTTTCTTCCCTCCAAGATTAATTTTTCTTTTAGCACTCAGTAGTCTGAGGAAGAGGAGGCTGAGGGGAGACCTTATTGCCGTCTTCCAGTTCCTGAAAGGTTCTTACAGTGAGAGTGGGGCAGGTCTCTTCTCACTAGTGACAAGTGACAGGACGAGGGGAAATGGCCTCAAGTTGCGCCAGGGCAAGTTTAGGTTGGATATTAGGAAGAACTTCTTTACAGAAAGGGTGGTTAGGTACTGGAATAGGCTCCCCAGGGAGGTGGTTGAATCGCCATCCCTGGATGTGTTTAAGAGCCGTTTGGATGTGGTACTCAGGGATATGATTTAGCAGAGGTTTTTTTTTTTTGTTTGTTTGTTTTAGAGATGGGGTACTGGTTAGGCTGCAGTTGGACTTGATGATCTTCAGGGTCTTTTCCAACCTGGGTAATTCTATGATTCTATGTGAATATACCCTTTCTCAATATTCCTTTTAGAATTCACAAATGTCAGAAGTCTTCCTTAGAATTGAGGTGAACTTGGATGTGTTCTGAGTGCTGTGTCCTCATCTTTTTTTTAAGTGCCTCTCATCTCCCCTGTTGGCTGGTAGTGAGTTCTGACTCCTGGGTCATTGTTCTGTGCCAGCTGGAACATGGTAACCATTCCATGCAGTTTCTTGGTGTTTCAGGAACTTGCTTGTAAAACAGATGATAAAAAACCTTGCCAACTTGCAGTTGTGGTAGTTTACTTCTTGACATTACCTTAAGAAAGTTCTCTGAGTATAGATCAACTGCCACTCAACAATCATTTTCCAGTCTGATAGTTGGAAATGGCTGCTAGTGTCTTAGCTCAAAAAGCAGCTCTTCTTTGTATTCAGGACTGAATTTGTCTGGGTTTAAGGACAGACCCGTGGCTCCCTCCTTTGACTGTTATGCCCTGTTTTGAGCAGGACATGAGGGAATGAAAAGCCACCTAGCTGGCAGCTCTAATGCTGTCACTGATGGCTACCTGACAAGAAATAGAGCAATCTGTTAACTAGAATGATTTCCTCTGTATGCTGTATGGGAGATTGGTAATCACAGCCTGAACCTCTGATTAATCATCTGAGGCAAGTGTGGGGTCAGCTGTGGGAGCACAGGTGAGAGTGATGTAGCTGTGCTCCCAGAAGGTGTGGAGCTCGACTCCACCTCCTCTGAAACCTCATTTAAGGGTTGACCCCTGCTGAGGCAGCATCTCTTGGAGATCGCTCTTCAGTGAGGACTGCTCCAGCTTCCTCAGCTAAGGCATCACCACTGGTGAGTTTCCCTTTTGCTTAAAACCTCTGTACATTTACTATCATCTTCTTCTCTAACATCTGTATACTAGCCACCTGTACAGTATGCTAATGAGGTATTATGACATTGTGCTATGCTGTCTTGCTAAGTGATTTCCTTCTTCTGGCAACTAGGAAAATGAGAAACATTGTGGGTGACTTGACTGTAACTTGATTAAATGTCCTAGAGTGCTTAAATAACTTAACATGAAAACTTGAAAGGTCAGTGGGAAACGTTTTGATGTGAAAAACTGTAAAAAATATACTGTGCTGTAGCAATAGTGTCACTGCTGACATCTGTTGAACTTGAACTAAATTGTTATCAGGATTGTGGATTTTTTGTGAAATTGTCCAGTATCTAATTAACTAGTGGGTGAGCCTTTCAATTCTTTTTCTGCTCCCAAAATTCATAAACCTGGGCAACACTTGCATAGTCTCATGTTAAGCTTCTGACTTTGGAAAACTGATTTTGTCACTTGCCCTCACATTAAGTCTCACTGTCTTGAGCTGTTGCAGATGAGGGGGATGGACAACGCGCTTGACATCTCTGGCTCTGTGAGGTTAAGGAGACTGGATAGTGTGCACCACTGGTGATGCAGTAGTAAATAGTGAGTTTTGATTTGTTCACTTAAGGCTTTGTTAAGGATGCCTGTGGTGACTGCAGCTTCTCATTTCATATTGGTAAGATCATTAAGTGTGAATACAAATGAGAATTTTAAGTCTATTTCTACAAGTAAAAAACTTGACATGGAATGTCAGCTGAAAATAAGAATTAAACTAGAGGTTTTTAGGATGCATTTTACAGTTAAATTTAGGCAGTGATTGGACATATTCACTTCCAAAATGCAGATTTATTCTTATTTCTGAAATGCTGTTTAATGTGTTTAATAGATTTATGAATGTTTTTGTTGTGTTTTTTTTTTTTTTTTCCCCTCCGTTCTTCTCATTACTTGTGAACAAAAAGTTGAGAACAGCTCAGGAATCTGGCATGGGGCAGTGTGGCGGTGGTGCAATGTTTTTTCCCTGAGGAGGTGGTTCATGTGATGTTGCAGAGTAGTAACCAGTCAGAGGAAGATGCACTGCTATGTTGATGTGCCCCTGTCCCTCAGGACTGGTAAACAGACTTCCCTGGGAGGTGGGCACTGATGGCTTCATTTTCTTGATGGGACTGGCAGATTTGTTTTGGAAAAAAAGTCCTGAATTGTCCTAGTGTCAATTAATAGAAGCTAAATGAAGATATATGGCAGCACTTTGCAACCATTTTCTTTCCTAGAAATATAGAAACAAGACTGCTGTTTAAGGACTCCAGTGAATGCTGTCACTGTGGTGAAAGAGGCCTTTCTGGATTTGTTTTCTGAAGTTCTCTGCTTGCATCTTCTTGATAATGGAATCTAGCAATAAATTCTGTATTTTTGCTGATCTTCCTTGTTCTTTTTCAAATTTAGAATTGCCATTCAAATGGATGTTGCTGTAATGCACCCAGAGTCTTAGAGCAATTTAGCATTGCTTAAATGTGTTTGTAGTGATGTTGCTCTTAATAGAATTTGGCTTGAAGTAAATTTGAAGCAAAATTGCTTTCATGTTTTTTCCCTGTCAGCTTATGTGACTGTTTGTTGATGGAAATTATAACTGGTGTCATGTAGGTTTTCAGGGCTTTTTTTCTTTCCTCTCCATGCTCTTGTAGAAGAGCTTAAGGTTTCTTATTTACAAGTACGGGCAGTGTTTAAGCATGAGTAGTGTGAACTGTTAGTGATGGCTGTGTAGCAACCCTAGGGCTGCTGTGCTTGGCTTTAGGTGAGAGTCATTTTGTTTCTGTGGGTTGCTGTGACCTGCAGCTGTGCTGTAGAGAAGATGTTACATAAGGAAAAAGACAAAGACCTTGAAGGAAAAAAAATGCAGACTCTAACTCTTGTCTCAGCGGTAAGAGATGAGCACACGTGGGAATTTTTGCTTTCTCCAGTGTTTTGGCTGTGGAGGGGCAGAGAGGCTCTCATCTATCTCCCTCTGCTGTGGCAGTGCAGCCCATCGGTTTCCAAGCACTGTGGTGCCACGTGGATGAGGCTTGAGACTTCCTTTCTGAATTATATGCAGAAGAGCTGTGTGTGATCTCAGTGAAGTTGTCTGGGAGTCACTGCTGATCTTTTCTAATCTAGGGAGAATCTGTAATAGGAATAGCACCTTGTGTAAGCTGTGATAGGTTTGCACACGCTTTCCATGTGCTGTCCAGCACTTTATTTTATCCCATTATGTTGTGCTGATAGCTAGCGCTGCTTGAAGTGCTGTTCTTTAGATTGATCTGTAAGAATGTGAATAACATCTGACTTGGAAGCACTGTGGAATTCTCTTAAGTGCATAGGATTTTTGGATAATGAACAGTAATTTGCTATGTGGTTATACAAAAATACAGTTAAAAGATGATAAAAAAGGCAGTGTTTAATAAGCATAAGAAAATTCTCAAGACCAAGGTGAACTCTGATATCTGAACTTAAGAGTTATTTAAACAAGTTCTGAGTTCACAAAGGCAACTGTATCCTTCCCTTATTTGTCTGAAATTTGACAAGATACTCAGTTTTCCTACTATGATGCTTTTGTTTTGTCCTGTAAAGTGTAGTAATCCTGTAGGAGTCAGGTTAATAATGTGCTACTGCTAGTGAAAGGGGAGGTATCTTGTTATCAGTTAAAGGATACGTGTTGAGGGTTGGACACATAGGGCATGATGTGATACACAACATGGTTGTACATAACTAAGCTATTTTTTGATCTCTGCTTTCTTAACTTTCCTCGTTACCAGTGATGAAAACTGAATGCCACAGAAATTAATACCACTTAATGAATATTAATGCTGTTTTAATACTGGAGCTTTGCATATTAAAAATATTTTCTATGTATTTGGTTGTGTTTGACAACACCTGTAGCAAGGCAGTTTTTCACGAAGATGCTATGGATGCTTTCTGAAGTTTGGAAAACTACATTCAAAAAGTGAATGGAGAAAACCAGTCATGGGGGTTGATTGCCAAAGTGAGATAGCAGCACGTGCTATGTGCTTATGGAGTGGTCTGTTGCTGTGCAAGTGAATGCATACTTTTAATTACATTAGGAAGTATTAGAACTCATGCTGTTTTAGGAACTTGCTTTTGTGTAGCCATTTTGAAGGATTACTCTTGTTGGGTTAATCAACCTGCTTGTCTGCCATAAATTCTGGGGAGCTGGCACACATCTCTTAATGCCCCTAAATCTTTTAAAGTAAATTTTCAGTGACTTCATTTTTAAAGGTGACGCTAACTGTTGTAGCCCAGTAATTCCTTCTCTTGCTGTCTGTGTATTTACTTCAGTTTTCTTCTGACTAAAAGTCAAAGATTCTCTGTCCTGGATAAAACATGAAATTCAATAGTTTTTTAAGAAAGGTCTTGTCTTCAGCAAAGCCTTTTAGTTCCTGTCCTCTGAAAATCATTAAAAAAAAAAAAAAGGGGAATTTGATCAACATGAGTTCTATTCTGGACTCTGCCCCTGCAATTCCTGTGATGGGCAGTTCTTTTGATTTCATGCTTATGTTTGTTTTTTTCCTGTTCAACTAGAGCTGATTAGCTGCTTGTCTTACTGGCATGCTTTCAGATTTACAGTAGGGAGTTTCAGAATTCTATTGAGATTTCAACATGTAAGATGATAGTCTTTTATTTGGGACAGTAAACCACTGGAGAAATCTTGCTCTGTGTATCCAGCTTCCTGTACAGCTATGAATTCGACATATACCTTAATTCTGGCCTGTGTGCTTACAGGAACTGTTGGGCTGCTATTCTGCTCAGGGTTGACTGGATCTTATTTTATGCCTCTCCGAAAGTAGTAGTGATTTTGTTAATAAACCTGTTGTGGTTGATTTTTATTTGAGGAAAGCATCTTTGACTGGCAGTTGGCAACTTGGTTTTTCTTAAGGGAAAAATAGCAGGGTGTTCAAACTTCAATCTATGAACATGCCATGTTTGATTTTTTTTTTTTGATGCTGTTCCAAACAGAATTGCGTACAGTCTGCTAACATGAAACTAAATCTTAATTAACTGTGTAGTTTCTTAATATTGTCTCTGGAAGTATTTTGAAGAGACCTCTGAAGGATTTGATTTCTAGAGTAGAGCTGCTCAAGTTAAGTGCATCTGTGTGTAAGCTTTTTCCCTTTACTACCACACAGATATCAGAGGAAGAATCTTATTTGCACCCTAGTTTGATATCACAAGTGAGTTTAGCTAAGACAGAAGTGGTATTTTAATTTTTTGTGAAAAAGTTTTGTATGAAATCATTTAAATGATGATGCTTTACAGTTTTGGATTTTAACTTAGAGTCAGTTAAAGTCTTAGTGAGCTTAGTGTGGGAACAAAAGTGAATCTCTCACCCCAGTGTGGAAGGGGGAGTGTCAGAGAAGGGAATCCTAAAACAATGTTAATAGACAAAGGGATTTAGACCTTGAATCTCTGATTTTGCTTTTCCTCTCAAAAATACTGATCATTGTTTTTTAACTGGCTTGTGTATTAACTTTCAATTTCTGGTGTCAGCCTTAATAGTAATATCTTTCCACCTAAAAGTTAGGTTAACTTTGATCTCTTACATGCACAGATAGGACTCTCACTGTCTTTTTGCTTTGTTACGCCATGACAACTTTATTTTTTTTCTAAAGTATATGTTTAGTAGATATTACCAATTAGAGTAGACATCTGTTTAGAGATCACAAGCAATCAAAATCGTGTACGCAGAAATTGTTGGCTCATGATGTCTCTAAAATAATTCTGTAAGTTCAGCTTCTTTTTAGCTGTTGCTAAGAGATAAATTTCCATTGACATGAGGGATGTGAGGACATATCAGCATGCTACCAGTTGTTTTATAGGCACTTAGCTCTGCCGCCTTGCAGATGGTTGGGAAAACTCTTGGTAGTGGGTAAATATGTGCTGATTATCTCATTGAATTAAGGTAACCTTTTGTCATTCATTGAATTCTGCAGACCAGGCAGTGAGCAGCTGCTCTACTGTTGTTGAATTCTGGATTTGGTGAATACAAAGATTATGCTAAAGGCTATTTAGTCTAGATCCAGGTACTAAACACTGGACCACTGTAAGGATTTTGTTTGTTTGATACTGCCTTCAATATTTTAATAATCAGGGCAATCATCAGCATTTTGACCAAACTGAATTTTCCAACTTTTCCTCTCTGTCTCTTAAAGTGTTACAGAGCAAAGTCACTTGTATCTTCCTGCTTCTTGCACTATAAAAGTTCTCTTATTCTTTTTTGTTTTTGTTTTCAATGCAGGAAGACTGATTTGATGTTAGCTCATATGTCAAATATCAGTTAAAACCAGTTTCTAGTTTATTTATGAAACTTGTCTCAGAGAGATGTTTAATCATGAAATGCACAGGCAGTGGAACTACTTCAGGAGACAGGACAGGTGATCTGTGGGGAGTATAGTGGTGGCTGTATAATGATGGGGTCAGGAAGGGCAAGGCCCAACTGGAACTGGACTTGGCAAAGGGTGTAAAGAAGGATAAGAAAGGCTTCTATTGGTAGATCAACTGTAAAGTCCAGGAGTGTATACTCTCCCTAGTGAGCAACTCAGGCAGGCTGGTAACAGCAGACTGGTGTGTTAGTTAGCTCAACAGTGTGGACTTCTATAGCTGGGTTAAAATAATCTTTCTTTAATCATAAATTATGGCAGTGGGTAAATTATGACAGACTTAAATTGATCTGTTAGAGTAGAATCAAAAGACCAGATGAATGCAGTGGAAGTATGGAAGTAGTTTTTAGAGCATACTGCTTAATTCTGACTTGGGAGAAGATTCTGTTAGGGATCACAGAATTATAGGGGTTGGAAGGGACCTCTAGAGATCATCGAGTCCAACCCCCCTGCCAAAGCAGGCTCCCTACACCACGTCGCACAGGTAGGCGTCCAGGCGAGTCTTGAATATCTCCAGAGAAGGAGACTCCACCACCTCCCTGGGCAGCCTGTTCCAGTGCTCCGTCACCCTCACTGTAAAGAAGTTCTTGCGCACATTCGTGCGGAACTTCCTATGCTGGAGTTTCAGCCCATTGCCCCTAGTCCTGTCCCCACGCACTACTGAAAAGAGACCAGCCTCGCCACTATGGCTCCCACACTTCAGGTATTTATAAACCTGGATCAAGTCCCCTCTCAGCCTTCTTTTCTCAAGGCTAAACAGACCCAGTTCCCTAAGTCTCTCCTCGTAGGGGAGATGGTCCAGGCCCTTCACCATCTTTGTGGCCCTCCGCTGGACTCTTTCCAAGAGATCCCTGTCTTTTTTGTACTGGGGAGCCCAGAACTGGACACAGTATTCCAGATGAGGCCTCACCAGGGCAGAGTAGAGGGGGAGGATCACCTCCCTTGACCTGCTGGCTACGCTCTTTTTAATGCACCCCAGAATGCCATTGGCCTTTTTGGCTACAAGGGCACACTGCTGGCTCATGGCCAACCTGTCGTCCACCAGGACGCCCAGGTCCCTCTCAGCAGAGCTCCTCTCCAGCAGGTCTTCCCCCAGCCTGTACTGGTGTATGCAATTATTTCTACCGAGATGCAAGACTCTACACTTGCTTATGTTAAACCTCATCCGGTTTCTTACTGCCCAGCTCTCCAGTCTGTCCAGGTCTCTCTGAATGGCCGCACAGCCTTCAGGCGTGTCAGCCAATCCTCCCAGCTTCGTGTCATCAGCAAACTTGCTGAGGGTGGCCACTATCCCCTCATCAAGGTCGTTGATGAAGATGTTGAACAAGACTGGACCCAGCACAGACCCCTGGGGGACACCACTAGTCACAGGCCTCCAGCCAGACACCGCACCGCCAATGACAACCCTCTGCACTCTGCCAGTCAGCCAATTCTCGATCCACTTCACCGTCCACTCATCTATCCCATACTTCCTCAGCTTTGTTATAAGGATGTCATGGGGGACCGTATCAAAAGCCTTACTGAAATCAAGGTAGACTACATCTACCGCTCTCCCCCCGTCCACCCAGCTAGTGACATCTTCATAAAAGGCCACCAGGTTGGTCGAGCACGACCTCCCCTTGGTGAGGATGTCCTGTAGATGTTCTGTTTGAGGATGGAAGGGCTAGGGCTGTTCTGAAAACACATGAACACAGAATTGAGAACTTTATTTAGTGCTGTTGGTGCCTTTGTTCATCATCTGGAATAACTTCCCTAAATTGAGAAAGATCCTAATTCTTGTCCAGAATGTAGTATGTTGTGAAGTAGAGCAGGTCCTGTAAGTGTATCACCAAAGAGGATCTGGCAGATCTTCTCAGCTTTTTTCATATAATGATCCCAACCAATGTGTGTTGATAACTATTTGGAATTAATTTGAGAGTCTTGGATGACAGGAATCTGTAGACTAGTCTCTCAACTTATATGTCTGAAAAATAATGAATCTTTACAATTGTCTCATTTGGAAGCTTTGTAAACACAGATGTTTGAGTCTTTAGTGACTGCCAAGAACTTCCTATGTTGTCCCCAATGCTCTACTGTAGAGGCCAGTTTCTTCCTCACAAGGCAGAGCATACTGACCTTGTAATGCTAGGTAATTGAAATACTCTTCTTTCCGTGTACAGCTCTGCAGATTTGCTTTTGTGTTTGTAGCAAATTGACACAAATGTGTCATAATTATCCTTGATGAAACACTGGCTTTATGTGAAGCGCTAAGAAAAGATGCTGCTGTGGTATTCTGTGTAGCTGTGGTACTTTTGCCTCGTGGTGCCTGTACTGTAGAGCTGCCCAAAGCATTGGCCTTGGCTTTGAAGTTGGTGATGCTTTTTAGTTGTCTCCACTATTGATGGATATCCACCTGTGGAAACTTACAGAGGTGGTTGGCTAGTGTGTTATCCTTGAGAAAATTCATCCTCTCTGGAGGAATGTGTGCTGAGTGCTAGCAAGTCTTTCTGTGCTGCCTGTCAGAGCTGACAACTGACACCTGTTATCAGTGCAACAACTACAAGGCAGTGCCTTTCACTTCCTAGCAGGAAGCTACTTTTTTACTTGTGGTTTTTTTCTGTTGTTGTTCCTAGTGATGCAAAAGAAAATACTATAGTATCCTGAAATTCCAAGCTGTCAAGAATATGGCTATCAACAAAGCCCTGAAATTCCTTAACAAAAAGCTGTATTATGCAGTTAACAGGTGTTGTCCTTTAAATTCATTGTGAGAAGCAAAGAAACCATAAAAAGAGTCTTATTTACTTTCCTGCTGTAAACTAAGGGTGGAAGTGTGTGTGTGGGGAGGAGAGTATAATTCAACTGTTCAGCGAAAGTTGACTTCCCTGTGTTCTGTGCAGTGCCAACTGCTAGATTTCTAAAAGCATGCCTTCCTCATTGCTTTTGTGTATGTAGGGATAAAGGCTACGGTAAGTACAGTTGAAGGCAGTTGAATCCAGTCTTTCCTTTCTTCTACTGCTTTATTTTGTGATCTGCTGAAGGCCGTCCATGATGTCTGTTGAGGGCCAATAAGAAAGTGCTTCTTGGCTTTCAGAATTTCAGACCTCTTGTGCTAAACAGGTTACCAATTATTTTTGCAGATTTGCTTCTTCTTGAGGATAGATTTTTGCAATAAATGAAACTTTAAATTCAAAGAGCCATGGTAAATTCTCACTGAATTGTTCTGTCCTCTCGATACATTGCCATTTCAAGCTGTTTGAGTCAAAGAAATTCCAAGAACATGCATTCCAGGTTTTTGCAAGAGGATTTAGCAAATTGAGCTCTAATTGCAAATGGCATCAGCTAGGACTCCCTGTTAGTCCAGGATGGTGTCTGTCATGACTGGACCTGCAGAATTTCTATCTTCACATCTCATTTACTGCTGTAATAAGGACTAAATATATTAATTTCTAGTACCAGAGGTAAATGAATCTTGAGCTGCTTTTCAGTCTCTAAGTAATGAGTCTAATCTACTGCAGTAAAAGCCCTACTAGTTGATGAGTGCAGTACTTTAAGTAATTCTGTTGGTTAAATCTAATTACTGTACAGTACTTTTTAAATCAAACTTCTACTGGCTGCAGGGCAAAGCGTCTTAAGCCTTGTCAAACTTAAACTGTACATTATGTGGAATTATTTTAAGCCTGATAAGTGTGATTCTTTCTTGTGCAGTGTGTTCTGTTTTTACAGGGTAAGAGTTATGGCTGTTGAAGTTGGTCAGTTATATAGGAAGTAATGGGACTGACTGGACTGAGATGCCGGAAAATAGAGTGTAGAAATGAGAGCCCAACTCATTAGTCTGTGACGACGTAGAGTGAATGCGAGGTTTTAATGATAAACTAGCTACTAATTATGAAGCTTTTTCTGTGTTACAAATGAGTGAATTTATAACTGCCAGCACCTGTAGAAGAAAGTCTCTTAGGGCCGGAGGCTTGCGTATTAGAATGTATTTATTGGTGTGATAAAAATTGTATTGCACTATCTGTCCAATTTAACCAGGAGCTATTTCTCGTATAGTTTAAATCTGAAGAGGAGAGAGAAAACTGTAGGAGTGTGATTTTTGCATTGTAATGATGGTTAGCAGTAGCGATTCAGGAATCGATGCAAATAACTGTTATAAACAACTTCTGAGGAGGAGAATTTTTTGTCCTTTATGATGTAGTATCCACAGAATGTCAGTTCATCTTTCCATATATGCATTTTTGTATGAATGCAAGATATATTAGTACTTAAATGCTTTATTTGCATTACTGTTACATATAAAGTGATTTACCAACCAACCTTGTTGTCCTATGAGGGCTGACTGATTTTTATCTGACAAATCTTTATTTTAAAAATGTAAAAGCGTGCAGGATCTGTTGAGGATGGAGGGAGAAAAGCAGTGAATGAAAGAAGGAAATACTGTGTGCTGTTAAGGTCATAACAGTGACTCCCACAGCTGAGAGCAGCTTCCTTTGTGCAGGTACTGACAGGTACCAGGTTTCTCTTAACTGAAATGTTGTTCGGTAGCTTCCTGCAAAAACTAGCATATTTTTTTGTGGAATCTCTGTACGGTCAGTATATTCCTTGTCTGTGAGACAGTCTTAAGGAAAACTCAGTAGTGGGAGAAACTCAGTAGGGCAGCCTCTTAGATAATTCTGGGTTCTGTCTTATGTCACATGAGCTTAAGGAACGGTCTTTTCACTGTCACGCTTTGTCAGCACTCACTTGTGGAATAATGAGTAATCTGAACATACCCTGTTAGCCTGCTTATGGACAGTAAAGGACATCTAGAAGGGAAAGTGAAAGGATTCCCACCTCATGCCCCATTCAATTCCAGTTACTACTGTAGGAAAAGGGGAGACTAATACCTGAAGGTGGTGGTGATTGCCTTCAAACTGTTTAAAGGAGTGGTTTGCTGTTGAGGAGGCGGGTTTCAGATTGTTTTTGAAAGAATTACTGCAAAGGTGTGAGGATCAGGATGCCTTTTTGAGGAGTTTCTACTCTGTCATGTGTTGTAGTGCCCGTGTTACTTGTGGAGACCTGTATCTTCTCCTGGTGTTATTTTTCTTTTTCTTTTTTTCCCCCAGCATAGTTTCATTGCTTGCGTGTAGTTTTAACTTAACATTATTGAGTGACTTTGGATGGTCATAGTAATTTCTTTTGTGGAATGGGAAATTATTTTCACAAGGGCTCAAGGTGTTGTTCTTATTTCTTTTCCTTTAAGTTGCAAAGAACACTAATTCATTACAGGTTATCCACCTTTTCTTTGCCACTCAAATCTAATATATGACTATTTGTGATTCAGTTGCTATGCAGATATTGTGTTGTATCTTATAACAAGAAATTATGTGGGTGCATTTTTTTCTCTGCAAGAGAGGCTGTAGATACACAAACTTGTGGAGTGAAAGCGAAGGGATGGGATGCAGCATTGTCTTGTGAAGATAAAATCTAAACTTGTGAACTTCTCCACCTCTTAAAATCAGAGTGAAGGTTTATTCTGTTTGAAGTAGATAATGTATGTGGACTTGAAGAGGCTAAGTCTTGAGTGTAGTGGTCTATTAATTTCATGAAAGATTTTTTTTTTTCTTGGATGCAAACGCGATCAAGCAGAACCTCAGCACAAAGTGTCTTCTCTCTCTTCTCAAAGCAGAAAAGAATAGAGAAGTAAATGCTTGGAAGTGATTAGGATAATGCCTTAATTTATCGTGTGTGTTTCTAAGAGCACTTTTAACTCTTTGTTTTGTCAGAGGTTTTCAGTCAGGATTGTTCAGACTAGATCTTATGTGACGATGGGTAGTGACCATCATGCTCACTTTCAGGAGATGGGGCAGACTCCAAGCTGCAGTCATTGCGTGATTGCTGAACTTTTCATTCTGTCCTTGCATTTATGGCTGGAGCCAGCTTTTCCAGTGCTGCCACTTCTTCTGACTAAACATGGAGGGCAGTGTTGGTCTAATTCTTTTGGTCTGATTCTGTTACTTTTGTGTGGCCACATGCCTTGCACTGGGATCCCTGGCCCACCTATCATACTGGCTCTGCAGAAGCCACCTGCTGTTGTTGTGATTTCCAAGCCAACTGAGTCTGGGAGCCATGGTGCTAAGCCACATTTCTGTTAGAGGAGTTGAACACAACCTTTAAAACAGGAAACTGGGAATTTGGTGTAACAGCTTCTGTCTCTACATGTTTTATTTTGGTGGTCTTTCTGCTATCTGAGTCTTTCTGTGGTCAGTTAGAATACTGCTCTGCATCAGGAAAGTGAATTGAAAGCAAATAGATTGTTCTTGACTTATGCTTAGATCAAATGTAAATGATTTCAACATACCATGTATTATTGGTCTCTGTTTGGGTTACTTTGTAATGCACTGTTGTTTTCAAGGAAAGGATTCTTTTTTTAATTTTTTTTTTATTTTTTTGGGTTTGTTCAAATATACCAAGCTTAATGAAAGGCACTGTGGATCTGGTTTAATGAGACCCACTTCTATCAAATTTACTGCTTTAAACTCAACTACAAATAAAGTGAATTAAAGACCAAATTATTTCAATATAGATGTGCATTGAGCCAGAGTGTTATAATGATTAATTTCCTCAAGTGTTTAATTCCCAGTAGGTTTTTGTGTCAACAGCCAAAAAGGAATTTATTGACTTTACATTAAGCATAGTTTGGTCTAGTTGATTATATTATTCAAGTGTAAATTAGTGGGTGGTAGAAGACTGTGTTGTATTGGGATTTTATTTTGTCTCAAGCAAATTGTCTCATGCCTTATTAACTATCGGTATTTTAAATGTAGAGGTCTGACTCTTTAAGTAGGTGCTCAGGCATTCAGAAGTGTTTTCTTGTGTGTTTCTTCTGTTCATTATAAGAGAACATCAGTATTCAAGCAATGCTTTCCCTCTACTGCCCGGCTCTCCTGCCATCCTAAGCTTGAATAATTTGTGGCAAATTGACTAGTGCTGTGTGGTTTGTATGTGTGTTTTTTGTTTGTTGTTGTTTTGTTGTTTTGGTTTTTTTTTGTATGTTTTCTTTGTATGTTTTCTTGCTATGAGCTGTATAAGTTCCATTTCAGTTTATACCAATTTACAAGCCATTTTCTCATCTGTAATAAGAATGGCTTAGACAAAAGTAACTTCTCATTTCTTCCTTCCCAAGTCCTGTCGTATATGTTGGCTACTCTAAATAGATGACTTGGTCTGCATGTGTTTGAGTCAGGAACTATGATTTTACCCATGTCTCTCATGTGAAGATAGCTGGAGGAATATCTGTGCTTTTTTCCTTATATTTCAAAGAGCAGAAAATGCCGTGTAGAATAGTTAGTACTGTGTGTCACTGCCAAAGTTGTATTCTCAAATGCGTTCTCTTCTCCCCTCCTGTAGCATAGTGTTAAAGTATAATTAGAAGTGATAGGTGTTGAAGTAGATGATTTTGATAGACCTTTTTATGTTTCAATTAAAAATTGTGCTGTGCAAATTACAAATTAAATAAAAAATCAGATTTCCAGTTGGACATGACAGCCCTCTAGTTTGAAAAATAATTACTGTTGGATCAAACTTTGTGTTCAATGTCTGCTATCAAGTTATCTATCAAAGAAAATGAGATGAGTGATTAAAAGGTTCAGATCAAAGGCAACTGATTTAGCTTTACTGGAGGCTCCCATCTTTTAATTTAAAATGTATCTATGTCTAACTGATTACTTCTCACATTTATAAAGAAATATTGACATCCTGCTGAAGTATGCAGTGACCTCACTTGTGGCTGAGTTGTGTAGGTTTCGCTGCAGGCACTCTGAAAGCATTGATATTCCTGTAACCTTTTGAGGCAAGATATGTGTTTAGTATATTAATGAGCTGGTTGAAGTGATGTACAGTAATTTCATCCTTCGGTAAAAACAGATGTGAAAGATTCCGTTTTAATATTTAATCAAGCTCAAAGCCTCTGTTGGCTTGTTTAAGTTGACCTGACAGCATTATACCTGGAAACACTTTGAATTAAACCCTGAGTGCTTGACCTTGTTCAAACAGTTGTAATTTAATAAGGCTGCTGTCTTTATGGAAATAGTGTGGCTAATGGGCAAATCCTTTCTTGGCCAGGGCTGCATTTTTATTGCAGTGGGAAACCTATCTACTCTCAAAAATACGTGATTCAGATAAAGTAATAAAAATGAAGAGTAGGGAGAAAAAAAAACAAGAAGAAAAAAAAAAAAAAAAAGTAGTCAAATAGTCAAAGAGCTTTCACTGTGATAGCTGCTAATCCTGGATAGTAGTTTAGGGATTCCAGATAATGCTGACTTACATCAGGCGTCCTCAGTGTTCTCACCTGATGGGTCTTTGGCAATTCCTGTGCCACAGCTCATCTCGTACCAGAACTCTTCCCAGTGTATGGGCACAGAAGCTAGTCCTCAAGTGGTACATGTTTGTATAGCTTCAATAAAGTCACTAGAGCTTGAATTAACACAGATGAAAGGCTTCCCTTTGCCTCCTGATTGTGCTTGCAAAAATGTATCTGAATTTTGAAATGTTTCCCGTTGGACCCTGGAAACAAGTGCTTAAATGTTGGTGGGCAAGTGTCCCTCTCAGGTAATCCCTTATGAGAAGGAGGAGGTGGGGTGAAAGAAAAATAATCATCACCAATATCGGTAGAAAAGGTCTTAGGACAGAAGAGTTGTTCTCAGTCACAAAATTTAATGACCAAGTTGGGAATGAGAGATGCAAAGTTGTCCATCTTGTTAAGCTAAACAGAATGGTAGCATTTACTATTTAAAAATAAATAAATAAAAAGGAAGAAGAAACCAGTTTTATTCCTTTTTTTTTTTTTTGTTTTGTTTTGTTTTTTTCCCAAAGCATTTTGACCTATACTTCAGTCTTAATTTTACTGAAACATTTAGGTCAATCATGAGAAACTACTTCATAGGATGCTTATATGTTGCTTCTTTGTGGCTTTTTGTTTGTTTATTTTCCCTCACTCCTGCCCTTATGTCTTCTGCTTTGGTTACAAAGCTTTTCCAAAGTTATACATAATGGTCTTATCAGAGGACTTAATAAAATAAAATTGGTCTATGGGCAAGAGTATGACTGTAAAACTGGTAGTAGAAAAGAGGTATAGGGAGAGCATTCTCTATAGGAGATTTAAGGTTTGGATAGAGAGGAAAGAACAGGGATTAGATGACAAAGAATTGCCATGCAAAGTAGTGAAGGTTGATGTACATAATGTTAGACAAGTTACATCATCAGGATCAATATATTTCTAACTGTGTATATATATTTCTATATCTAAAGATCAGATACTTTTAGAACAGAATAGTTCAAGTCCAACTGCCCGACTGCTTCAGAGCTGACAAAAAGTTAATGTGTGTTATTGAGGACGTGGTCCAAATGCCTCCTGAACACTGACAGGCACTGCAGCATCACCCCCCTTGGGTGGAAGCCTTTCCTGTTTGACTGCCCTCATGGTGAAGCAGTTTTCGCTAATGTCCAGGCTGAGCATTTCCCAGGAGCAGAGCCCAACACCTCACTCTGCTTCCTTTATTCTTTACTTAAAATAATTTTATTCCAAAATAGAATTGTGCTACATTTTTGTCATCAATATTACAAAGCATCATAACGTGTATGTTATAATCCAAATGTACATACTAGCGAGGACTGCATATATTCACAGAGTATTATCGCACATATTATAATGAATGTGTCTCAATGCCAAACAAAATAATCGTTCCCTTAAAGCCCCTTTTTCTTGCGTTAGCAAAACAGTTTTTTTATACTTAAAATTCAGTAAGATAATTCTAGTTTTTAATATAATGGAAAGCATTGCATTGATGTAGGATACCACATTACACCTTTCTTCATATTTCTCGAATGTGATTGATAAACATGATGTGGATGCAGGCACTCTGCACTGCCGTTCTGGAATCTAGTGAAGCATTAAGATGTGCTTGGCTGTGCATTTTAAGGAACTCTGCTCATTCTGATTGACGCCCAAGAGCTGATCAGCACACTATTGTTTGTTCCTCAATCATCACGTTGTTTTTTTTATTCAAAGGCATTATAAGCAATGGGGAAATAGTTGAGCAGAATTCTCTTCAACTTCATTGAAGCATAGCTTGTTGTGGGTGGTCTTTGATGTATGGGGGTGAAGAAAGGAGAACACATTTAAAAATAAATGTCTTTTTCATCTGATAGCTACTTACCTTATTGACACCTTGGGTTTAGGGATTTCAACTGCTTATGTGGTTTGAGAGCTCCATCAATTCCAAGTTTGCTTCTCTGATCTCTCATCACCCACGTTCTGTGTAGTAGCTCACTTCATCTGAGGTTTGTGTTTCTACCAAAGTTCCAGTATGTGCTTGAGGACACCAGTGCTAGGAAGCAGCTGTCAACTCTGCGTGTGTTGGGAACCTGAGGCAAGGCTTTGGGTTCAGTTTGTCTGCATGAAGTATAATTTTGAGGGTTATATTCAGATTGTGCTTTTTCTGTTGAAGTGCTAGCTGATAGCACTTGGGCGGTTTATTGCTGTTTGCTTTGCTCAAGGCTGGTGATAATACAGAGTGATCTTCACCTCCAGCTGTGATACTTGCAGTATGGTCCTTTAGAAGATTATCTTGGCTATTTGCAGGCTTGTGTAAACAACAAGGTATCTCCATCCAGTTCTTCATGAACGGGTGCCTTTTTTAAACTTGCTAACTTCACATCCTTATGAATGTAAACAGTGAGTCTGTTCTGTTGATTAATCACTCCTGTAATGCAGGGAATATATGGAAGTGTTGTTCTTCAGTGCAGTTATTCATGTTTTGATTTCTCGGAATGCATCTGTAGCCAGCTGATAAACATATTTGAGGAAACTTCCGGCGTTGTACTTGTTCACTGAAAATGTAGCCCTTTTTCTGGGGCCTGTTTATGTGTGAGCAGGCTGGGCTCCGCTCAAAATCCCAGAACCTACTGGGCTGCATCTGTACACAACTGCATCACTGCCAGTGTAGGTGCTCACTGCATACTTCCTTTGTTGTTTGCTTATTGAAAGCTAGATTAGTTAGGTATAAAATCAACAGTTTCCTATTGGCAGGAACCATGCCTCAGGAGAGGGCCAAAGTTTTGACTTCTGTAAGGTTGTTTTGAAACGCAGAGTGGTAAAGTTGGACAGGAGGGGGGAAAAAAATACAACTGCAGCTATGCAATAGACTCTGATTTTGTTTGCATGGGAAATGTCTAGTTTCTAGACATTCAGCAGTGCTACTTTCTCGTGAAATATATAGCACTGGAATCAGCAGAGGTGCTTAAGGTGAGATTGGCCCAATGTACAAGAGACGAAAATATGGGACCTAAAATATTCTTGCAGGGAAAAATGGTACATTGGCAAGGTTAGTGGCTGTTACTATTTCTGCTTTCCTATGCTTAAAGTTGCGGCTAAATTACAGCACTACTCAATGCATGTCAGCTGAGTTTTGCACTTCTCTCCTTGGTAGTGTTTCACTTGTGGGCTTACTTTGTTCTCAACCAAAAATAATACCGAAGTTTTGTGGAAACCGGTGGTGAAGTGAAGCCTTTGGAAACATGGCTCAAGGATGGCTCTATCTACGTCTTTGGTGGTAGAGGCAGTAGAGCTGAATTCATATATGCTATTGAACTAGATGTTTGTATGTTATTCTTGGTGAGCTGGAGACCATGGGGTACACTGAGAATGGAGCGCTGGGGTTGTGGATATGAACATGGGAGATTTAGCTTGAGAATTTGGAGATGAAGAGATAAGTAATGAAGTGAGAAATGAACCTTCAGTAGCTGTGTCGTTTGGGAAATAAACTACTCATACATGTTCACGGCTCTAGGTTAAGCTAGTTTTGTTATAAAATTAAATACCTTAAAAATCTCACAGGTTTAAGGGATATAAAAAATATCTATGAAATAAAAGGGGAACTCTGCGAGTGGTTTTTTAGTTTTTTTGTTTTGTTTTTCATAGCAACAGAGGCAGCTTTCATATTGTTTAGGTAAAGGATCTGGATATTCTGTCCCTTAAGTGCATAGGCAGTGGAATTAGCCAGCCAGGATAGCTATGCACAGTGAAGAGGCCACTGAGCTGTTCGGTGTAATTTCTCTGCCCTTTCTGTTCCCTTCTCTCCCATCCTGTTCCATGCATTCAAGAAAATGCATTTCTCTTATTTGTGTAACCTAATGGAAGATGCAACAAAGCTGGAAATTGCTCTATATTTTATTTAAAAAGAATAACACAGTTCAGGAGTTGTGTAAGCTCTTCTTTTTTTGGCCACAGACAGATGGAATATCAAGTAGACAGCCCAGATCTTGCTTTGGTTACATTTTTTGGCATGTGTTCTTAAGAGATTACCCCTGGAATTTCTTGTATATACAACTCCTCCACTCCCAGTCCTTTTAGTACAAAGCATGATTCTTGTCTGAAAATGGTACAGAGATATTCTTGATCTGCAAAGCCCTCCAGAAATTGGGGGAGGGGAGCAGAGTGTTTTCCAGTGATTGGGATGAAAAAGTTGAATGCTTATTTTTATAGTACTTATTAGTAAAGTGCACTCGCTTGCATTTTGTTGCTGTTGTAAGCTTCTCCATTTGTTTTGCCTTTCTGGAAAGTAAATGCATGCATATGTAATTAAAACAGGAATCAGCCTAGGTTGCTTCCCTCAGTAGGGGGTGCAAATAGTTTTACAGCTTGTCATGACTACAGCTTTATTTTCTGAAGGTGCAAGCAATTACCCTGTTGATTTAGCTGTGCACTTGGTATCAATACCCTGTGCTGTGCATACAGAGTGATCAGTGTCACATTGAGTGCTGCATGCTAGGATCCATCTAACATGGCTCTGTAACACTAAGCCCAGGGGGACTAGCAGCATGAGCAGCAGTTTGCTTTTGACAGCAGAATGTCCTTGTTGCTATTGATTGGGTTGTTCAGTGAAGTGAAAAGACATTGATCCAGCTTTAAACTGGTAGTTATATGATAATCCTGGAGATGAATGAGTATCAAGTGAGGTACTGCTGGAGGGAGGTGGCATGGAGGAAATCCAATACTGTTGTTGTTTTTTTTTCTTTCTGTGGATGTAGTTGATATCAGGCTAATAATACTTTAAAAATGTGTTTTATTATATAGATCTGCACTAAATTAAATGCAACTAATAAATATGAAACAGATCTTTCTGTACAACACATGTAAATAGTAGTCAAATGACACACATCTCCTCCAGTTCCTGGAACGGCTGTGTTTTGTGTGCATCTCTCTAGCCTGGGTAATAGAAGTAATGCTTGGGTTAGGGCTGACTCTTCCAGTACTTCAGTGTCTTGTTGGTAGCTTTGTTGCAACCATTGTCATTTAATTTGCATGTCCTATCTCTCTGAACAGTTATTCCAGATGTTAGCGTAGTAAAACCAAATGTAAACCAAAACTTAACAGCCTTCTCTTATGGATGGAAAGAGGAACTGCATCAACACCAGCATGCAGAATTGTCATCTAGTAGGTTACTGAAGCAGATGTTGGCCACATCTGTCCCTATTGGCATCTGGAAAAAAGGATTTAATTCCATCAGCTGAACTACCTCAGGAACTTAATGCATCACCTCCATTACTTGCCAGAGTTGAGTAGTGTAGGGGAGAGCACTTATGTGGTTTTGTTGCATGGGATGACTGTAGTCTCTATCTGTGCATCACTGCTCCTTTTACCTTGCTATATGAATGCTGCTAACAATGGTGATGACTGGACCAAAGAAATTGCTTTATTATCTAATGTGCTCCCTAGTAGAATTAAAAATGCAAAGCTCGAATTCAACTTTTTATTGCTCATTGTCAAAAACAAGTTCCTCACTTTTAAAAGCAAAGTAAATATTTAAAAGAAAAAAGGGGGGGGGGGGGGGGGAAACAAAACCAACAACAACAACAAAAAAAAAAACAAAAAAAAAAACACCAAGTAGTTTTGAGTTTTATTTAAATCCATGTTTTCCAAACCTTAAATGACTAAAGAAAACATGCCCAATCTTTATCCATTCTTCTTTTTTCGTTATCATTTCCAAGACAGCACTTCATATTTCAAAGACATAGAAGATCTTGCAATTGAGATTTTTGGGAGAAGGATGATTCTAGGAAATGCATCTAGAATCATGGTACTAGCAGCAGATGTGTCTTTTAGCTGCTGTTTTCCCTGTTAGTGGCTTGTGGTAGCTGTTAGAACACCTTCATTCCTTGCTTCCCTGTTTTTAATGTGGCAAGGGGTATGTTTTGGGTTTAGTATCTATGTTTTAGAAATGTAAAATCTGTGATTATTATCCTAAGGTACATGGTTCGTACGTGATGTAATTAGTTCTAGATCCATCCCAGATGAGAAGTAAGTCACTGTTCTTATTGTAATCTCAAATAGGAATGTCAGTGAGTAAGTTCTGTGATCCAGGTATGTGTTTCTGAAGTTCTGCTTCTGCCAAACATTAGTTAAACAGCCTGTCATTAAGAAATAGAAGAGATTAGAATGAGAAGTTATTTTCAGTTGCTGGGTTCATTTGCCAGGTTCACTTGATTTGTGTATTCTGGCTTTTAAAGTTTAAGATTTGCTGTGTTTTAAGTAATAAAATTATTTTAATGTGTGCAATATTAATACTTTTCCCCTTCCTCTCCCCCTTCTTTATCTTCCTCTCATCATGTTTTGTCACTGTCATCTCTCTTCAAGTATAGATTTATTTCTCAGAGAAATACTTGTTTTCTTTGGCAGGAGCTACAAGCAAGTCTGTGTGAAATTACATAATGTCTGAAAAGTTATGTTCATGATTAATTAGCCTATCATAAAATGATTTTGGTGTGTGTGGAATAACTAGATCATACTTTTTATTTATTTGGCACTGGTAGTAGGCACTCAGTCAGATCAAGTACTTCAGAGTGCTTTCTATTAACTGCTATATACATTACCTGATTTATATTTGGGAGGTGAAGTATACTTTTTTTATTGGTCAGTTAATGTGAACCTTGCATTCAGGTTCAAATAAACTTTAAAAGAAACTAGCCTTGACTGCAAGCGTGTCTTACTTCTTAGTAATTTATACTTGTTTGCTTAAAGCTGAGCAGCTCTTAAATGGCGTGTTCAAAAAGTTATTACATGAACCTTAAAAAACAAATAGAATAAAAAATGGGGAAACTACATTGCCATCAGTGGCATAATTCTCAGACTGCAGCAGAATCAATATCTCATCCAGGGTTTTAAGTCCGGAGAAGACTTTCTCCCTAACTTATACTGCAGTTTTACCTTTTTTCTCCTTGCCTTTCAAGAAATCTGTTTAGAACATAGTTTAACTGTACCAGAAATACTGACATGCAGATGTCAGATCTTGCAGATGTTGACTTGCTTAGCTAGAGTTCTGTGAGTGATTAAGGCTTTTAGGTTACATTCCCAGCATCAAATTAAAGAGAGGAAGCAAGATCTGCTCTGCAACTCTTTATGTACTTCAGAAATTAAGTGGTCTGGATTTTAGGCAAGCAGTGTTCAAAAACTCTTCTACACTCTTTAAAAATCCTGTGTCGCTTTTGTCATTTAACTAATATCTCTCAAATGGTTGCTTTTGCAAAACTGAGGGAGATGCTGTATTCATCCTAAATAAAACTTTTTTAAATTAGCTTTGCTTTTGAATTTCAGTTTTTGCTCATTTGAAGACTGCCTTCTGTGTGCTTAGGGAGCCTACTGTAAGCATTTAATATAAATAGATTATATTAAAAACAAGCAAATTAAGTCACTGAAGGACAAGAGGCATAAAACAACTTTTATGCTTAGAAATATGCTCATCTTCTTGCTTGTGCCTTGGGATCCACTGTCTCCTTGTTCTGAGTGGTTAAGGGAAATATTTTTCTCACACTGGCTTATGAAGGAGCCTGAAGTGTACAGTGAGTCTTAGGGATCAGATTTTATTTATTTATTTATTTGTTAATTAATTGATCTAAAATCTCAACAAGAGAGTACATGTAAAAAGTCAAACTCCTTGGCCTTACAGGTTAAGCCAGTTATGCAGGATGTTTGGTGATCTAGGCAGGGTAGTTTTCTGTGTGCTGCTGCTTCTCTTTCCATTGGAACAGCATACTTCCTCCGTGTGAAGTAAGAGGCAGGAAATCTAGAAGATCCACTCATGCAGTGGATTCCCACAGTATGTTTTACTTGTGTCTATATGCTCTTGCCCCAGCTGTGCTCTGCACTTGTGAAATTAAGTCAAAGTGTTGAGCTATATAAGAATTTGCTTTAGAGGTAGAGTATGATAGGGAAGGCCTCTTTGTTGTAGTGGGCAGTGTCCCTCAACTGTAAATGAGGCTGTAGGTGCAGGTTATTCCATTGCTTTATTCTGTTAATAGCAAAGGTTCCTTGTTATGCTGAAGTAATCCTCTCTTTGTTGGAGAGAGTTGCTTCACTTCTAAATGCTGCAAGACTTCTTTTTCAAAATTGGGCCAGCACCAACAGTATTGTTAGATTGACTTGTTGGGCTTTTTATGTTCTTTCCTTCAGTTAAGCCATTTGATGAAGTGTTTCTTGCCATCACCTGTAGGTCATCAGTTGCTGTTGTTGATGGAGAACATGACCTTATTGAAGGATTGCTTAAAAATTCCTTGCAATACTATAGTAAGCTAGTTATTGGCTGCTTTGCTATGATGTTTCTCTTATTTCCGCTGTACTCATTCTGATGCTACAGCTCACACACATTCCCTTAGTAGGATGGAACACTAATGTTGTTGGTAGCACAGAGGATGCCTCTTAGACTTCGTAGCTTTTGCTTGATACTGTGCAGTAGGTAGATGAAAAGTAGAATTTGAGAGACTGACTGGTCTCATTTCTAAGAGTCATGCAGTACAAATTACTATTTTTTCTTTTTTATCCACCCATCCCTCTGCTTAAATATAATGGTTGAAGCAAAGTCTCAACTCTGTCCCCTTAAGGAGGCTTTTATACAATTTTATTTAACAGCCACACTTGGAAAACTTTCTAAGAAAAGTTTGGCCTCATGTGAGATATTGGTTTTGTTTGAGCTGTTTGTGTTCCCGATTGCATATCAGGGCTGGTTATTTTTTTAGTTCCAGTTTCTTCATTTGGAGATACCTTACATTTTATAAATACAGGATTTTCTTGTGTAATTGTAAGATTGTTTTAATTTGAGGCGAGGGGAGAAGGTCTTCCATATTGTACACTTCCTATATGCATAAAGAAGCAGGGACCAGTAGAGTGATCTGCTTTATTTTACTTGGAATGCCAGCTCCTTAAATAACTCTTTGGGATGTGGGGCGTCTTTACTTCTTCATTTTTATTATCCCTCTGCCACGGGTTTCAGCAGCTAATCAAGTGAAAAACTGCTATTCTCTTTGCTCTTGTATAAAATGCACTGTGTGTACTTTACAGATCTAGCAGACGTTCAGTGACACTGAGTCATGTAAATTTAGAAGTCTGTGAGTAACTTGAAAGTTTTGGCTGTTTGAATAAATTGCATTTTTCCTCACAGCAATAGAATTTTGTTTTTGTGTTGGAAAATAAGCTGTTCTTATTTAATTCAGTTATTTGACCAGCTTTCACCCTTTTTCAGAAGGGAGACCAGAAATGAGCTTATTTTTAAATAAATAGCAAGTAGATTTGTATTCTCCATAGCTCACCTGAATGAGCAGTATTTAGTATTTTAGCACCATTCTTTTCAGCAAATAAAAACCAGTAATGTGACAATGGCAAGGATGGTGGCATGCTGCTGTTCCTTGTTGCCCATAGGAATATAGGGCGTTAGTCCTGGTAATTCTTTAATACCAGGGACTCTATAGGAAAGGTGACAGTCTTAACAGTGATGTTATTTGTATTATGTCCTTAAAATAAATGTTTTGTTAGAAAGAATGTCAAGTTCTGGATAAGTTACAAAATCCTTTTCTTAAAAACAAACAAATAAAAAAACAACCTGCATTTTAGGGTATCCCAGGCCTGTGAAGCCCCAGCTTCTAAATTCGTTGTAGTGTAACTCAAATTTGGATAGTGCTGACAGTAAGCTAGCCCAAAGAGTAAACTGAATAATATATGCACATGAGCAACTTAATATGCAATTAAATATTTTTCCCTGAGTTATTAGCATCAAGATAACTAATAATTATCCCATGTCACAATATTAGACGTGTTTATGTAGGATGACTTTGGTAATAAGTTATGAATAAAAATGTGCATATATAAAAACATCTAAGTAAACATAGTTTTATGCCAACCAAATATATGTTTTTCATACTGGAAGTTTTTTTAATCTATCTAAGAGGAAGACTTTCTCCAACGAGTGTCAGAATTGGCATTCCTGTTGGATCAGGCTTGTGAACCACAACACTGCTTACCTGCTCGTGGTCATCTCTGTAATGATTCATCTCACTTGCAATGTGTTGGTAGTTGTGAGGTAGAGTTTGGAGCTACGAAATAATACAATCCCATTCTAATAACTATGTGTATTTGTGACCAAAAAAAAAGTCTCTCAAAACAAATATCAAACTAACAGAACAAACATATACACTAATGGGTTCCATGACAAAAAGGCTGGGAATCTTGTTGGCAGATGAAGAAGCAAGTGATGAACAGGATTTTAGCAGGGTGGATACCTACCCATTATTAAATTACCTCTGAATCAATATTTCAAGGTGGACCTAAAGGTGAGATTCCTGCATAGTGGAATGGGCTGCATACTGCATGCAGATGATGTCTGATTTAACTATTTTTCATCATAAATATTGTGGCATCGTGGTTGATGGTGTAGAAGGTGAAGTCATGATAGATCAATGTTCTAAGGCTTAAATGTATCCTTTTTATGGCAGAGAGGGATTGCACAAGGAATAATGGTAATGTGCGTTGCTCCTAAGGAATCTAGGTTGGATTTAAAGGATTGAGTTTTGCAGGAGAGTGAAGAGCTAAATCTCTTTTAACTCTGAAGGAAGAACTTAAGCTGCATAAAAAGTAAAGATACCACCTGGAATGTGGCCCAGTGCTTTGACTGATGATTAGTCTGTAAGGTGTAATGCAACTGTGTAATCTGCACGGCTGGATTTGCAGGAGTGATTTTGCTGAGGGAGTCAATGGACTTTGTCAGAAAGTGCATGAAGGAAACCGAGTCAGTTGGTAAACTTGAGGATATTCTGTGTGACAAATCAAAGAAGTAAGAAAAAATAAAGCAAAGCCCCAAAAGTCTCTCCAGAAAAGTCTGAAAAGCTTTTAGCAAAAAACTGAAGTTTAAGCTGTGTAGGTTGGTTTTGATGTATACAATTAAGGGAACAGAAAAGATGAAGTTTGAAGTTGGTGAAGGAAAAAAATGAATAAATTGTTTGTGAAGCATTTCTGATTTTCTTTTTTCGATTTGTATTTTTAAACTGATATTTAAATATCCTGTAAGATGAGTACGAAGATATCAATTTTTTTTTTTTTATTTTTTTTTTAATTTCAGATGTAAGAAAACTGATCTGTGTTGCTTTTGTGTAGTTTTCTATATAAAGCAATTTACAAGTCTGTTTTGAATTTCACTTATTTGGTCACAGGTTCAGACCAAAAGCGGAAAGACCCCCGTGTGAAATAAGTTATTTCCCATTTACAAGGGAAGAGCCTTCTCTCTGCTGTTCTGCTGTCCTATGTAAAATGTTTGGGTTCTGTAACTGTCTACACATACCAAAAGTGTTTTCAGATTGCCAACAATAGACTTGCATGTCTATTAAACTAGAATTATGGGTTGAAAGCCTTTCCTCTGCAAGCACAGAGGCTTTAAAGGGATTCTGTTAAAAATGGAAGTTGAGTCTCTAGAGAACTGGGACGTTTATCTGTACTTCTGGTCTCCTTTCTCCAGGAGGTATATCTTGTGTTGGTTTTTAGATTTTATTTTTTTTTTCAACATGTATGCTGCAACCAGAAGATAAATGCAATTTAGTTTATATTAAGTTAATTAAGATGACCAGGACTCTGGGAGGAAAAAGAAAATCCAATAATAAAAGATTGTTTGTATTTTCTATGGTGGGAAGGAGCAGGTGAGTTCTGTGTTCTCATACTCCTGGCTTTAATAAAAAAAGAGAAGTTGTTAAAATGATAAATGTTACACAGAGTTGTTAGCTGCAGAACAAGAAAGAAGCTATCAGTAACATCAAGAGCTGTAGCTTTCTTACAGGATGACGCAGAGATATGAGAGGTGGGGGGTGATTCTCTGCTTGCAACCACCTGTAGAAGCAGGTCAATTTGTATGTACTTTCAGGAGCTTCCCACACCATCAGGAGTGCTGGCTAGAAGTCAGGTTTCCAGTTTTCAAGACATCATCATGTTTTCATTACAAGCAGTCTTGTGTGTGATTCTGTGTGTGCTCACAGTCTTCTTCCCCAGTCATGTGCCAGTTGCTCCATGTGTGCACATGAACAGAAGGTCAGGGTCAGTTGATTCATTCATCAACTCTGAATTCTCATATCGCTGTTGCAGTTACATGCCTTTGGTGGTGCAAAGCCAAGAAGACACAAATGAGTTCACACATACATATCCTGATTTCCGTACATATGTAAGAGTTGAAAGTACAGGAGGTGAGTATGTGAGCAGAGTAAGCAATTGTGTAGTAAGGAAATGAGAAAGATAAAGCAAAAGAGAAAATAACCATGTACTCCAGAAGTGAAGATGATTGTTTGCAGGGAGAAGCTTAAAAACTATAACTTTTCCTCCATGCATTATGTTGTTTATTGCCATTAATACATTATATAAAGCTAGTCAGTTCTGTCTTGCAGCTGCTCGAGTTGACTTTTTCCCTTCTGTTTTCTGAATGTATAGGTCATCCTCTAGTGTTTGCACCATGTTACTATGCTTTTTACTACATGATGCCTGTATTTATGTGGTACTGTATAACTAAACATGGGACTTAGTGTGCAGAGGTCATCAAGAATTAGTTTTAAGCAACTCTTTGTTTCTTCTTCTTCTTTCCCCCCCCCCTATAAAATGGATGTAGTAAGAGAATTGGAGCTGAAAGTACTGGTAATACCTTGCCTCTTGCTTATGATCCAGGGCACCTGCTTCAGTAGTTCAGACTGAAAATGAGTATCTTCATCTCATTCAGTTTTTGTTTTCCTATATTAATAATGAAGTGTTCACTGAAAACGCTGGCAGGGTTTCTTGTTCAAGAACTTCTGTTCTTGAACTCAGGATATGATGGTAGAAACAGAACCCAACTACGTAACTTCTTAAAAGGTAGACAGCCCATGAAGATAGAGATTGAGTTAAGGACAGTGGTTCTTTATAAATGGCTTCTATCCTGTTAACTTCAAAATCCCTTCTCTACTGTTTCTGTTCATGAGATAATGAAGACCTAAAATTGGGGTTATCGTGTTGAGGGCTTTCTAAAAAGGTGTATTGAGATACCATAGTAAATATGAGTGAACATCTGAGGTTTTTGAATTATTGGTTGAATTTAATTTCTTAGAAGTGTTTGTGAAATTTCTCAGTTCGCCTAATGTGCATGGTGTTTAATGGGAGTAGGACTTAAACCATAATTGTGTGTACACAGCTAATGCCTGGCAGCTTTCAGACAGTGTGTTTAAATCTGCAGAGTGCAATAGCAATGCAAAGAATAATTTCTTTGCTTTCAATGGGATTCTAGCTGTGGATAATTTCACATACTCAATAATAAGACTTTTCAGGATTTAAGATGTGACTTCTGGGGCAGCAGAACATTAGAATGCTGAATGCTTTAAAACTTCCATGGGAATAAATAAATGTAGTCAGAAGAACAAATAAGTTTCTCCAGTAGAGAAACTAGAATAGGGGGGGAAAGTTATTTTGGACCAGACTTTTGAAACCAGCTATTCTGACATAAGGTAACTGAAATCCAGCAGAATTTTAACCAAGGATTAATTGTACACATTGGGAAAGCTTGTTTTTTGCTTCTCAGAATAATGGCTGTGATGTAGTTTGAAATGATGCCTTGCGAGGAGCTCCACAAGGACTCCCTGGCCTTCATTTGCTTTGTTTTTGGAAGTTTCCTGCTGCTTGAGAAGTTCTGGTTGCAGGCCCCAGGCATTGTCATCCTGCTGCCTGGCCTCATCCCTTGTCCTCTTGCCCTTGACACTGCTCAGCAGCCTTCTTTCTCCTAAGCCTCCATGAGCTGTGTGTTTACAGACAGCCACTTGTGACGCTGATTAATGTCATGGCCGCCCATAAGGGTTACCTTACCCATGGGTGTGTGAAGATTGCGACAGTGGGTTTGTGGGATTCTGTAATACCGAAGACGCAAAGGCCTTTGTTTCTTGAGTTTATTCATTGCCAAATGCTACAAATCACTGCTGGTAAAGCAAGTATATACTTGTGGTTATTTACTTATGCGTACCTGTCTGTGTGTTTTGAAGAGTAGCTTTCCCCATACTGCTCCCAGGAACAGGACTAGCTGACACGGGCAGGCCTTGCTCTGCAGGAAGGCTGTCCTGGTCCATCAGTATCCCAGTTGGCTTCACCATTTCTTTGTTCTGTGCCCATCAAGGATATCTTGGGCTCCCAACTGCACTTGTCAGGGATGCTCAGGGTTCTCAAGCTAGGCAGTGCTCTTCTGTGTCAGTACATGCACGTGGTTTGACTTATATCTGCTGTGTCACTGAGTAGCTGGCCAGTCTAGTTTCTGTAAGAGATGAAATAGAATTAACCTTTATGTTGGCTAATAATTATTTTTCAGTGGATAATGGTACTTGATGACTATCTTTTAGATGGAAATCTAAAGATCAGACTTGAAAAAATGATACAGGTACAAGAACAGTTTCTTTGGATTATATGCTGACTGTTAGAAATTATCTTATCCTAATCGAGCCAGTTGTGAGACAGAAATAATATTACCAGTGTAATTCTGCTTTAACTATGCAAGCTAAAACAATGTGAAATGAGGTTTTACATACTTGCTGCCAGTAGCATGTATATTCTTTTGTCAGTAGTTTGGAGATCAGACCCAATAATGATCACAGTTATTAATGTAAATGGCTCCTAAAAATATACTGAAGCCTGTAAGTTTCTTTAAAACCTATGTGTCAAGTGATAGGGTTTGCAAGCTCTCTATTATTAGGTTTGATGTGGGAACATCAGTCTCTGTAGCACTGAACTGCCAACAACCTTTGTCCTTTATTTTACCTTCAGTTCAAAGAGGGGAGGGGAAAAAAAAAAAGAAAAAAAGAGACGGTGGGGAAAGGGGATTGAAAAGAGGGAAGTACATGAATGTTGGCGAATGGATGTATCTCTCCTAGAGCAAAAGGGAAAAATCGTGGAAAGATAAATGAGATTGCAGACCTGGATTTGTTTCATTATATGAATTGTATGTGATGTTTTATAAATAATTTATCAGAGCAAGCACTTCTGAAATGGCTAAAGCTCTGTTCTGTCAAAGGAAAAGAGAATGGCATAGTTGCCAAAATTAGGCTTCCACTAGATTTCAGTTGTTAAAAAGAATCTTTAAAGTTATCTATATTAAATTTGAAGCTCCACTGAAGAAATAGGTACACATAGTTGTATTTGTTACGAATCTGTCTACAGATGCTCTATGTAGGCTTTCTTATTTATTTGGATGATGAGGTAACTAGTTTCACAAACACTGAAATAATAATAATAATAATGCAGAAAATGTTCTGAGGTTTAAATCTCTGACAATTTGTCATATGCTACATAAGGAAGATGTGGAAGTAAATTTGCAGTTTTTTGATTGTTTTTGAGAGAGGCAGTTGTGTGCATTACTTGCAGATAATGAAAGATTTTCATGTTTGTTTTATTCCGACTGCATGCAGTATTTGATAGAACTGATCAGACTGGAAGAATGCTGTGAAATGAGTGTCTTCAACCTGGTGCTTTCAGAGAGGGGTGCCAGGAAGTTATCAATTGGATGGAAATGTCAGTTTTAAGACACTTTATTGCATTTTTTCCCTCCATCTGCCTCTAGAAAGAAACTCTATTCAGCTGTATTAAAAGCCAATTTGTATCTTAATCTTTTGAGTACTATTACAGCTGAACAAGCAATTTCACCATGTTCTAAAGTTGAAATGTTACGTTAAAGAATAATGTCCTGAAGTTCTAACTCTTTCTGGGTTTCTTTCCGTAGTGCTGGTTGGCACTGGAGAGGTTTATGTGGGTTACCATGCAAGAACATTAATTGAGGGTTAACTTTTTAAAGATGATAAACTTAGTTATCCTGAAGTGAGTAAAACAGATGTTCATCTTGGTAATGAATATGTAGTACATCAAAGTGTCAGTTAAAACCAATTCAAGTTAATGAGAGAGAAAAGGTTGCTTAGAAGGGTTTGAGGAAAAAACTATTTCTTACTTAATAAAGCTAACTATGTCTGTTTGTTTTTAAATCTAGCCACGAGCTGATCCCATCCCGATATGTAGCTTTTGTTTGGGAACAAAAGAATCAAATCGTGAAAAGAAACCAGAAGAGCTGTTGTCTTGTGCAGACTGTGGCAGCAGTGGTAAGTTGGCTGAATTTACAAATATTATAAATGTTTATACGTTAATCTGTTTTTAAGGTATTAAAATATTTTTTTTTAACATTTGAGTGTCATCTTCAAATATGGACTGAGAGCTAAAGCGAAGTATGTAAGAACAGGTTGAAGAAACAGGTTTCTCTGGATAAAATTTTATCATATGGGCAATGACCAGTGAGATGTTTGAGTTCATTTGTAGGCCCACGTGGTGAGTAAATTTGTGGGGAAGCCATACTTGCAAAATGCTGGATTTGTTTGATTGTTTGGGATCTACACTTGATCTGAGGGCTCAGGTTATGCACTGTGCCTCTAACTGTTCATCAGAAATCTTGACTACACTGATTTGCAACATCTAAGAAGCTGAGTAAGCTGCATAGGGAAATGCTTTTGGCAAAGCTTTTTTTTTTCAGCACAGCTGGAACACACCAGCAATACTGCTTTTGACAGAATTGTGAGCTGCAATATCTGGCTGCTTGTGTTTTCCTATTCTGGTCTGGTACACATGGTTGTGTGTAAACTGAGGAACAAATGTATCTGAACGGTGCCATTAGATCAGTTCTCTCCTCCAGTGCACCACACAGCCATGCAACCTTCTGTGCTAAGATGAAAATGAGAGATGTGCTTGGGAGGGAAGTGAGTATGATCCTCTGAAGCCATCGCTGCTTTTGAGAAGGCTGGATGTAAAATAATTGTTTTAGTTTCTTTAAATTCATAGTGTATATCTGTGATGATTCTGTAGGTGTGCAGCTGAAGGTGGCCAGTCTTTTGGTACTGCTACATAAGTATTCAAGTAAAAACAAAACAATGGATAAAAAACATATTTTCAGTTAATCAGATACACTTTTCATTGTGTGCATCTGAGTCTGTTACCTGGACAGGCATGTGGGGACTGACTTTTGGGGAGGGATCTGATAGTGGTATGACAAGGATTGAAACAAAAAAAGGGGAGATTTAGGTTAGATGTTTGGAAGAAATTGTTTACTCAGAAAATGGTGAGGCACTTGAACAGGCTGCCCAGATAGGTTATGGATGCCTCATCCTTTGAGGCATTCAGTGCCTTATTGAACAGGACTCTGGGCAGCCTGATCTAGTGAGTAGCAACCCTGTGTGTGGTTTAGAACAGGGTAATCCCTAATGTTCTCTCCCACCTAAGCTGTTCTGTGATTCTCTGACAGATTCCTTTTAACCGAACCAATTTGTTTTCTGGTATTTTAAAGCAAAGGAAATGAGGAAGTGGCTTCACACCAAACCTTACAGACTTATTTAAACCATCTTATGTATGGCTTATGGGATTCCTGCGCTTTCAAATCTGTTTTCTAGTATTTATAGATGTAATAGGGATTTGTGCTTGGTTAAACTAGTAAGCAGAGTTTACATTGATCAGACGACTTCAGATATCAGTTCCTCTTCTGTTATGTAGTAATCCTCTATAGGTCTAAGAACCGTGGAAGTCTTGACTTTCATGGATCAGCTTCCATTTGAATTAACACTGATACATTTTCTCTGCCTCATTAAGATTAAATTATCTTTAATTATCTCCTCAGATGCATTACATATAAAGAATGAAATATTGGAACTGCCAATCAGATTGCTGGATGGTTAAACTTTGGCTACTGGTGCCTAACTAAAATAAAACCCAATTTCAGTGCAATATATAAATAACAAAACTTCATTCAAGTGGAGGCTTATTGTAATTGGATTTATAATTTTACACATCATGGTATGTCTCAAAGCTTGCTGTATAGAAAATGTAAAAGAAACTGTGTTGTACAAAGCAAGCAAATTAGTGTTCAGTTAATCAGAGATTAAATTGCAGTGCCCACTATTGGCATGTCTGCTTTGCCTCAGGTTTTTTGCTTAGGTTGTTGGTTTAATCAGGTAACACTTCTGCATTCTGAATGCAGAAACTATCTGGGTATATGCACATCCTCTCTAACAACATTCTTATTTTGTTGTATTTGGGAGAATAATACATTTGGGTAGTGAAAATGAAATACTTGCTATGTCATTTTGAACAGGATGTTTTCTAAGGGAGACAGATTGAGGGATTTAATATATAAGAAAACAAAAGCAAACATTACTTTTTTTTTTTCTTTTTTTTTCTTTTCCTCCCCTCGCTGTCCTTTGGTTTTGAAAAGTCAATAGACTTGGGATCCAGAATTAAACTCTATTTCTGTTTCCCAGTGAAGAGGTACAGAAGCAACTGAAGAGCTACTGCTGACAGATGTTTAAAAGGGAGTTAAAGTTTGAATATGGGGGGGAGGGGGAGAGGAAGTTGATTTACTGGAAAGCTATATTAAATACTAAACAAAACAATTGGAAAAAACAGCAGAACAACTGCAGATATTATCCCTCCGAACAAATAATATGTTTGGCTGAGAAGGCAAGTCATTTCGTGATTAGAGGTGGGTAGGGGAGCCTGGAGGGCAGAACAGCAAAGAAGTTAGAGTTGCTTCAAGAGGAATGGGGACAGAATATGTTTGGAAAGGAGCCTGCAGAGGTTGCTTTATGAAGAGAAGCTAGGGTAGACTTTGAGTGGAAGAGCCCAAGGTGAAGGAGAGGATGTAGTCTGAGGGAGGCCCATGGAGAGCCCCCAGCAGGATTAGGCCCCAGGCCAGAGCTGCAATCCTTGTAAAGGAGCCTGCAGTAGGGCAGGAGGTGTGGGGAAGCTACAACCCATGGGGGACTGAGCTGGAGCCATTCCTGAAGGGTGGCCCTGTGGTATGGAGCTGTGTTGGAGCAGTGCTTGAACAGATGCAACCAGTGAATAGGAGCCCCCATATGATCTGTTAGGGAAGGACCCCAGCTAGAGAAAGGGCGGGGAGTGACTGTGAAGAAGTGTCAGAAATGTAGCATTAAGGATGGACTGACCACAGTCCCCATTCTCTGTTCTCCTCCACTGCTTAGGGGGAAGGAAGTAGAAGAGGAAGGTTTCCTTCTTGTTGCTCTTTGTCTGTTATCAATGAACATATATTATGTAATATATTATTCTCCTTTATGTGAGTTTGACTTGTATGTGACTGTAATTGGTATCTCCCTGTCCTTATCCCACTGCATGAGCTTTATTTTCATGTTTTCTTGTTGCTCTTTAACCCAGCAGGCAGCTGGGCACTGCATAGTCGTTTGCTTACCCTCCAGCTCCCAATGGAATGGGAGAGAAAATAGAGGAAAAAAAGAAACAAAAACAAGTAGAATTTGTGTGGTGAAATAAAGACTTTACTAAGAAAACTGAGACAAAAAAAAAAAATTAAAAAAAAATGTGTCTACCATTCTTAAAGTTCTCTTTGCAAGATGTCGTTTGGTGTGGACATCCCTTTGGCCAGTTTAGGTCAGCTGTTTCAGTTCTGTCTGTTCCTTGCTCCTTTTGCTTTCTGAGATCTCTTTGCTGGCAGGACAGTACAAGAAGCTGAGAAACTGAAATGTTCTTGTCTCTGTACAGCACCGCTCAGCAACAATGAAAACATCAGTGTGTTATCAATGTTTTTCTTCTGAAGCCAAAACATAGCTTATCTGGAAAAATGTACTGAATGCCTAACATAGGTGCACTGATCCTTTCTGCATGTATTTAGTTCACCCTAATTAATAATGCTTTCTACCAAAAATGTTGTTGGATATAAGTTGTTTGGTTTTGGGTTTTTTTTATTATATAATATTATATTATTTATATTATTTTATATTATTTCCAACATTTGTATCTCAAGTTAAAAATAACTGGAAATATTAGCATATTTAACACTGTACAAAGTTGTTGTCACCAGTGTGGTGATTTTCTCTTTTAAAAGACTACTAGTTTGTCAAATCTTTTGAAGAATGAACAAGACACAAATTTGCAATGAGGAAAGCCGAGTGGGCACATTGAAGGGGTTCTTTACTTAAAGAGGATCGAGACATTGTTTTAAGTGTCTAATCTCACAGATTTTTATGGTATTAATGTATCAGAAACCTTAACCATTTCTAACTGGGACACATAAGAATGACTTCTAAAGCATTTAATTTTCAGTATGTTGATTTGTAAACGAAAACTGTATATATTCCTCATGGAAATTGTTGGCTGTCAAAGGAATCAAGAAATTTCCATCTGCCTAAATTTGAGTGCTACTTTTAAACATCAGCAACACCAATATTTTAAAGAAAATCGAGAAATTACTGTTTCAAATAAGAGATTGATCAAGTGGTACTGGAGCATTGTGGCCAGTTCTGGGTTCCCTGGCACAAGAGAGACTTGGACATGTTGGAAAGAGATTAGTGGAGGGCCACCAAGTTGCTGAAGGGCCTGGAGTACTGTGAAGAGAGTGTGAGCTGGGCTTGTTCAGTTTGGAGATGAGGAGGCTCTGGGGGATCCCATCAGTATCCATAGATATCTAAAAAGAGGGTGTGAAGAGAACAGAACCAGGTTCTTTACACTGGGACCTGTGCTAGGACAAGAGGCAGTAGGCACAATTTGTAACAGGAGGGACATTTGAACAGAAGAAACTGTTTTTAATGTGCAGATAGCAGAGCATTGATGCAGGCTGCTGGAGTCCTTCTCCTTGGACACCTGCAGAACCTGCCTGGGCATCCTGCACTGGATATCTCTGCTAGAGCAGGGATTGGACTGGGTGGATCCAGAGGTCCTAGTCAACCTCAGCCATCTCAGGATTCTGTGGTGAAAACATCTCAGTAGATGTATCTGCTTTTGGATATGCATATGTTATGTTACTGTTTAGTGCTGAGAGGCTAAACATTTTTAACCCAGAAACATGCTTCTCTTCTCCAGCAATTTTACAGTTTTTTTTCAACTCACAGTGGCACAGTATGATGGACAGTGGGAATTTGTTAAACTGCAGAAGTAGTAGATGACTACTTCAAGTCTGATAGGCATAACCTGCTTTTTATTAATGTTATATCTGTGCTATGTAAACTTGTGTCCAAGATGAAGAACATACTACTACCAGCTAGTAATGAACTATTGTATATTGTATATTATATTGTACTAATGAATATTGTATTTTGAAATTTAAATATGTCTGTGCTGTTTCTGTTAGCACATACCTAGAGGCATGCAATACATAGTGAATACATCCTGCAGTTGTTTGTGGCTGCAGGACTTCTAAGTTGCAGACAAAATCTTCATATTTAACCCCAGTAGATATGTTTTTTTTCATGAATTTTTGACCAATAATAAAGTATAACCCATAAGAGCACAAACAAATGTGTGTTAAGCTGTGTAATACTTGAATGAAGAATGTTATGTGTTAAACGTAATGTGTTGTGTTTAATGTGCTAATATAGCTGGCAAGTTGTTGTTGATGAAGTGAGTCTGTTATATTGATTATTAATATCAGGGACTTCAGGGAGCTTTTATTCCTTCTTTCTTTGCAAGCTTTATGAGTGAAGCACTTGTTTACAGTTCTTTTCAACAACACTTAACATCAAACTAAACTATGCACTTCCATGATGTGTTTCTAGCTTCCAAGAGAAATTGTTACTGTAGGTGCACAATCAGTTCTGAGCACAAAGGATTTGTTAATTTCTGTTAAACTGTTTGGTAAGAATCAAATGGTAATGTTTGCTAAAACTTATTTTTCAGACTTCCCTGGAATTTATTCTTGATTGTTCTTTACTAATAGATTATATCACTACATTTTATTTTGAGAAAGTGATGTTTTTACACTATGTATCTTTTAAACTTTAACAAAGTGGATTAGGCCTTGCATACACACTGTAAAAAGAACCAATTTCAGTGCCAGCTTCAGATTCTTAAGTGGCTTCTGCATTCCATCATTCATGCCTCAGTTTATTAGAAAATGAAATAGCACATGCTTGAGGATTACCCTGTGTCCTTGTTCGTCATGCTTTAGCTGTGGTGGTTTAAACTGAGAAATAAATAGTGGCTAGAGAAAGTCTGAATCACCACCAGCAGCCTGTTACCTGGAAGAAAGTACTTACCCAGACTCTGACACCGAGAAGAAAGCATTTTGCATTCGTATGACATTAGTGCAGCATTGCATTCTAGTTTCAAATATTTACCAAGGTTGGAAAAGACTTCTAACATTATTCAATCCAACTATCTACCTATCATCAGTATTTCCCACTAAACCGTGTCCCTCAGTACATCACCTGAATGTTCCTTGGGGACCTCCAGGGACGGTGAGTCCGCCATTTCCCTTTGTAGCTGTTTCTAATGCTCTCTTGAGAAAGAAGTACTTCCTAACATCTGACCTGAATCTCCCCTGATACAACTTGGGTCCATTCTCTCTAGTTGTATTGTTAGAGATGCAGCAGAAGAGGCTAACCCACACCTCACCTTAACCTCCCTTCAAGTAATTGTAGAAAGTGGTAAGTGTCACCCAAGCCTCCTCTTCTCAAGACTGAACAATCCTAGCTCCCTCAGCCACTCCTTGTAAGACTTGTGCTCCAGCCAATGACCGATTATCGCTATTAAACATACAATGGAAATAACTTAGTAAAAAGTGCCTCTGAAGGCTATTTACAGGTGTCAGTTGATGGAGAAATCAACTGTTGCTCTTAATAAACAAGTTTTACAGTAGTTTTCCTATATCGCCTTTCAAGAAGTGAGAATAATGTCAGGGTTCTAAAAAACATAAATACTTATGGGTGGTTCTGGCTATGATCTGTTAAGCATAAGAATCAATATTTCTTAAATCGTAAGCTTTAATTCCTTTTTTTTTTTTCCCTAGGACATCCGTCATGTTTGAAATTCTGTCCCGAGTTAACATCAAATGTGAAGGCCTTAAGGTGGCAGTGTATTGAATGCAAGACATGCAGTGCATGTAGGATCCAAGGCAAAAATGCAGTGAGTTTACTGTTTGATGTTACTAACTTCTGTTTACCATAGCTCTATACATAGCATGTGTGCAAATAGAAATCACTGTTTTGCAACCTCCAGCAATGCTGTATTAAGTCTTTTTTTCCTCTTCCTTCCCCCATCCCCTTCAGGATAACATGCTTTTTTGCGACTCCTGTGATAGAGGGTTCCACATGGAGTGCTGTGACCCACCACTTTCCCGAATGCCAAAAGGTGATAAAGAAAATCCTTTCAATGAAAATACTTTCATTCACAGTCTTTTCTTGTATTAAATGACCAACAGCTCTTGAGCATGCTAATTATTTTTACATTGGTGAACAATCTAGTTTCCATCATGTTAAAGCTGATACGTTATTTTTGAGATTTCTGTGCAGAATAGTAAAGGTCTGTGGTTGATTTGCCGTGAACTGAGTTGTTTGCCTATTTTTGGAAGTGAAGTTTTGCAAAGGCTGTTGAAAGTGTTTGGAGTGTATAAATCAGCACAGAAATGCTTAAAATAGGTGAAAGAGCCTGCTGCTTCACATAACTTGTAAGGGTAACTTAAAGTACCTGTGTCTCCAGGATCTCCAGTCTCTAGATTTCTGATACATAGTGCCTCTTGTTTCTACTCCCACGTCTTTATGGCTTTTCTTATTTAACACTAAATTATTCTGACAAGTTTTCCAACTTTTTTTTTTCCCCCATTAAATCTTGTAGCATTATTGTATCTAATATTGAAAGGCTGACAAGTTCAAGTTGTATTTTAAAACAAACTAGATGCGATCTTATTTCATTTAGTTCTCACCTAGGTTGCTTTGTAATGAGCATGCAACTTTTTTCCATCTTAGTTTTATTTTAAGAAAGATCTAGCTATACTGTAAGGAAGGGCAGACAAACATTATTCCAAGAGTGCTTTTGTGATCTTCTGTGATCCTTCCTCCCATTTTTCCCTCTTTGCATGAACACTTTGCTTTCAGAAATTTCAAGGTAGAGATGGAAAAGTATCACTTATATTTGTCTAGTTTTTCTATTCCATGTCATGTTTAAAAGAAAATATTATAGTTACATATGTAGTTTATATCTTGGTAGACATCTCCAGTGCAGACTAAATAAATTGTGTACGATTAAATCTATTTTCCTTTATGTAGGGATGTGGATTTGCCAGGTCTGTAGACCAAAGAAGAAAGGGAGAAAGCTACTTCATGAGAAAGCTGCCCAAATAAGGCGACGATATGCAAAACCTATCGGACGACCGAAAAATAAACTAAAGCAACGAATGTTGTAGGTTTATCTCTCTCTCTCTCTCTTTTTTATTTTTTGTAAATTTTAGTTTACTATAGTTAGATTTATCTAATTTCAGTTACTGTTTTTTGTGTTTCAAACTGGGGAAAGTAAAGAATGTACTAGTATAGACTTTCTGGCCCAAAAGCTAATGAATGTCAGAACATAAGGCAAAAATCTTTCTGTATATTACTTTTATAGATTCCATAATTTATTTAATACAATTTGCAACGAGAGCAAGTACAGTTTAGTCTATGCAACAATACATGACATAACTGCCTTTATATGTAACTTAATTTATGTTCATACTAAGTGGATAATAGATAATAAATTACATAAATTTAGCATGGGGGATTGTTCCATTCAAAGACTTGTTCAAATGAGTACAGAAATGACTTTATTGGTTAATATCAGCTCACAAAATCCATTCCAAAAAGCCTGTTGAGTAAACACTACAGAAGTTCTATTTCAGTGGGACTCTGGAAAAAAGGATTGTTTGAGTTATGTTGTTAAGCTGCCACTGGTTCCCAAGGAAAGAGGCTGCAGTTCTTTTTACTTATCAGGAATGTGTTTATCTAAGACGAGAATGCTGTAATTCCTGTGGAATCTGTCTTTCCAGGGAACCCTGTAACTGAACTTCTTAAGGCTTGGTTTGGAGAATTTTGAAGTTAAGAATGCTGAGTTGACATTACACTTAGTGTTTAAAACGAACAGATTCTCTGTTATCTTCAATAGCATGTTGCCCTCCATCCCATGTTCCTACCCACATGTGCCTTCTTTCTCCTATTTAAGCATTTGTTTCACTGTATGAGACTAGCAGCTAAAAGACTTTCTGGCTTTATCTACTGCTTATTCTGTCATGTGGCTGTGACCAACCATTTTTCTCTACAGTCTAAACCTGTCTTATTCTTCTGAGTTGCATGTTAGCTGCTGTACAGCTGGGCATTTTGCAAGATGATAACATGTGCAGCTAATGCATAAAAGTAGAAAATATGTAAATAATACCAGTACTAGAGTGCAGTGCTGTAGTTGGGTTGATGTACTCAGCAGTGCAGCTTGCTTTATACTTATTTTCTTATTATCAGGATCTTATTTTGCCTTTTAAACTTGTGCTCAAAAGTTCAAGATACGTTGCTCTAGGAAAGTAGTGCAGGACAAGGAGGACAAAGAAAGTGAAAGATGTAGCAGTGGCTCGTGAGAACATGCTTTTAAAGAATGAGTGCAGAGGGAAATTTTTTTTTCTTCCTTCTCTTGGCTAAATAACTTCTAGGTATTTGAAAGTTTTTGTAAGTAACTAAAGTGCATTAACACATGGCAATGACTGTGTTTCTTTGTGTCTGCATCTCCTGCTATTGCTAGCAGCACCTTTGTTTTTATCCCCGTGAGAATTCTAAAAGCATTTCCCTGATGTTATGTATCCCACAGTAGGTTTAGCAGGAATGCCCTTCGGATACAGTAATTCTGCTTCCCCTCTTTCCTTATACATCTGAAAGAAAACTTGGAAAGGTCATGTGGGTTTTATTGTTAAGTTTTGATAATGGAATTCTGAGTTACGGCTTTTAAGATACATGTTATGTTTAATGTTGGATGATGATTATGAATAAAAAGATTTTCTTCTTTATCATGCAAGCCATGTACACATATTAGTTTAGTACTTTGGGAAGGGATTTTTTTTAGTAATAAATATTTGCAGTTCTATTATTTTTATTTCTATTACTGCAATGTCTAATATACATGAAATAACTTAATTGGAAAAATAATGGTTAAAAGAGCAGTAAATCTTAAAGAATCCTGCTTGAAAGAGATAGTAGGATATGGAAGGCAGCAGTGTCATATATAAAAGTGAGTAGCTGCATAAAAAGTGGTAGAATTAACCACTTTTTTTTTTTTTATAATACAAACTGTAGTTTTCCAGTCCTGGAATAACTTTCTGCCTATTGACTGTGTAGGAAACCCTTTATAGGCGCTACTATAAAGGATTAACTAAAACCAGGTGTGTGTTAGCCTCTGGCATTGACAGTGATTAGCACATCTGGTAGTGAGAGCAAGTCTTGTTATGGACATAAGCTTGTGGGAGCAAAGGATTCAAAGGACTTAGAGCTTTTTTGGTTTGGTCCTTTCTTAGGAGCTACCCAAATTGAAGGATGTGTGAGTGGAAAAGGGACTGTTTTTTTTTTTAAGTGGTGGGCCCTTGGAGTTCAGCACACCAGATGGTAGCCCTAGGCTGTTCGATCTCTAATTAGAAGTAACCTGTTGGAATTAATTACTTCAGCATCTCAATTAAGAAGGCAGAAATCTGTGGAAGAAAACTTTCCTCTGCAAAATAAATGAGCTGACTTCAAAGAGCAGGATGGAAAGCGGAAATGGAAGCATTTGATGCCGCTATATAGCTTTGTTTGGATTTGCCATTTGGTCTTACCTCCTGAATACCTACTTCTCTTACTCCAAATGTTTTTAAACTTTCAGTTTCTGTATACTTAAAATATACTATTCTACAGCATTCTCTTCAATGGTGTTCCTCCATCCCATAGTTAGCAAGCAGTGCTAAACGTGTACTTCTGTAGTGAGTGTTGGCTTTAAACATGCCCTTTTTCTTCATAGCATTCACCACTCTTTCTAAACATCTTCCATGTTAGGCTTGCTTAGTTTGTGGTTTTTCTACAAACTCAACTTAGTCTTATGGTTTTGCTCTTTTCTCTGTGTGGTAATTTTGTTTTTTCAAAACAAATTTGTTGTAATGCTCTGTAAATAACCTCAATTTTCTTTTATGTTGTAGGCAGTATTTTTTAATGCTAGAGGTGATTTATGTTATCAGATGAGCTTGGTAAAAATAATATTTTGAGAATTAACTGCATTGCTAACTAATAGACTTTTTCTACAGTTTAAGCTAATGTTCTGATGGAATTAAGTGTTTTAACATGCAGTTTACAGTGAACACACGAATCTTTGCATGTACAAAAGATTTGGTTGTGGTGAAGCAGTTGCTGTACTTAGACATGGTGCATTAACATTTCTCTAAAGATGTATGTTTATTCCATGCATAAAAAGGACATGGGGAGGCTATATTCTTGGGAGATCTTGCTATCTCAGTTGCTTCTATTTGTATGTACTGTGAACTGCCTTTGAGGAAAAAAAGACACATTTGGATATTGCATCATAGTGTGAATTTTTTCCAAAGTGCAAATATCCCTCAACTTCTTACAGAGTAAGAGCAATTACACAAGTAATATGTATAAACTGTGCTACTATTCGACAGTAGTTGTTACTTCTTAACACTGATATTTTCTGTTTTCCACATTTTTGCATAGGTCTGTAACCAGTGATGAAGGATCCGTGAATGCATTCACAGGAAGGGGGTCACCTGGTAGGGGTCAAAAGACTAAAGTCTGTACCACACCTTCATCTGGTCATGCTGCATCTGTGAAGGATTCAAGCAGCAGATTGCCTGTTACAGACCCCACTCGGCCTGGTGCCACCACCAAAATCACCACCACCTCCACCTACATATCTGCCTCTACACTTAAAGTTAACAAGAAAACCAAAGGGCTTATTGATGGCCTTACTAAGTTTTTTACCCCATCACCTGATGGTCGCAGATCACGAGGTGAAATAATAGACTTTTCAAAGCACTATCGTCCAAGGAAAAAGGTCTCTCAGAAACAGTCATGCACTTCTCTTGTGTTGGCTACAGGTACCACACAAAAGCTAAAACCTCCACCTTCTTCACTTCTACCCTCAACCCCCATCTCTGGTCAGAGCCCCACTTGGCAAAAATCTAGCACTTCCACTTCTTCTAATTCTCCCCAGAGTTCTTCCAGTCAGTCAAATGCACCATCCTTTAGTTGTCTTCCTAGTAATAGTCAGCTAAAGGGACTCTTCGATGGACTCTCTCATATCTATGCTACTCAGGAACAGTTTCGAAAAAAGGGACACCCAAGCTATGCACCACCCAAGCATATGCATCGTAAACCAGAGTTAGTTTCTACTTCAAAATCTAGTAGCCATTATTATAGAAGGAAAGAGGTTAGAAATAGATTTATTCCTCATGCCTGTCCCTCTGGGTGGGGTTTGTCTAGAGGGCCTGCTTTTAAAGCAGTTGCTCACTTCAAGAGAACAACTTTACTTAAAAAGCACAGGATTCTAGGCAGATTAAAGTATAAAGTGACCCCTCAGATGGGGACCCCCTCAACAGGGAAGGGGAGCTTGGCAGACGGAAGAATTAAACCTGATCAGGATGATGGTAAGCAAAGGTCAAAGCGCCAACCAAACCTGTGTCCCGTCCAAAATCAAAATTCCTATTTTGTCACATAGGTCTTAGCTGTTTCTCTTGTTCTTACTTCACTTTCATACAGAAGTGACAAAAACTTTGACCTTTTATCTAATGCTGACTAAACCTCCAAAGTATTTTTTCTGACTAATACCACACCACCTTTTTATTATTTTTTTGCATCTGTAGTGACATTAGGAGCCCCAAATGCCTTCATAATGTTGCTTATGGCTGTTTAGTACCGCATGAATAGCCACTTTTCATGCTACTTCCTTGTTCTTCACCTGCCCTTTCTCTGGCAGGAGTGCTGTCTCATTATGATTGTGTGCTGTCAGTGCTTATGATGATGGGCATTTCAGTTCATTTCCTTCTGCTCCATTGCTTTTTCATGAACAATTCCATCCTGTTATAGTCTCCACAACACTTGATCTGTACTGCTGTGAACTACATTTTTTTTATAATTACTTTTGTTTAAGAAAAAATATACTGGTAACATATGAATGTACACTTAGCTTAGCACTGCTCTCCAACTTTAAGGGCAACTTTTTTCCTCTTATTTTTATTATTGCCTTGTAGAACGCCCTAGAATTTATCAGCTCTAACGACAGAAATTCCTTTTCATGAGATCCCAAATGAATTTAATAGAAGTAGGCTGTAAAGGCTTAGATAGACAAGCAGATAGGCGAACAGGTATCAAAAATAGCTCATGCAACAGCAAGCTATGAAACCAGAAAGGGGAGAGGCATTCATTTCTGTTATTCAGAATCCCAAATTTAGTTCAATAGCTGTAACTGCTACATCCCTATTTAGGAGCATCACTTTGGTAAGGCATGTTTAAATTTCATGTCTGTGAATAAACTTTTTGCTGGTTTTAAATAACAGATACTGAAATCAAACTAAGCATCAAACAAGAAAATACAGATGTATATCTGGTGGGAAGCAAGGACACAGTTACGCAGGAGGATTTGGACGTATTTAAGCAGGCTCGCGAACTTTCCCTGGAGGTAAGACTGTTTTATAAAATGCAGTTATGTATATAAATTAAAACATGGTTCATTTTTATATTTGTCATACATCTTAATTTTCAGTGAATTCCTTTTCACCTACTGTGACATGCTTGTAAATTGAATTTTGGAGACGCTGTGTATGCAGTGGGTCTCTTAGATAGGAGACAAGGCACTGGAATAGGTCATTTGAGTGACACTTTTGAAAGATCTCCTTGGGCATTTTGGATACAGGACTATCACTGATTAAGTTCAGAGATTCAGCACAGGTGAAATCCTGGCCTGGACTGAGATGATGGTCAGTAAGAATGTGCTTTGATTTTCCTGTGAAGAGAAAAGAGTCACATTGTAAAGTGAAGTCTGTCTCAGGAAGTGCTGTGTGGTAGAAACAAAGTGGCCTTAGGAAGTCTGTAACCTTATTTTGATTCATCATTTATCACACTTTAGGTTTAAAATAACATAGCTGACTGTAGTAGCAAAAATGCTTGAGCTGAATTGAACTAATGACTAATGCCATTCATACCAACTGGTGGTGGTGTTCTTCTCTAAGGTATGTGCTAGTAATTTAAACTTACTGAGACTGAGCTGGTTTTCTTTACCATGGAATCTGGTCAGGGCTGCAGATTGGTTTTAATTTTTAATTCTTTTTTTTTTTTTTTTTTCCATAACAGTCTTTTGAATGTTATTTGTCAGTGAAATGAGCAAGTTGTGATAGATTTATATGTTGCAGGAAGCTCTTCACAACTCAATTGTGAGGTGATTTTGCCCTTCAAGAATGTGTCTTTTGAGAACATGAGTCAGAAGGGAGGTGCATTCAACTGCTTTTTAGAAAATTGCATCATAAACCATTATATATAGTGGAAGTCAATTATTTCCAGGATAAAAATAAAAGAACTAGCATTACTGGATGTAGGTCAGTGCAATGAATTTATCAGAGACTGAATTCAGAATGTCAACAAACATGAACCAGATTTGAACATTCAGCTTCATTATTAGTTTGTTTCCATTTGCTCATAGAAATTGTTCCCACCTCTTCGTCATTTCTAACATTCACATTCAATTAAAAGATGTGATGTGTTAAGATTTCTAAAATTGCTTGCAATTAAATTACTTATTTTTTCATCTTTATTCTATTTTTGTATTCAGCTGTTGTATTAGAGTCTTGCTGATCAATTCTGATCAGCTCAACTTCAGTATGTTAGCTAAGATCAGTTTGTTTTACTATACCACTGGCAGTTGTAAGATCAAGTTCCATGGTCTCCAGAAATGTTTTGCTGATACATTCTCCTTCCTTCTTTGTCATGATGACAGCTTAGTTTGAATTAGGATGGTAGAAAAGTCGTCTCACAAAGTGCTGCAGGAAAAGAGGATTCGGGCAGTTGTGCCTCTTCTGGGCCATTCATTATTTATTGCTTTTACTTCATGTTTGGCACACTGAAAAGAATTGTCATCTCTTATATCTCGCTGTTGGCAAACTCTATTCTCTGTCCATCTGGGCTGGAAAAATTTAATATATGAATATCATCATGCCTTCACTGGATGAAATTGATAGTAGGTTTCTGTTTACCTTCTCTATAACTAGTATTTTGCTTTTCTTGCACCTGACAGAAAATTGGGTGTAAAAACACTGGTGAAACAAGTGGACGATACCCTTCAGTGATTGAGTTTGGAAAATATGAGATCCAGACTTGGTACTCTTCACCTTACCCACAGGAATATGCAAGGTAGTGAGTTGTCAAGATCATCATTTACTATTGTCTATAATTACATAATTTACTTTCTTACTCTTCTGTAATTGTTTGTAATTTATTTGTATAACTTCTAAGAGCAAATATGTTTTTGTAATTGCAAGAGAGGCTAAGAAGTTGCATTGTCTTTTTCTGATTCTAATCAAAGATGCTTTAAAAGCACTGATTTTTATTTTTGTCACAGTTCTGCATAGGCTTTAGCTTTGCAGCATATATTGGTATTTCTTTTAATACAAGCTGTAACCAGGTATGTCCAACTTGTGGCCACTTAAAGCAATTCATTTTGTTTGCTGTCTAGAAGTTGTTAACTTCCTTTTTGTCCTTTTATTTTATTTATTCATTTTTATGGCCTAGAAGTCTGTAAATGTTAGATAAATAAGTCAGTGTGGCACCTGGCACAGGATGCCTTAGAGTCAGTTGAAAGCGTGAACTAGTATCCGTGCTTGGTAGACGCCTGTTGATTTTCACATGTGCTGAAAATACATTTTTTATGAATCCACTGGAAATTTGCAGAATGGTATATTCATCAAGTGGTTTACTGCAGAAGGCAACCAAGATATGTGCTCTGTTCCAAAAAGCCATTGCATGGTATTGATGTATGCTGCCTTTTCTCTTTTCTCCCTTATTCCTCAATGTTGCCCTGTTTCTATAGTGGGAATGAGGAACATATTGTCAATTGATAATACAAAAACCATGGTCTAAAAAAAAAGATAAAAGTGCATTTCTTTATTCTTATTACCAGTGCTTTTATAGTGTTATTTATTGTTTCATTTTTATCTTTTTGTTTTAGTTTTCCTTTTAATCTCTCAATTTGTATCACGTTGTGTGTGAGATACCTGTGCCATTAAGTAAATTAAAACAAATAGAGGCATCGTAATGGTCAGTCATTAGCATGAGACAGTAATGGGATAGCATTTCTAGGAGACAATGTGGTTCTTGGCCATAAGTACAGTGGGATTACATAATGGAACAAACAGTTCAGACTATTTTTGTGTTGATAAGCTTTCTTAGAATCTCGGAATAGTGTAAACCATGGCTCCGATCCCAGGATGTGCTGGTAGCTTCTGAGCAGAGACTCTCCTCTGCTCTAAAACTTTGTAGACTGATTTTTGCAGCAGCCTTCCAGTGCTCTAGTGATTTTAAAACATACATTTGTAGCCATGAAATACTCTGTAAGGGGTGGTTTCTATTATGCACAACACTTGTCAGCATTGTCTAACACTGGTCATGTAAGTTAGTTGTTTTTCACCCAAACTGAGTCCTCCATGGAGGGGAGGAATAGTCATCTAGTATGCATTGTGTGTATGCGTTGTGTCATGGAGATGAGTAAAATCCCATCACAAGTTGCTGTCCCATCTAAATATTAGGAGTAGAATGGGGACAAAATTAATCTTTAAGCTTTTTCTGCATCCAAAGTAAGGAAAATTGAAGGGAGTGACATTGCTTTGTATTCTGCTGTGTGTCCCTTTTGCGTTCATTGGAAGGAAAAGGGTGAAACTGGAGATAGGACTCCAGTCTGCCTGATGGAGTCTTGATGGAGATCACATCAAAAGCTTCTGCGGAATATGGGGAAGGGGAAGAAGTAACAGGGATCTGTACTACAACAGTCGACTGTAATCCAACTCTGTCAAATCAGTTTTACCATGGTTGATTTCTCATTTTTCTTTTCTAATGGCTGATGTAAATATTTAATCATTCCCTGTAATATGATGTTTTTTCTTTTTATTATTTTGTTTAAGAAAACTTATGCAATATTTACTTAAGGGGCTTTACATTAAAATGGGGATGGGCTTGTCACTTTGTAATAACTTTTCTGTTTACAGGATTTCACTATTTTTTATAAAATATCTTTCTAATCTTTATACAGACTACCAAAGCTTTACCTGTGTGAATTCTGTCTTAAATATATGAAAAGTAAAAACATTTTGCTAAGGCATTCAAAGAAGTGTGGCTGGTTTCATCCTCCAGCCAATGAAATCTACAGAAGAAATGACCTGTCAGTGTTTGAGGTAGGTACATCAAAATCTAGATTTCTGAAGTGAAATTACTAGTAGACTTTACAGACTGGTTGTAGAATGATGGTGGTGGAAACTTCAGCATGCTTGAACACTTCCTTGCATATTCTAATTAGACTGCAAAAACAAGTCCATCTTCCCAGTTCTATTCCACCCTGCCACACGCAGTCATGACTAATTTTCTTAACTTGTACTTTGTAAATTACTCAGCCTTTTAAGATATTTATGTAGTATATATTTGAGATAGAATCTGAAATGGAAGCTGTTATACTGAATTACCTTTCCCTCTCAGCAGAAGTGCCTTTCACCCTTTCATTTCTGGCTATTTGAGCATTTTGAATGTAGGGAGAGTACTAAAGATAATGTTCTGTATAAAAACATGCAGTGCTGTTTATCATATACTGTTCTTGAATTACAGATATAAGTTACTTAAGTGCTTTTGCCTTCCTTCTGGATGTTTGAGAATTAAATGTCCTGGTTGAATGATGGAGGTTCAGTCCAATTTCAGCCACAACAAACTGCCTTTAATTTAGAAATTACAGAATTGATCTAAAGAGTGTATAGTCTTCTATAATCTAAATATTTTACTGGGAGACTTCTACTGTAAATGTTTTTGAGTTTTTAAGAGTATCCTAGACAATAGGAACCTTTTATATGAGATAGCACTCCTGCAGTTATTAAAGCTGGGCATTCTCCTGTTGGCAGTTTCTCTATAATCATTACCAGCGGTGCTAACAGAACAGACTGTCAGGGGTGCCCTGACTTCTTTTGAGAGTTCTTCTAAACAGCTGTACTTGGATGTGTATGTTATGCTAAATTCTTTTTAATTGCAGGTGTTATGGATTCTACTTTAATTTTATGTTTTCGTAATGTATGAATGTCTGTTTTGCTAGGTAATTGCCATTGTCTAATCAAACAACGTTAAATGCAGTTTTGGAGTTCTTAAATTTAAAAAAAAAAAATCTTAGTATTTGTGTAATTAACTTGTTTGGTTTTGTGCTATTAAAAAAAATAGCTATCTGCATCAAGATTGTTTCCTTCCTGAGCTGAGTAATTATTCCGAGTACTGTAGACGTGCCAGCAAAAGGCTTGAGTTATAACAGACTTAATTCTTTTTCAATTAAAAACCAGACTTGTTCTGTCAGCCCAAAATAATTAGCCTTTTCTCTGCTAGTAGCTGTTAAGATCTGTGCAGCATACAACCATAGGCAAATTTTGTTATTCAGTTTATTTTCATAAATAAAGTACTGGTAAGTCATGAATAAAAACTTGTTTAAAACAAAGTAAAATACATCTCTTAGTGGGGAGGAAACCGCACATCCAAAAAAAACACACAGAAAACAAGGTGCATGTGAAAGAAATGTTCAGAATTTCTCTCTACTGCTCTTACCCCTTTCTCAGTTCCAGGTACTTCTATAAACACATATGAAGTAGTCTTTCTTATATTGAAGGCTAGCATGAGCAATTATTCTGATAACTGTAGAAAATTACTCATCAGCCAATGTCCTTTCTCAGATGTACTTTCAGGAACTCTGTGTGCCCATTTCATGTTTGACAGAATGAAGGGTTTGTGGTTCCCTTTGTGCTCTATGTTTTCTAGAGAGAGATAAATGAGTTTGGCATTTAAGACTTGCGTACCTCTGCTAAGAGCATGACTTTGCCAGATTTGAGAGAAGGCTTTGACATAGTTTACTACTATGTTGTAGCCAAGAAACTTTGACAGCTGCTGTTTTGTTTTTCTTCCTATTTGCATTTAAAGCTGATGAACAAGCTGGAGTTGCTTTGATTTTTTTTTTTCTTTTTTTTTTTCTTTTTTTTTGGTACAAATATTCTTGCTAAAAAAGATAGCTTATATAATTGTGTTTTCAAACTTCTGGCTTACCCACTGATGATTTTTTACTTGGCGTTCTCCTTTACACACTTGCTACTAAGAGTGAAATGAAGGGGAAAGGAAAAAAGAAAAAAAAACCTTTGAACAATGGAGTGAGTTGTATGAGAGCTTAATCTAGTTGATAATGTTCTCAAGTGCTATGTGCAAGTATATTCCACTGCCTTCATTAGTTGTGGCTGTGTTTTAAACGTGTTGGCATTTTTTTTCTTTTTAATTCAGATCACACAAGTATGTTACAGATGTCACTTTGAAATATATACAAAAGGTTGAGATTTACTCATTGATAAATAGGTTTCTTTCTAGAAGCAGAATAAAATGTGGTTTCCTTTTAGCACTGTGTGCATACTGTTTGGCTGTCTCTGTGAATGAAATATAAATAGTGACTTTATCAAAGAACATCATTACAAGCAAACATTTCCATTAACATTATTTCAAAAAGTCTGTTACCTTTGAACCTTCCTTTTCAGGGAGTAACTAATTGATCTAGGAAATCTGTATGTATGTCTGGCTTTTCTATAGCTGTCTGCATCACAGCTTGACTCTTTACACTCATAACATACCTAGACTAATTGTAGTACTTAGTCTCAAAATTTACTTCTCGTGCTCAGTAGGGTTTGGTCTAGCATAGAGTTTTTACCTTGTTTTATTTATCCAAAACATGGCTGTGATTGATAACAAATTGGCAGCCCGTTCAATGGCCTAAACGCTTTAGTGATTCAACATAATGCACTTCATTGTTTTTTATTTTTGTGTGTGCTGGATGCCATAGCCATTTAGCAAATCACAGTTCAATGTAGTTTTCAGTAATACACTTTTGTTGTCTGCCAGTCTTGTTCACTAGGTTCCTGGAAGTAAGTTAAGGAGAGAAATCTGACTTAAGTGAAGTAACTTTGTTTAATAAAGCTAGATCCTGAGATGATATGTATACATGTGAAGTAATTAGGACAAGCTGGAAATTTCTTAATGAACAAGAAGTGGGAATATCTCTCCTGAACCTTAATTTTTTTTTTTTCTCCTGTAATAGTAATCTTTTTCATGTTTCTGCCTAGCACATGAGTGATTGAAGAAGCTATTTTGTTGTAACGTGTCAATGGCTTTGGAAGTAACTGCATCTGTCTTGCTTTCTAGGTTGATGGAAACGTGAGCAAAATTTATTGTCAGAATCTTTGTTTGTTAGCTAAGCTCTTTCTGGACCACAAAACCTTGTATTATGATGTTGAACCATTCCTCTTCTATGTTCTTACAAAAAATGATGAGAAAGGATGCCATTTAGTTGGATATTTCTCTAAGGTAAAATAAAAAAAATTGTATTTTAAAACATTTCTATCTTCTCATTATCCTTAATATTGTGTCAACAGCAAAGAAGAAATTGATTCAGAAACTTAAAATGCTCTGTGTAAATCTGAAATGGAATGTAATTGGTCTCAAATGTACTAGTACTGTCTTTTCTCAGAGACTGATGCAAACTTAGAAATTGCACGTACATTTAGCCATGCATATTTTTTTTTCAGAATGTGTTGTGGTTTGTAGTTGTGCAGCTGGAAATTAAATCTTTTTCTTCCCCTGTCGGATTTACCATTGTCTACTAAGTCTTACATCAGAAAGTGCTGGATGTTTGGAATTACGTTGATTTCCATGTGTTTTTATGGCTTTGCTGCTAGCAGTTCAGCTTGCCTAGTCAGCCATGAATGGCCACCTGTGTTCATCTTTGTTTCTCTCTTGTGTAGAGTCCAATCTAATACAGAACATAAGAACACAAGGCCTAACTTGATCGTGGATTTCTTCCTTAGAGTAGAGGCCTTTTCTTGTGACGCCACTTTGAATTTTAAAGCAGTATTTGCTGCTATAGACAAAAATAGTACTCCTGTGGACTGTCTTGACAAGTGGTAACAAAAATAGTGGTGAATGATAGTTAGGTATGCTTGCAACAAGAAGAGCATCTCAACTTGCTTGGAAGAAATTTGATTACTTGGCATATAGTTAGAAAATCCATACTTCTTGTCTGTAGTATCACCACCTTCTTTCGGTGTATTGTTTCCTTTCTTTATGATTAAATTAGATTTTTTTTTTAATTTATTTAAAGTGTAAAAATCATGTCAGAGTACCTGCATACTGCATGGTGATCTGTTGGGCTGTTTTGTGACCTTTCAAATTGTAGGTCTTGCTGAATTGTTACTTGCTGAAGTAACAATTTATAGGTACAGTTTGCGCACTCTTATGTCAGCTGTACATACAGCTTGTGAGGTCCAGACAGGTCAACTCTGATACTGGCAAATATTTCCTAGTGGTCTGAGGTACTGCGTGTATCCAGATGAATCTCTCCTGATATTTCTTCAGACATTCAGCGAGAGTAGATTTTGTTCTCCTACTCTACCCTGTCTAATCAATAGTTTTGGTGACTGTCAAGTTTTTGATATCATAATTCAAGACAAAACTTTACCATCTTGAATTCCTCTTCAGTAATGAAATTATTTGCATGTGCCCACTCTTTTTCAAGTGTGTGTTTGTGTGTGTGTTCCTGCTGAGAAAAACAATGTTGCTTTTCTTCCCTCAGTCCAAATGTATTGGCAGGGTGTGTACTTAATACTTTCAACAGTCCTGAGAGCTTGGGGTCCTGAGTAGCGTTTGTAAGCTTGTCTAGAGAAAATAATACTTTCAGATTCATTTTACCACAGAAAATTAAAAAAGCTTCTAAAATAAAGCATTTGTATCTAATTTCATACCTGAAGAGATGTTGGTTTCCAAACATGCTGGAATGTGGTCCTGTCAGCGTGATTGCTAATCTGATGTCATCTTATGTGTGGAGCCTGAAATAATGGGTGGTATCTTGAGCTACCTGTGTGCTTGCACTGACTTCTTCTTTATCTTTAGTTGATAAGGTCTTCTTCAAAGCTACTAAGTGCTGATTTCTTGTTTTTACTGTAATCTCTTAAAGGCTGCAAGGGTTTAAGACTTTATTTTCATCAGTAAGGTCTAAAGAACTTAAAACCTAAAAACTATATTGTTAGAAAAGCTTCCTGGTTATAATTCTTCCTTCCATTGTGTTTATCAGCTGGTGCAATACTTGCCTGCATTGTCTTAATGTCATATGACTTCATTTTGTCTGAAAGAGCTTTGAATTTTGAGCATTCTGACTTCGTTTGGGTTCAGGTGAGAAGCTTTTAGCTCTGAAAATGTTAGTACAGCTTGGTTCAGTGGATAATAGGGTGTTCTCCTTGCCACTTTCCACTTCAAGACCATAAAAAGATGGAAGACAGTAAGCAGTTAGTGTAGTCATTGCGGGAAATATAACTTCACCTTGCATATGGATATTATTTTCCCCTTTTATATCCTTGAGAGAGAGGTCAGTGAAGCATGAAAATATTTTCCTCTTCTCCATCCTCCTCCTTTACAGTGCTTAACCTTCATTATGCTGTTTAGACAGCGTATCTAATTTTCAAGGTGCTGAGTAGCTAACTAGTAAAAATAAATATTTTGAAGGGTATGTTTGATTGATACTTCCTTCTTATAATTAAATATTAACATTGAATTTCTCGACTTTGGTACTGACCTCAAGCATCTGTTCACCTTATTGGGATATTTTGAAAGGATAGTGGCAGGTGCAGGCAATTGCCCACTTCAGCAGTGCTTTGACATACTTGATCTGTTTCTCCTTCCCTCAGGAAAAGCTTTGCCAGCAGAAGTACAATGTCTCCTGCATAATGATCATGCCCCAATACCAAAGGCAAGGATTTGGAAGGTTTCTCATTGATTTCAGTAAGTGAAGTGTTTTATTTACATTTGTGGTCTAGGGAGCTGTTGATTATTATAAGAAACTGTTATATGTAAAACTTTATTTAACTTGCTTTGTTGTTTTTATCAATAGCTAATGTGATTTGTGTTTATATTTGCATAGGATAGGAAAGCTCCCTGAAGTGAAAAACTTAGCACTGCTCTGTTATTGTACTCCAGGAGATTGAGAATGGATCTCTCAGCAGTAATATTAGCTCACAAAGCTATTACCCTGAATGAATTGTCTAAATTACTTTCCATTTTGCCTTGCTCATTAGTAGAAGAGGTAATTATTTGTGATTAAAGCTTAAGAAGATGTTAGTCCAAGGCATTCTCTACATTTTAATATTTCTGACTTTTATGTTCTTTAGCTAAAAGAACTGTTTCAGCTGAAGAATTGCTACATAGAAGGAATGTTTTTTGCTTTTTGTCTTAAAATACATCATTTCTTAGTGGAAATGGTTACAAAGAAGTTCAGGTGTTCAAACGTGTTCTACAGCTTTGTTTTGCTGTGTTTTATGACCAGTTAGAAAGTTTGAAGTATAGATTTGTTATTTCTCAAATCTTAAAGCAGCGATGAAACTCTAAGCAAAATTGTCTAAGGAATCTTCTCAGCTAAATGTCCTCAGGGCTACGTATTACAACATTTTATTGTAATTTAAAGGGAGGATGATGCATTCTGTATGTAGTGAGAGAAGTGGTGAATCTGTTTTTCACTGTTATTTACGATTTTTAAGGCACTGTAGGATTATGTGACAACAGATAAAGTTAAGAAAATAAGATTCCTGCCCAAAAGGTGTGTGCTAGAACAATAAAATGCAAATTAAAATACATTGCAGTGTAACAGCAGGACAAAGGAAATAGTTTCTAACTGTAGTTCTCAAGTTCTGGGTCTTAAGTATGCTACCCAGCTTGACTATGTTAGTGTTAATGAAGATACTTAGTATGTTTCTTAATTCAATGGCTTTTTAAACAGTCTTCACTATACCCTTGTGAGTTAGGTAAGGCTGGTCTTGAACCACTTAATCCACCATTGAAATGCAGCCATCACTGGTGTGGAACGCAGCAGCTGTTCTATAGCGTGCATTCTGCACCGTTTTAGGAAAGACAGTGAGAAATAGTGTGTATTCCGGAAATGCAGAGTGTGAGTTTAAGCTTATTACTTAGAAATTGACCCTTGCCTGAGGATTAGCATCTCTTGCAAAATGAGATAGGAATGTTAGGCAAACTGGTAAGTACTTACAGGCTTTTTGATTTTTTTTTTCTACTGTGGTGATGTTCCAAAAATAATAATAATAATAATAAAAATAATAAAAGAAACCAACACAATTTCAGCAAACATTTCTCTACTTGAATGCTGACACAGCACTGGAATTTTATGTCTACAGAACTAATGGTATGGCTACGAAAGCTGTAGGTTCCACAGAAGATGTGTGTTTGAATATCCTGTGTCTTTCTGGATCTTCACTTTTGATGTTATTGTGCCATGTGCTGCTTCAACTGTAAGAAAATTTGTAGTGTGTTCTGTTGCCCCTACCCTTCTGTAAAATCTGAAGCCATTGCTTCATCCAGATTAGTCAGCTCAAAATAAATCTCCACCAAAATAAAAATCACCCAAAACCAGTTATTTTTTCCCCTAGGATTTTAATCGTGCTTCCCTTTCTTCTTTTGTAACTAATATCTGACCGCTGTCTTTTGCGCTTCACCTTTTCTTCCCAATTCTAGTTTACTGCAAATAATCACTCTAACAAAGGCTGAGAATTTGGGATATTGCTGAAGCCCAGTTATCATTTGAAATTTGCACAAATCATGTTTAAAATAGTTTAAAAAATGCCAGCAAACTGTCATACTTTCATAAATTTACCAGAAGATAAATTTTGTGCTCTGAATGTTTAATCTCCATGTATCATGCATGTAACACATCTAACGGCTGTAACTTTGAGTTCTGTGAAGCAGTCACTGAAAGTTGTTGACTTTTTAGCAGTGACTAAAACTGTTCATGGACCGAAATAATAACAATAAAAGACCAAACTGTTGAGCAAGTAGTATTCAAAAGATGATATTTCCAAACCACAGAGGGAAAGATCTCAAATACTTTGCGCAGGCAGTTGAGTGCTCATGTTACTTTATGTTTATCTGTACATTTGACAGTTGGAAAGGCTGGGAAGAGCACAGCCTTAAACCATTATATAGCTTCTGCTTTGTCGGCAATCTGCTGAATGTGTAGTTTGTAGAACAAAATTAGTTGATTTGATTTACTATTGATTTGCAATAGTGCAGATTTGATACTCTCTTTACTGTAAGATAAAACTAGTTCGACCTGTTTCATTTTTTCTAGAAGCATGTCTCATTTGAAAACAAAGTGGTTTTCATGGAGTCTTCATTTTGTTTACACTGAGTTTGCTTTATTAAGTGTTCTCTTCGACAGCCTGATTTTTGAAATGAGGAACCTTAATGTACTTGTTCTATTTAATACCTTCCTACCTTTTTTACAGGATAGTAATCGTTGCCAAACTTTTTTTGTTCCCATTTTTTCTTTTTTGTTTTCTGTAAGGCTGACCGAATTGTAATTGCAGTGTTCCACCTGAGGGAAGATAATTTATAAACTTCCTTGTGAATCTTTTGTATATGCAATGAATTAAGCTAGGGTCTACTTGCCCAGAACTTAAGTTGATCCAGAAGTAAACAAAACAGCAGGCTTTTATTGCATAAGATCCCCATCTGTATTTTTTTTCCCCCACTATCTGTGTATGAGACCACATAGCTATTGTTCCTATCATGGGAATTGTGTGTAGTGAGTCTTTGTCTTGCAGCAGTTCAGTCTGTGCTACTCATCGAGTTTTGACTGTGCAGGCATTGAAGCTCCTATCTTGTGGCTGCACCTTTCCATGCATATTTCTTTTATACTTCAGCAGCTTCTCCTTTCAAGATTTTTTTCTTTATTTAATTGTCTTGAGATCTCAACAGTATAAAACCCTTCATATGCTTGTTGCTTTTATACATTTAGCTTCGATACAAAAAGAAAAAAATCTTACTATTTCTTTGTTTTCTATATCTAACACAAAGTTTTCTATATTGCTAGAATGGAATATTACAGTATTTCATATTTGTTTAATGGACTATTTTTCTCCGTAAGTTTAATGCAGTCTTTGGATGGATGCTTCTTCACAAAACTCATCTTATGATAGTTCCTTAATTTTGCTTGCTAGATTACAAATTCCGTGCTAGTGGTCCCAGTGCATTTACTACAGGAGCAGTTAAAAGAGGCGGGGGGGGGGAATAAAAAAAGCATGCAACAAAATAAGGTTAAACCTGTCTAACTGTGCTGGCTAACACATTGCCAGGTTGTTTGCATCTCGGTAATGATCGGGTTCAGTGCCCGGGAGCAAAGTCCGTGATAGTCTTTTGTTATTTAGTTTGAGGGTGTTTCTGGTATAGTTGATTTGTATCAGTTTCTTCTTCCCCATCAGATTTTCTTCTCTTTTTGTTTTGTCTGTTCCTTGTGAAGTGATTATTTTTGTGTGACAGAAGAATCTTTTAAAAATGTTGCTGGGATTCTGTTTGGATTCTTTGTTTTGTGTGTATTTTCTGTTTTGTTTTTCTGTACATTTAGGGAGATAGGTGCTGACTCTTCAACCTTTTGTACCACTTACTGTGTACAACTGTAATACCTTTAAATAAAGCTATTTTTTCATTAGTTTGGGCTATCTACTGCTTCTGTTCTGGAGATAGGGCTTAGTTATCTGTGAGGAGTCTATAACAGGGAATGACTGATTCAGGCCTATTGATGGAAGAGAAGAAAAGTTAACAACTAAAACCACTCTGTAGATTATATATGACTTGAGGAGTTCTCTTCTTGTATGAGAAAAGTGTTAATGTCCTTGTTTGCTCATTTCCCTGTAGCTGGTATCTCTTTCTTGGCCAAATAATTTTATTCTTCCTCCTTTCAAATAGTTGACTAAATCTGAAGCCCTCATTTGTAGAAGCAACGGAGTACCAACAGCAGCAGTGCTTGTGCTACAGTTAATGCATCTCACTAAGCAAGGCATGTTTCTGAAGGAGGAGAGGAAGATAAATTTGGTGCAACACATAAAGCAAAAATAATTTCTTAATGTAAAGAAAGTAATTGTGTATTTTTTCTTAAATGCTTTTCATGAGTGAGCATCAGAACAATTAATAAAAGAGGTTGGTACCGTAACTGTCATTTATAAATTGTTAACAGTGAGAGAGAGATCTGTTCTTTGGCTCAAAGCCACTTAGATTTGTGTCAACATTCATTAGGCTATACTGCTTCTCACTAGGAGGTAGCTAAGCAAAAAGGCTGTGTATGAGATTTGCTGTGGTGGTGGGTTCGTTTGTCATTTACATCTTTGAAGAACTTGGGTGTAGATCTGGAACCTGCAGCCTGTTTCTTTGATCTCAATTCTAGTCCTGTCTTCTCACTGTGAATTGCTACAATTACTTGTGAACATACAGTGGTTTGAGGGCTGCACATACTGATTCAAAAAAAATATTCTGGGAGAAAGTGAAGAGGAAGGACGGATGTCCTTGAAGATTGTTGTTAAACCCAGATTGCTTACTGATCCCATATGCTTTCATTGAAAATTAGGGGACAGCAGTAGGCTAGTGAATAGGACAAATAAATAAAATCCTTTCCTAATGACTTTACGTTTTTCAGTAGGAAACTGGAATGAGACAAAATAAGAAAGTTACTGGAATGGAAATGGTGGTGTTTTTTCTTTTGAGTATACTGAAACACAATACGCTATGCTGGACTATTAACGGATTATCTAAATGGCTAAAAGAAAACAGAAGTAATAACAAGAGGGGGTGTCATTTCATTCTGCATTATGATCTGTTCACATATGTTTGCTATATATCCCTAGCTAGTGGTGTTTTTTTAATCACCTATGTAGGCTTATCTTACAGTAGCAAGTTAAGGGGGGCAACTGATAGAAAACTTGGTGTTCAGTTGGAAACAATTCTGTTGTTTCTGCTTAATTATAAAATAACTTCAGGAAAGCAAAGCAGAAAAGAAGTTGAGATGGATTCTGTAATGGAACATGGATATTATTGGAGATAAGATGAGATATCCATGTGTATGATATTTAAGTCCTAATATGCTAATGAACCTGTTGGGAATCATTTCTAAGGCCTGTGTATTTCTTAGAGCTAGTTTAAAGCTCCTGTGGGCTTTGGGTGTTTGAATCTACTCTTTTTATACGTGTGAATATAGAATTGATACTCTAAACTCCTTGACCTGATCATAGGAAGTAATGCATTGGCCAAAAGTAATATTTGGAATGAAAAGAAAAACAACAAACCACCAGGATTTTTTTTTGTTATTTATAATTACTTGAACGGAATATGAAGTGGAAATAATGTTTGAAAAACAAGGGTGGATAAACTCCTGTGGACAGATGTCAGTGTTCCTTTCCAAAATCTGATGTTAATATATTTTACAGTTCTCTGTTACAAATATTGAAATATGGCAGAAATGCAGTCTATAAATAAATTTACCTTGGGGCAAAAAACCAAGAACAATAAACAACTATATACAGTTATGCTTTGCTATGCACTCTAATTAGAACATAGACAGGGAATGGAGTGGAATCATGTATCCCATAACCAGGAGCATTTTGATGTTCCCTTCCACGCAGTACAATCCTGAACTGCTTCCATACTGTTGAGGATATGGCAAACAACAACACAGAGTGAGAAGAAGAGGTTGAGGGTAGAGAGGAATGGGATTATTTTTTTTTTTCTTATGGCCTTGTCTGCAGAAATGTATACTCAACCTACACTTAAGAAACCAACACTGCTAATGTAACTATTTGAATAGAACAGACGTGCTTGTTATTTCCCATGATGACCAATATTTAATCTTTCTCTTTTTTTTAATTATCAATTTGCTTGTATACTTCAATACAGAGTACTGTGTTAATCTTATGGTTGTTCCTGTTGATACTTGTTTACAGATATATTGTGGCTGAATGAAAGGCAGAACTATCTGCCTTTTCCCTTCTTTTCCTTTAAAAGGGAGCTGAAGGTCTGTGGGAGCTGTGAATTTGTTGAAGGAACTTGAATGCTGCTGCTGCTTATTTTATGTTCTTTTCTTGACAATTGATTATGTTGCTGACCTCAAGGTGTGAGTTTGGCCTCTCCTAAATAACTAATAAGGAACATTCTGTCAAGCTGAGATTTAGATGAGGGGGGAATAAAGATGGATTTTGAATCAAGCTTTGTTGACCTAAGATTATTCCAAGAAAATCACCCTCTTGGGATTTCTTGGCATCACATTTATATAGCTTCAAGACACTGTGCATATATCAGAGCTGCAAAAGAAATCGGGAATGTCACTTCACATAATAAAGCTAAGAGTGTTCTAACTGAAGAGCATCTTTATTTCAGCTGGATTTCAGCTGGAATTTAAAACACCTAAAAGGCAAGGTGAAACATGCAATGAAAACAAATTTTTGTTGGACTAAGCTGTGCTTATAGGGCATGAGTAAGCTAGAGAAGCTGTCTGCTTGAGTTTAGTGATTGAAAACGGATTTTAATTAAATAGTGCATCTTCAGTGGTCAAAAATTTGGCTGCATAGAGATGTTCTACTGCAGCAAGTCAATGGACAAAGCAAAAGGTATTTGTTTGAGATGTGTAGCGTGTTGCTCTGTTATTGAGGCACTTCCAGCATCACAGCAAGTTGTCTAACCTCAATGAGATAATCTTGTGGCTTTCTTAACAGGTGTCTTCCATTGTTCATGCCATCACTTATCAGGCAGTTCTACTTGTAAAGAAATGACTTTTTTGCTTGCTTACTGCTGTTTTGAGTAACAGTAGATGTTTAGAAGATTGCTGTGTCTTGAACTTAGGTTTTTGACGTGCACTGCTATAGATGTATTTTTCATTTGGTAGATAGTGCATACTTTTATTACGCAATTTCTGTATTTACTGACTTAAATATCATTGTGTGTTTCTGTAACAACTTCCTTTATCTATTGGATCTTTTTTCAAAATCTTAGTTAATTTCTTGTTCTACAACGTCCTTTAGTGTAATGAGCAGCAGTGATGGTTTGTAGCCTGTGTAAGACAAAAGTGCAGTTATCTTTTACTTTACAGAGTGTTGGTGTCATGACCACTTAGCAAATACAGCATTTGCAGTGATGTGCTTCTTTATCAAGGTGTATCTTTAGCTTTTCAGTGCTGACTCCCCATTTTATTTTTTTGCTCATGTTCTTCAGTATTACAAAGCTCTTTATTGCAGGTAGGAGTAAAAGACTGATAGGAAGAGGCTGTGAGCTCAGGATCTTGGTTATTTACTCTAATACTGCTAAAACTATCTCTGGTACAGTTCCTGGATATCAATCGCTCTCCAAGTGGCAACGATTTTCCTGAATCTGGAAAGAATCTAGGAGAGTAACCTTAACAGCTAGATCAGACATTTGCTCTCTTCTGGTGAGTTGGAGATGAAAAGGTATGGTTGCTATCTGTCTTTTTGGCCTCAGGGCCACAGAAAGATTCTGGGTATGTTCAGTTTATTTGTTAGGTTAGGCATAGTCTCCTACAGTCAGTCTTCCTGTCTTGTCCATTGAAATCTTATTCTATGAGTATGTAGATCCTATAGAATGGCAAATATACAGAATTTTCTAATGAACAAGCTTGTTTTATTTCTTTAGTAGTGTTTATGAAAGTAGTGTCAATTTTTAAAAGAAACTTGTTTTACACTAAGTTGTTTCTGCAACTGTTTGGTACCACTTATTAGTTAATTGTAAGGTGTAAATTTAAATGATTTGGTGATTTAATAAAATATTGTATTAAAAGTTGAGAACATTCTGGCCATGCTAATTATTTTATGAACTGTTTTACTTGCTGGCAAACTTATTCATCAAATTGATGGTCAGGACTGATGTCCCCTACACATGCAAGTCTCACCTTTAAGGGTACTTCAGTTTCTTTTCTCTTGTTCCTGCTTTCACTCCGCTTATAAGCAGTCCACTTTGTACACAGAACCTTCACTTAAGGGGTTTATTGGCATCTGGCTCAGACAAAATAAGTGTTAGCCAATTAGTTTGCTCAAAGGATGCCTTTTGTTGGTCTGACTGTAATTCAGTCATTTTTACCTTTCCTTTGCTTCACGAAGAGAATTTGTTTAGCTCTAACCTCTTCTGTGAAGCTTTCTATAAAGGAACTAAAGGTTTTGGGCCCCCTGTGTAGAGCTTACTTGGGGATATGGAAAGGAATGAGAGCTGGCATTATTTCTTGTAACAATAATGAGAGAATCTTTGGCTTACTCTGTTTATGAAGAAAGCTTTTCTTCAGTCATACAAAGAAGAAAAGAGAATATAGCAGGTTGTTCAGTGATCTGAGCACCTCAAGTTACAACTAGTCTTTTTTTTTTTGTCTAATGTTTGTGTGGATCTTGGGGTTGGGGTTCTTTGAAGCTGCCTTAAAAGCACTTTCAAAGAGAGTACTGACACCTATTTAAGGCCCTCTATCCTTGACCTTCCATTGACATAAATAAGAACTGTCCAGAAGCACACAGAATAGCTATGGAGAAAATGGCAACGTGAGTTACAGTTTTAGTGATCTTAAGTCTTAATAAGCTCACAGTTTCACCTTTCCCATTTCTACCTTTTACTTGTGGTCACACCTCTATACTAGGAATGCTGAGCTGACTTAACTGCATTGAACTGTTCTGTCTGTTATGATTTTTCCAAATATCCTTTTGAATGTATTCTCACCTATTTATAAATTTAAAACCAAGTGTTTGTTTTCTGTAAGACAAAAGGAAGTCTCTTAGGATAACGTCAAATGCTGTTTTGAGGAGTATCTTCATTTTAGATACTGGTATATCCACAATTTCTCCAGGCAGCCTGTTCCAGCACCTCCCCAGTCTCTCAGTAAAAACCATCCCCCTGAGTAATCTAATTTAAGTCTCCCTTCTTTTAGTTTAAAACTGTTCGCCCTTGTCTTATCATGATCTATCTCTGTAAAAAGTTGATACAAATAAAGTAAACTTGAAGTGTGCCTAAAGCTGCATGCTTCAGTGCCATAGGACTGAAAGGGAGATTGTGACCCTTAGTTTTGAGTTAGGGTGATATGAGTCAGTTCACCTCACATCAATATTGTGCAAATTAATAGAAAGTACAGTAAAAAAACAGTACTAGTAAATGCATAGGTAAATGCAGTGCATGGAGAAGAAGAATGGACTCTGCTGTTTGCAGGAGCATTTGTACTTAACAAATCTGAGCAAGCTCTGAGGAGATGTCAAGAATCAAGGAGCTGAAACAGATCTGGTGGGTTCTTTTTGTTCAGACAAGTCCAAGCTAATTGTTTATGAACTTTACAAGATGGTTGCCTAGTTTGGTCTGTCCTGTGGTTGTTTTTTCTTCTTTTTCTGTTGGCTGCTGTCAGAGCAGGGTACTGGCAGTTGAACCTTTAATCTCACACAGTTTTACTTGTTTCAAGAAACCAAACAGTATAATGAAAGAAGCAGTAGATAAGTAAGGTTTTCAGAGACATGCACAGTTGTATTACTGTTACTGTTTTTGCATAAGCATTTTGTGAACTTTGCTGTAGCTGTTTATTTCAGGGGAGTTACATACTGAAAATGCAGCAGATTGAAAGTACAAGTTCGGGTTAATTTCTTCATTTGTATGTTTTAATGCCTGACTATCTCCTATTCGTGATGAAGTCTTAAAATATATACATCCTGCATTAATTTTCCCTTTCTCAGCTTGATTTTCTTGTAATTATTTAAAATGTTGAAGAAGATAAAATCTTAGTGACTCAGCAGAGGTTTACATGACAGAATTTAGAAGGCATGTGGCATGTTGCTTCACTCTGAAAGTTAACGCTAGACAGGAAATAAAAATCATTAATTGCATTTTAGAGTTCCTTCAGGTTTTCAGTTTGAGGCTTTCCATTATAAAGGTCAGGTAGATATAACGACAGTGGGGGTATATGTTTAATAGGATCATATTGTGCTCATGGCAGATGCTTCAGGGTAGACACATGAGCTGTCAAGATCATTGTTGTGTTTTGTTTTTTTAATTTACCTGCAACTTAGATCAATTATTTGGCATCTCTTTGGTAAGTGTAATTTAATAGATATCCTTCATATCACAGAATGTTAGAAATTTATTCAGCGCTTCTTACCTGCAGCTAAGACTGTTAGCTCACATCTGTGGTCCTGATACTATAGAACATGAGCATCTTGATTAAGCATGAGTTATATTGTAGAAAGGTAGGAGAAAAATATTAACAAGTTATTACTGTTCCCTTGAAGTTTTAGTATTTCGGTATAGAACAAAATGTTGAAATGACCACTAACCTCCAAATCCTCAACCATTGGAAGAAACTGATGTGCAAGGATATACTAGTAAGGTACTAAAACTATTTGTGATTGTCTTATTAATAATGCCAAACTCTTCATAGTGGTTTCTTATGAGGTCTTCTGCAATGTTTACCAAGGAGTTGTAATTTGCAATGATTTCATTTATGAGCAAAATGGAAGCTGAGGAAGCTTATAGACACTTGCTGTATCGGAGGTTTTTTTTTAATATTAAGTCAATGGTTTAAATTGTACAGCTACTTGAGGTCATTTGTATGTTCTTTTTGTGGAATTATCTTAAAATCCAGATTTTCCTGTTTTTCTGTATTGAAACTCCTGTCACTATTTGCAATGCTGTAGATTTTTCTGTAGGAATTGTCTTCTTAGTATAGAACTTGGTTTTATATGTCGTAAACAAGTGGATGCAAAATTGATACAAGTAGAGCTTTGTCTGAAATTATGAAAAATGGGCAGTGCATAAAGTCTAAGTCTTCGTTTGTGCATTAGGAAATAAAACAACAATTCTTCCTCTTTATACTAGTCAAGATGCAATCTGTTTTGAAAGTCTATGTTTCTACCAACAAGTTACATGCAATACTAAGATGCATCGTCTGACTACAGAGTTTTAATGTGTAACAACTTGAGATGTTAAGAAGGACCTTCCTCTTCTTAAGCTGGAAAAACTGCCTTTCCATGGTAGCGTTTATTATGTAAAACAGAATAAATTTATGTACTGAGTTTCCAGTGATAACTTGCAAATGTAGGCAGGGTTTATGTAGCCATCTATGTGCCACATTGGAAGTAGGTGGATGTGGGACAGTATTCCTCTTGGAAACTCTGGCAGCATATATTATGCTAATGAATATGAAGGTGATACTGCTTAGTTCATTATCTGTGTTGTTGCTGATCACTTGGAAAGTAGTAGTCTCTTTGCTTTTCTGTTTAAACATTTTAATGCAAACTGCAGATTACGCCATGGTGACCTGTGTGAGTGTGTTTTCCAAGTGTTTTCCCCCCAAAAAAAGTGAAGACCGTTGTTTAAGACTGAGTGAAAATACACGTCTGTATGTGTGCACTTTATACCTAATTTATATGTGTGTGTACAATTTGTATATAGTAGAACAAGTAGCAAAATGTGGAAACAGACGCTGCTTCACTCAACTAGATGCTTAAATCTTTAGCGAAGTTGATTATGAGAAATTTTGTGAGGAAGTAGTCATGAGGATTTGCTCAGCACAAGTGGCATGGATGTATTAGATGTCTTAAAGCAGGCTCTTAAAAACTAAAGGAGAATTACAATTTTTTAAGTGGAGTATTTCAGAAGAATACCAGTGGGCAAAAACCATGTATGTTGGTGGTTTCCAGGTGACTTGGCATACTGCAGTTCTGTAAGTGTGATGGTCCTGGTTTATGACGGAATCAGCATTTTTTAAACCTCATGTTTCAAGACACCTGTTTTTGGTAGTAATTTTAAAGGCACAGTACGGAATCTTATTATGGAGGGATGAATTACTCTGGAAGGACACGTTTTATTTTTATTTCTTTTCCTTTCTCCTTTATTAGTTTTAAAGGACTTATGGTGTATATAGGATATAAAATAGCATTGCATATTATATGTGGGGAAAAAAAAAATTATCATAGCTGTTCAGATCTGGAATTATGTGGATTTTTCTGAATGTGGACTGAGAGAGATTTTCTATTATTATTATTATTGCTTCTGGTAATTCAGCTTGTAAATTATGTCACCTCAAATATAATAACAAAGTTCTTAATCATAAACTTCTGTCACTTGGGGCTTCATGAAGGAAACAAACCTAACTGGAATTATGCATGACTGTTCCTCTTTAGATTCTTCTGAAAGTTCTTGGCTTTGGTTGTGTAAAAGTTTTTCAAAAGGCCAGACAGCTGTAGTTCTAAATGATAACGTGTGTGATGAGACCTGCAGAAACTTGTTAGCTTGTTGATTTGTTTGATTCTCATGATGTATTATCTGAATCTCTTAGAAGAAATGGATCTTTTTAATGTAGCTATAATAATGAAAAAATGTCTTCTGTGGATAGGATTTCCTTAATTACATGAGCTACTAATGAAGTAATCAGTTACACTGAGCTCTCTATTAATACCATTTTTTAAACTGTAGTTTAAATGTTCAGTTTTGTTCTCTCACTAAGGTGTTTTATTTCTCTTCCTTATAGGCTATTTACTTTCTAGAAGAGAGGGTCAAGCAGGATCCCCTGAAAAGCCATTATCTGATCTGGGTCGTCTCTCTTATTTGGCTTACTGGAAAAGTGTAATATTAGAATATCTTAACTGCCACCATGAAAAGCAAATCAGCATCAAAGGAATGAGTCGAGCTACTGGAATGTGTCCACATGATATTGCCACAACTCTGCAGCAGCATAGCATGATAGATAAAAGAGAAGATAGGTCAGTGAATATAATATAAGTTTTTAAAATGCCATGACAAAACATTTACTTACTCTGCATACAAAACACTTGTTATAACAAATGACTGTTAAATTCTGACTTTATAATGAGTGATATCCACCTTACTGTGGAACTCAGTCAGGCTGGACTTCTTCTTAATGGGGTCCTTCATAAAGACTTCTTTTCCCTAACCGAATGGTGGTTTTCAGATCCTCTTACATGTTTATGGTTATCAGAAGGGTGAGGGCCAGCATGAAACATATTCGGTGAAGAATTTAGTTTCATTCAGTATCATCATCTGTAAGTACAATTCCTGACTCTTGCTTAGCAATAATTTTGCTGTGAATACCACCAAGGGGGAAAGATTTCAGTTTGTGGGTGGCAGCATCTCTTTTCAAACCCCCCTTTTTCAGTCATTACTGAATTTTACATAAGCCATGGGATTGGGTCAACTGTACATTAAATATGGCCTGAGGTATGGGGATTGATTTTTCTTTTTTTTCCTCTTAAGAGTTTCTATTTAATGCCATAATAATCAATATTGAAAGTTAATGCACTGCCAAGGTGAGTTCCTATTTTGTCAACATCTTTCTTACTGACCGTGATTGCTGTTTTAAATGCCACATGATATTTTGTTTTCAGCTTTCATTGAGTAACTTCTCATCACATTAAAACCTTAATTTTTTGGAGCTCTTATTTTCAGACAACCTGATGACACCCAGTCTGAAAATAATGTTTTTTTTAATCTGTAGAATTCAAAATTCCTTATAAACAAGGTTGGATAATTTTCTGTCGGAGGTAGTAATGCTTAGGCAGGGATGTAAATTGACCTGTATGAGGCTGCCCAGAAAGTCAGTGTCTGAGCAAGGAAAAGAATATACATCTTTGATATTCCTGTGCAGATACTTGCCTTGGGAATCAAGTATGGCTCCTTATGAATTTCCTGCATTGAATTCATTTTTCTTAGATGTGGTGAGGTAGAGGTTTGTCAGATTTTGCAAGAAGGTTTCATCTGAATATTTTTTTTAAAGCATTTTCTCAGTGAAAAAGTGGTGGTGTCACTTAAATTGCTGTTTAAAGAAAAAAAGAAAAGAAAACAAGAACAAACTGTTTTTTTTTTGGCAGGGTATTAGCTAACATTCTAGCTAGCGTACCGCTACTATGCCTACATTTGATATGCTACTTCATTTTGTAATAATTAGGAAATCTCCTAATTCCAAAGAAATGAGGTACATTTTTGTTTTATTAGAAGGCATGTTTATAAACTGCTTTCATGTCCACTTAGCTGCCATATTCAGTTGCATTAGTAACACCTTTCTTGCTTTTTACTTCATGATCCCCAGTGTTTTCTGGTTTAATTTGTATGCTATACTGAAAGTGGAAGCTGCTCTGCCAGATTGACTGAAGGGTCACTAAACGTATGGTGTGGATTCAGATCGACTGACTATAAAAACAACTTTCCTCTCTGCTCTAGTCATGTTTAGCATTGAGCTTTCCCTTCATGAGCTGTGATTTCCTCATAACAGTCAGCAGTCCAAGTGTGTTATCTATGTATGTCAGCTGAGGTCTTGTTTTTTACCCATCTATTTTCACAGGTTACTGTGTAGAAGAACTTAAATTGTAGGAAGAGTGTTTCAGATGATGACTTTCTAAAATAAAATGCTATTTATTCAATTGTAGATTTGTAATTATTAGAAGGGAAAAGCTGATTTCAAGTCATATGGAGAAACTGAAAGCAAACCCGCGTATTAATGAAGTAGATCCTGAAAGCTTGAGATGGACTCCTCTGTTAGTTTCTAATGCTGCAGTTTCTGAAGAAGAGAGAGAAGCCGAAAAGGAGGTAATAGCAGCACCTTTTCTTCTGAATTTTCTTTTGATTTCATCAACCCCTAATATTCAACAGTAGGCTGCCTTAAATAAATTGTACTTGTAATTTTCACCTTTGTTTAATGATGGTGGACGCTGGTGTTATTGTAATGTGAAGTTTTTGGAAGCTGCCCAGTACGACGTAGTAAATTTTGTGGGATGTGTATGAAAACTTTAAACCTGAAGCAGTTGTTATGAAGTTGTATTTATCACTCCTGAGGTAGTCGAGGAGCATGTAATCAGATCAAATTTGGTGCAGAGCTCAGGGGCTGCAGTGTCAATCGATTCTTTGTTATGAACTTGCTCAAAGTGATCCATGTCAGTGGGCATGTAATGTAGTGCTAAAGGACTTAAATCAATTCGCTGCATCATTAATAGTGCTAAATATCCCATGAAATGCAATCTTCTTGGTTTGTTATCCTAACTGTTGTAAAAGGAGCTAGTAGATGATTCAGCTGAAATGTTGTTGCTAGGTTAGCCAGCAGTGCTAATCAGGGTTGACTTATGGTAACTCTTTAGCACAATGTAAAGGATATGGCTAAGTAAATGCTGTTTTAGTGACCCATTATTTTAACCCTCAACCCTTCAGGCTGAGCGTCTGATGGAGCAAGCTAGCTGCTGGGAAAAGGAAGAGCAAGAAATATTCTCCACAAGATCTAACAGTAGGCAATCACCTGCAAAAGTACAATCTAAAAATAAATATTTGCGATCTCCAGAAAATGTGGCAGTGGTGGGGGAACGAGGGCAATCCACAGAGCAATCTAAGGAGAGCAGCGAGGAGGATGGCGGGGATGAGAGTCGGCAGAGTTCGCCTCCCCGGCTGACAAAGCCACAGTCACTGGCCATGAAAAGAAAGGTGCGTTACTTCAGTGATCTGATTAAAGTCATTTAGTTCTGATTTCAGTCAAGTCACTCTGATCACAATAACAGTGTATTTTGTTCAAAAGTATTTATTAGGCTGTTCTTTTCTGTGTTATTAGTGCTCTGAGTGCCTCCTCTTTATTTATTCCCTCTACCACCCTACTCTTTATCTTTTGTATTTTTTCTTTGCCTTATAAATCTTTCTCATGTAGAGGCACACGCACACAAAAAGAAAAGAAAAAGAAACCCAACAAACCACAACGATGATTTCATGTTGATTTTTAAACTAGTGACTGCCCTCTGCTGTTTGGGATCGGTATTGGTTCCATATTGGAACTTTTTTTTCTTGATAAGATGGACTCCAGCTTGTAGAGTTTGTATTTTTATAATTCATTAATATTGGAAGTCTGTAAAGAGAGTACTTTATTTTTCAAATAAGAATGCAGTTAAGCCCCTATTCTTCTCTTTTCCAGGCAATTTAACTTGGGCTTGCTTAAATTGCTGAATTATGTACCCCAAAATTTTAAGGCATTTGCCTTGGGACGTGTTTTTAAGTGTCTCTGAAAATTAGGGAATTTTAGAAAAATTTCACAGAAATGTCTGAGAAATACAGAAGCACAACAAGAGAAATAAAAGCTGGTAGACAACTACTTTTTTTTTTTAATAGCAGCTGACTGGATTCTTTAATATACTTTAATATAATCAATAGAAAGCTTCAGATGCATTTTATTTTGCTTTTAACTTGTTTTTTTTTTTTTTGTTTTTTTAATCTAAGTTTTGTTTGTTTGTTTTTTGTAAAATAGCAGAAGCTAGAAATGGAGAAGGAAAAATTGTGTGATGTTTGTGAATGTTGTTGGGGAATTCTAAATTTACAGAGGAAAAACTTGTAAATACAGTTTATGTGGTACTGCTGTTATTCAACAAAAATAGAAGGTAGAAATTACTACAATATAAAGAAATTTCTAGATTTCATTTTCCACCTACAGAAAGGTTTGTGTCTGTGGTGAGATGTGTATCTATTTTAACTTTTTATCCTTCAGACTGGTAGATTGTCTATATTTGAAGTTGATGTTTTTTTGAATTAGTAAATTGATTGATGTGAACTCAGTGCACTGAGTCAACAAAACCCAGGAATGTAGGAAGAGTTATACTTGTGGAATTGTTTTTCAGAGACCTTTCCTACTGAAAAAGAAAAGAGGTCGTAAACGCAGAAGGATTAATAGCAGTGTTACAACAGAGACTATTTCTGAAACTACAGAGGTGTTGAATGAGCCATTTGATAACTCAGATGAGGAACGTCCCATGCCACAGCTGGAGCCAACCTGTGAGATGGATGGGGAAGATGATGACTTGAAGCCTGTGATTAGAAAATCTTTTGAGTATCAGTCTGGGCAGCAGAAACAGGAGAAGGAAGAAGAGCAGAAAAAAGAGGAGAAAGACATTCATTGCCTCAGGAGTGATGACCGCTGTACAGGTAAGCTGAAAATGTTCTTAATAAATTGAATTTATCACGTGAATTTCAAAGGAAATGTTTTATGTCATAAGTAGGAAAGTTATACTATGTCGTATTAAGCTATTTTGATCTTAGAATTTTACAATCTTCGTTATGCTTTCATCTCAGAGGTGCTACTGCAAGCCATTGATGTCATGTAACTTATTAGAATTCAGGGACGGCCCCAGGTTTTTGTTTTGTTTTGCTTCTATTATGACTCATAATAATGTAATCTTGTAATCTTTTTTGTTCAGGAAACAAAAAACAAAGTTTTTCCATCTAAAATAGTGCAGGCCATGCCATGTTGCCAGCCATACCTTACGTTTCTGTAACAAGGCACTTCATACTCCACAGAGCAAGTGTATCCATTAGAATATTGTTTAATATTGTTCTTGTATCCTGGTTATGGATATAAGGAAAAAGTAAGATTTGAATTACACAAACCTTTCTATTCAGAGTTGCTGATAATTCGGTGTGTGCATTTTCTCGGGAACAGTATCTATTTTTAAGAGAACTTTGACTATGTTCTTTCAAAGCAGTTTATCTAATTTGATTTCAAAGTGCAGAAAAATTAAAGGATGACTGGTGAAGCTGCTGATGATCTACTTTAGATGTGTATTAATTCCCTGACCTCCTGGCTTTCAAATTACTTTTTAAAGTTTTAATTCCAGAATACATTACTGGATTTTCAGATTTACAAATTTTCTTTAAGAAACTAGTAGGTAGTACTTCAGTACTTCATAATTGCTTGGGAGGCTTAAACTTTGTGATTCGTAGTTGAGAGACCATCCACTGATTTGTCTTAAAACATCTTTTGTTCAATTAGAAAAGCCATGTTTATGAATGTTGATGCTGTTACAAACCAGTCCACGGGTGCATTAGAATATTAATGCTTCATTTTTGTACTTCTCCGTAGAAAATAACTTAAACTGGTAGAGCAAATTCAATGTTCTAGCTACAGTTCAGTGGTCAGGTTTGTACTCCATTAACAAGACAAGTCTGATACTGTGTATTACTCCACGGACCATGTCATTGTATTAATTGAGTGCAAGAGTGTTATAACACTGCAGAGAGAGGCTGAAATTGGTGAAGGAATGTCATTGAAGCCTTTACACTCCCAAAAGAGAATTCTAGTATCTGGGGATGGAGAAGAATGAATGTGTTTGGGAAGGTTTTTTTTATAGTCAGTGGATTAATTCAGTGTTCTAATGTGCTCTATTTTGCTTAATTTCAGTTATCTTTTGTTTTCTGTTGTGTGTTATGATTTGTGCCACCTGTTTGTAACTCTTGTTCTAGAGTTTCTTGATAAGTTTTGAATTTATAAATTACTTTGGGTTTATATTTGAAAGTATTGATTGAGCAGTTCGTGCAAGCTAAGACTTTTCTTTTGTCTCTATTTATTGCCTCCCAAAGATAATACAGAAGATGTAGCTGTATTGGAAGAAAGCACTAAAGACAATCTTGAACCTTTAAAAAGTAAGCAGGGTTGGCCCAAAGGAATTAAGCGCGGTCCGTCTAAGTGGCGGCAAAACAAAGAAAGAAAACCTGGCTTTAAGCTTAATTTATACACTCCACCTGAGACTCCTATGGAGCCTGACTATCAACTGCTGGTGGAGGAACAAAAGGAAGTAGCTGAAGATAAGCCTTGCCCAGTTCCTGCAGTTACAGAGGAAGAGATTAAAGAGCCTGTGGAAGTAGTACCACCACCAGATGATGAGGTAAAAGAGGTAGAACCTGAACCTTTGCATCCACCTGGTGAACCCTATGAAAAACAAGAAAATGATGCAGTGAAAGCTGGAGAGAAAGAAAGGAATGTAGAAGACAGTGAAATCAATTCAAAAGATCCAGAAAAAGATAAACCAGAAGAGGTTTTTCTGCAAAAAGAAGAGTCCGTGCATTTGGATGATCATGATGAGGAAGAGGAAGATGATGAAGAACCTTCTCACAATGAAGATCATGATGCAGATGATGAAGATGATAGCCATATGGGTTCAGCAGAAGTGGAGAAAGAGAATTTGCCTGCCGAAGCTTTCAAAGAAATGCTGGAAACACAGCAGTCTTTTTTAGACGTAAATGTTCAGACTGGTAATTCAAATCAGGAGGACCTGATGGACTGTGGCGTTGACCTTGCAGCTGACGAGTGTGAAAGTGACCAGAAAGAAGTAGCTACAGATTCAGATCCAGTGCCGGAATCTGATGATGATCATACTGAAAACAACCAGGACCAAAAAGCTGGTGAAGAATTACATTCCGATTTCAAGGGAGAGAGTAATGAGACTATGGAGATTGATTCTGAGACTGTTCAAGCAGTACAGTCTCTAACTCAAGAAGCAAGTGAACAGGAAGATACCTTTCAGGATTGTGCAGAGACTCAGGAGGCCTGTAGAAGTTTGCAAAACTATGCCCGTACAGACCAAAGCCCCCAGATGACCACGCTGGATGATTGTCAGCAGTCTGACCACAGCAGCCCAGTTTCCTCCGTGCACTCTCATCCCAGCCAGTCAGTTCGTTCTGTTAATAGTCCAAATGTTGCTCCTTTAGAGAACAACTATGCTCAGATCAGCCCAGATCAAAGTGCCATTTCTGTGCCATCTCTACAGAATATGGAGACCAGCCCAATGATGGATGTTCCCTCAGTTTCTGATCATTCACAACAAGTTGTGGATAGTGGCTTTAGTGATTTAGGAAGCATTGAGAGCACAACAGAAAACTATGAAAACCCAAGCAGTTATGACTCTACAATGGGTAGTAGTATCTGTGGAAACAACTCTTCACAAAATAGTTGCTCGTACAGTAGCCTTACATCTAGCAACCTAACACAGAGTAGCTGTGCAGTGACGCAGCAGATGTCCAATATTAATGGAAGCTGTAGTATGATGCAGCAAACAAGCATTAGTTCTCCTCCCACTTGTAACGTGAAGTCTCCGCAAGGCTGTGTTGTTGAAAGGCCCCCAAGTAGCAACCAGCAGTTATCTCAGTGCAGCATGGCTGCTAATTTTACACCACCTATGCAGTTAACTGAAATCCCTGAGGCTGGCAATGCCAACATTGGCTTGTACGAAAGAATGGGTCAGAGCGAATTTGGACCAGGACACTACTCGCAGCCATCGGCCACCTTCAGCCTTGCCAAACTGCAGCAGTTAACTAACACGCTTATGGATCATTCTTTGCCTTACAGCCATTCAGCTGCTGTAACTTCCTATGCAAACAGTGCCTCTTTGTCCACCCCCCTAAGTAATACAGGGCTTGTTCAGCTTTCTCAGTCTCCACATGCTGTTCCTGGAGGACCACAAGCACAGGCTACTATGACTCCTCCCCCCAACCTTACTCCTCCTCCCATGAATTTGCCACCTCCCCTTTTGCAGCGTAACATGACTTCATCGAATATTGGAATATCCCACACCCAAAGACTGCAGACTCAGATGGCCAGCAAAGGTCATGTTTCTGTAAGAACCAAATCTGCACCTCTGCCACCTGCTGCAGCGGCCCATCAGCCCCAGATTTACGGCCGTGCGTCACAAACTGTGGCCATGCAAGGGCCCACACGGACCTTAACAATGCAGCGTGGTATGAACATGAGTGTAAACTTGATGCCAGCCCCAGCTTATAATGTCAATTCAGTGAACATGAATATGAATACCCTTAATGCTATGAATGGTTATAGTATGTCCCAACCGATGATGAATAGTGGATATCACAGTAATCATGGGTATATGAATCAAACTCCCCAGTACCCTATGCAGATGCAGATGGGGATGATGGGAACTCAGCCATATGCACAGCAGCCAATGCAGACAGCACCCCACAGTAACATGATGTACAGTCCTCCGGGGCATCATGGCTACATGAACACAGGCATGTCTAAACAGTCTCTTAATGGCTCCTACATGAGAAGGTAGGCCCTTTGGAGTGACAGACTACCAAACTGGCGTATTGGATTGATCTGCACAAATATCTTTTGGAGAGTACGATTTCAAAACCAGCAATTGGTGTGAACGCAAAAACATTTGTTGGCACCATTTAAAAGCTGTATGCAGCAGAAAGCCTTATACGAGTTTTTCTTTTTTCTTTTTTTCTTCTTTTTGTTTGATTGTTTTGCTTTATCATTTTGGGATTTCTTTTTCTTTTCTTTGAGGGGGGGGACGGGGTGACTTTCCATTTTTCTGTTTATTTCACTCAGCTTGAAGTTCTCTGGAAAGGAAGAACTCTTTCTATGAACTGCAATTACACAGCAGCTGATGGTTCAGAGCCATTTTATGTGCCTGCTCCCATTAAAAATGCGGATAAATAGACTCCAAAACTATCAGACAGTACTGAATCTTGAGGTTTTCTTTCTCCTTTCCCCACGTGTAAATGCCTTTTAGCAATTCTTTTATTGTATCATTTTGTTTCTGAAGGTGACACTTCCGCATGCCGCTAATGTCTTTGTTAGTGACAGTGCATTTTGTAGTACTGTACAAGTGTTGTGCTTAACAGTAAGCCATTTCTTAATTTTTTTGCCTTGATTAGGTTACCCTAGTTTGAGGGTAAAAAAAAAAAAACAAAACACAGAACTATATTTTTGTTAATTATAAAACTTGTAAAAAAATAATAATAATAAAAAAAAAAGCTGCGAAAGCTATTCACATTTTGGTTAGTTCAAAAGGTTTTATTGCTGTATGTTTAGTGTAAAGTTGAGACTCTTTTCCATTTTAGTGACCAGTTTCTTTGGGGCCGGGGTAGGAAAAAAGGCAGCTTTCTGTTTTATAAATACTGTTTTGGGTTTTTGTTGATTGAAACATCTCAGTGTTTATTTGTCGAGTTTTGAAACACTTTCATATATGTCCAAATACTTGGCAGGATTTAAAAAAAAAAAAAAAAAAAAAAAAGGAAAAAAAAATAGTGAATTTGGTGTAAAGTTGCTATTTTATGGAAATGCCTCTAACTTTACATTTTCATTCCATCTGTAGATTTTTCTATCTTTATAAAATATTGGAGTTATTTTTTAAGGGAAAAAAATAGAGCAGTAGCGTGTGAATAGCTCAAACTAAGCTTACAGATCGCATGTAAAAAGGCAAAAGTTATTTGTGTCTGTTTATATTGCTTCCTTTTTTGTAGCCTTTGTACCTGTACAGAGTGACTGTAAGGGCCGAACAGAAGAGGCTTGATACATGTAAAAATAGGACCCAGTGACACTCTTGTATTTATCTGTTATCTTTTTAGTCAGTCACTTAAAACAACAAAAGAAAGCAAACTACAACAACAAAAAAAACGAAAAAAAAAAAACTACAAAGAAACACTCAAGAAACAAACTGCAAAAAACACCCCCCAGCTGTACATTTTAACATAAAATAAATTATGATGAGCCATTTTTAGCCTCTTGTGTCTTGTCATAGTTTGATGTTGCATGGGAATTACTTCCTGAAACAGTGTTTGTTACAGTGCTTTCACATGCTTGATCTAAAGCCCATTAAAGTTGATGGGGTTTGGATTGGGCTGTTAGAGCCTAAGTGTAGGTTACTCATCATAATTGCATACACCTTGTGAAAATAAAGAGTATCTAAGATTATTTTTTTTAATAATCTTATTAAAATATTGAATAAATATGTATTTAATACATTACAAGGTTGTCAATATTTAATGAATGAAAGTTTGTGGTTTTTTTGTCCCTATAGGCAATGCTAATATATATGTAAAAGGGTATATGGCAACACAATGCTTGGGCTGTGCCTAAATAATAGAACTAATCTCTTCCTTTCCGCATTGCTGGATTACAAGAAAATACAAACCTCGTGTAGAACCTCTTCCGAAATACTTCTAAAAGGTGAGCATTGCCACTGAATCTCCATCAACTCCACTGACGCTGCAAGAAGACTGAAAACTCTGCTTCCCTATTTTAGTATGTAAAACAGCTTTACAGGTTTGATTTTTGTGTATTGAAAAATCAGAGAAAATGTGTATTTTGTCAAACCCATAAAGTGTGTGGTGCTTCCAAATCAAGACATCGATTCTACAGATCCAGACACATAAGCTGTTCAGTTTCATATGGTGACACAATAGTCTTAAGAAGTGGGTCTGGATGGGGGATGAAGTATCCAGTGAAATGGTAACTTGGATTAATTTTGGAATTAAGAATACTTGATATGGGAGAGCACAATATAGCTAATACTTTTTTCACATTTGTTTTCTGAAGGCAAAGAGTATTTATCGTACTTAGTGTGTTCATCTTTGTGAATTTACTGTTACATTTTGTTATACTTGGGGAAAGAAAAGGTGAAAACACAGTGTGTGGCCTTTGTGTTTAACTAGGACTACTCATCTTTATTGAATTATTGTATATCAAAGCAGCACTCTGTCTTATGATTCTTCGCTTACGTGTTTTTGTAGTAAATGAAAGACTCTTGGGTTTTTATCTACTGCTGTGGAGTTTTAGGTTCCCAAGCCTTTAGCAAAGAGGCAAACAGACCTTCATGCCCTTTCAGTATGTGGTAACCTGAAACAGAGTATCACGACTCTGGCATATTTCTGAAATTCTGTATTTGCAATACATGGATTAAGACTTGGGTGGAGAATGATGTATTGTGTGTTGCACAACAGGCAAGTTTCCAGTACTACTTTTTGAGAACTGAATTCCTTTCAGTCGGACAAATGACTTTTCTGAATATTTTCCCATAGTGACTGTTCAGTTGTGAACTGCATTACTGCACTGAAATTTCTGCTTAATAAGAACTCTCATCCTCAACAGATCTAGCTGTTCTATGTATTGTCTGCCCATCACGGTACCAATCTCTGTTGTGTTCTCTAGCACCATTCCAGCTGGGAATTAGCTTTCTTCCAGTGTCTTGAAAGAATTCTTCACAAAGTTGTAGTAGATGATTCTTGTGAAATGCAGGATGTTTCCTTGCCCGTGCAATCATAGTCTTCCCATAACCAAAGGACATGGTTTGACACTAAAAACAAAAATGCTTTATTTCCATAGTGGCTTAAAATAAGGAAATAAACGTGCCTCATGCTGCATTGCAGGACTGCCTTCAGACCCAGCAGTTATGTGATGTTTGTGATGCGGTCACTTACTGCTGTAGGTTGTGCTGAGTGAGGTTCGCTGGTGATTTGATGTGGCTGAGCTACAGGAGTTGCATACATTGTAGAAGCTACATGTTCCAGAACTTTGCTTTTTCTGATGTAGTCTAATTGATTCTGGGAGAATCAGAAGCTGAGGGGAAAGAACCTGAGAAGTGAATATGAATTTTGTTTACTTTAGAATTGTTTAGTTGGCAAAGCTATACTAGCAGAATCCTTAAGGTAAGACCAGGTTCTAGGGAAGATGCTTGCCATTGGAGCAGAACCTGCTTCATCTGGAAGCAGGTTGATTGCAGTACTCCAGAAAGCTGGATACTAGCACTGTTAGAAAGACAGGTGTGGTAAGCGCTGTGATGTTCTGGCTACCTGTTCTCATAGCAATGTGCAAAGCACAGCCAGTTTCTTACTTATTTTGTCAGAAGCTGTGTGATGTGAGCAGAAATGGAGGACTTATAAAAGGGCTAATGTCAAGGTTTCACACAATTTCAGTGTTTCGGTTTTACTGGATGCTTATTATGACCATCAAGCAGACTAATGGTTGTTTGATAGAACCAAATAATAGCATACAGGGAGGTATGTTAAAAAAGAATGGGCCTGATAGCACTACCTATAGTGCTTTGGATGGTCCTATCACAATCTGTTCTGTGGAGAGTAAAGGGGAGTAGAGTGCTATGATGGGTTTTCCAGTTACTGAGCCATGTCCAGTGTTGTTTATGTCCTATGTAGTAATGCAGGTTTATGTCCTGTATAGTAATATAGGTTAGCTCTTCTGTAGTGAAATTCTGGGGTATGTATGATCAAAAGTTGTTGCTTCGAGCTTTGTGGGATTAGAAGGAATTAATAAGAATATGGAAAGTGGATGACAGTTTTTGCTTCGTCATGACTTGAATCATTTTTTTCCCCTAATCTACTATGATTAAATGAGCTTAATTAGGTCCTGGCTGAACTTGAACCAGCAGTGTGCTCTTGCAACAATGAAGGCTAAATGGTGACCTGGTTTTCACTGGACAGAGTATTGCCAGTGGGTCATGGGAGCTGATGCATCCACTCTGCTCAGCACTGGGAAGGCCACACCTAAAGTGCTGTGTCCAGTTCTGCAGCCTTCAGTACAAGAAAGACCTGGACGTGCTGGAGAAAGTCCAGCAGAGTGTCACCAAGGTGATGAAGAATCTGGAGCACCTCTGCTGTGAGGCTGAGAGAGTTGGGCCTGTTCAGCTTGGAGAAGAGGAGACTCAGAGGGATCTCATCAGTATCCATCAAGAGAGGGTGCAAACAGGGCAGAACCAGGGTCCTTACAATGGTGCCTATGTCAGAACAAGAGGCAGTGTGCACAGTCTGTAACACAGGTGGGTCCCTCTGAGCATCATGAAGCACTTCTTCGGTGGGTGGCTTAAGCATTGGTGCAGGTTGATCGGATAGGTGATGGATTCTCCCTTGTTGGAAGTTTTCAGAAGCCGCCTGGGCACCCTGCTTTGGGTGTCACTGCTTGAACAGGGGTTGGATCAGATGGACCCATAGGTCTGTGAAATCATGCTTAACACCTTCACACAGAACTTGTAGAAATCATGGAATATGGGGTTCTATTGATCTTTTTTTTCTTTTTTTTTTTTTTCCTTTTTTTTTCCTTCACATGCTGCTTTTCATTTCCATGCTGGAAAGACACCTCCTAATTTATGAGTAGCTTGGAATCCCACCCTTCGGAAATAGCAGATACATTTTTCCATTGCTGTGTCAGTGTTGCTGTTTGCCAATTTCCTAATCTTGCATGCAGGACAAATGACTGGGACCTACTCAGGATTTTCTTGCATTTTGTTTCCAATCAGAAGATGGAGAATGCCCTTCAAAGGATCTATGAGTCTCCCCTTAAAGCAGCAGAGACCCAGGAAATTAAAATTTTCCCTATTTATTTTCTCAATTTTGCAAAAGAACATCCTATCTCCAGGCCCCAGAAAACCTTGTTAATGTGCAGTTCTGCATGCAAATCAGGTACAGATTCTCTTCCAGTTACAGTAGTTTTCAAGCTATCATGCAGGGTAGAAGAGAGAATAACTTGTAACCGATACGCTGAATTAAACAAAATAGGGAGAGTGATAACAGTCTTTTCATGGGTGGAAGAAAGGTAAACGTGGTTCAATTTTGATCCTTCTCTATATTATGTTTTAAGATCTAATATTGTCAAGGTGACAAAATTCCTATCAGTAACGCCTATTCAATAACATTAGGTAGAAAACTAGATCTGACATCTCTATTTGCATATTTGGGCTGCTGTCAATAAATAATGTTATTAGCAATCGCTTTTGAGCACAGTAACATGAGGATGATTGAAGCTGACTTGCAAGTATTTGGTAGTGGTGTCTGGAGGTACAGCAGCAGCTTTCTACTTGTTAGTTCACAGAGGCAGCTTTTTAAAGGCTTCATTTGTATCTTTTGTCTTATTAAGTGTAAATAAAATCTAATGAAAGCTGGTTAAAATAGATGATTTTTTAGAAGGTTTTTAGGGACTTCTGTGGGAACTTTTCTGTGGCAATATAAAGGACACAGTATATTTCTTGTGTATTGTTCTAGTTGTCACAAGTGGAAGAAAACAAGCCACAAAGCATTATTTTCTCAGTGTGGTGGGTTTTTCTGTTTGAGAGGCAGGGTTGTGTGTGGCCTAGTAAATGAAGTTGGATAATGTATGTGTTGGACTTAAATGGTTCGACTGCCTGAATTATAGGAGAAGCAAGTTAGAAATGAAACTGTTCAAATGACGCATGTGTATCTGTGTGAAATGTTACCCGTTGTGTCTGTTCATACATCTCATCTTTTCAAGGATTTTGCTTTGTTTCTAGCTTGCATGTTCTGCTGCAGAGTCCATTGTGAAGACTTGTTTGGAGGCTCTCTGAACGCTGTGCTGCTCTTAGATTATGTGAAGAAATGTCAATGCTGGGAAAGAAAATAAGAGACAAACTTCTGGGAAGTTCTTCAGGACTATAGGACTAAACAGTTTGTCTGTGTTGCAATTATCTCAACATTTTTCCTGCAAAAGCTCTTCAGGAATTGCTAGTTCCTCTCTTTTAAAGGTCACGTACTTGGACTAGGATCAGGATTTTGGGGGTACTCAGATGTTTTCACTTAAGTTACACCTGGTTTTGTGCTGGATAAACTTTATAGAGGGAAGATTTGTTAATGTCGAAAACATTTCTGTTAAAGCTAGGATATCCTAAGATGATCGGTTTTAAATTTGACTTCTTCTTTTCTTTCCCAACCTGACAACATTTGAAATGATTTTGATATTTTTCCTTCTAGATAATAAATGAGCCCTTTGTGCAATTAACTGCAGCTTTTCCTCCCCTCCAAAAGGAGTTTATTTTCCAGTAGCACAACCCTGCCAGGAGCAGTACTAGATTGTGGTGTTGTTCTCATCGTCATTGGATGGCAGGCTGTTTTTGGTGTTCCTCCTCTGCAGTGCCAACGCTATGTCCAGTTCTCTCAGCTGCTTCAAGAAGCCTCTGTTTGGCAGAATGCATCGGTGCCGTGATACTTGCTCAATGGCATCCACCACTGTCATGTTCTTGTAAATCATCAGGTAAGCCAAGACCAATGTGGCTGACCGGCTGCGACCCATAGCACAGTGCACAAGGACTTTGTCTGTGGAAACAGAGAAATATGATGCAGAGAAGACAGTGGCAGATTACTTTTTCTTACAGTGAAGTTTTCTGTAGTGCTCCTGCTCCATTTGGAGGTTTAACTACGCTTACTAGTATTTTTTGTAAGATCTATCTTTTTACAGGTTGGGAAACTGAGTCTTTCCATGGTAAGTATTTATGTACAACATGAACACAGAACACAGTCTTTGTAGGAAATCACCTGTTTAATCCTAAACCAGTTATCTTTGATTTTTATTTGTAAACAATTGTTGCAGAGAAGCTCTAGGGGCCTTGTTTGAAGTAAGAAATCAAGCCCAGCTTCACCTTGTGTTTATCACAGAGGTGTGGGAGGGTTTGTTGTGCTTTCAAACCATCATTTCATGAGGGTAAATGGGATACAGGGAGGTGCATTTCTCATTACTATGAGCTAGAGATAAAAGCTGACAAAAATATTCTTTTGGTCTTACACCATTTTCCTTCAAGATCTGAATCTCATTACTTTGGCCCAAGTATTTGATGTGTAAAACATTGCTGGCAGGGTTTAGTGATATTTTGAGAGTGGAAGGTGTTAATAGACTACCACATGGATAGAAAGAAACCACTTCTTAAACTGCAGAAAAGCTTGTTTAGCAATCTTCTCTGGCTAGTCTCCTCTCAATGGAATTAAAGTCATGTTTTTGTCAAGTCTTTGCCTCACTGTGTAACTCCCTGTTTTGTAGAATTGTGTCCTAGCAGCAGTGGCCTGTCCTGTGTACCATAAATGCAGTCTCTGCTAATAGACTTTTATCTGTGGAGAGATGTTTAAGTTTTATGTCTTTGCTTGGTTTAAGTTCATATTTCTAGTGGCAAAAGTCTGTGTTTTCAGGTGCTGGCAGGGATACAGCCTTCCTCATTTGCCTTGTCCAGGGCGGTGGAGAAAGTAGTAGAAAGTGGGTTCAGGTCTGATTAACAGGCTTGGAAACACTTCAAAACATTTCCAGAAATGAAGCAAAGCCCTTTAGGGGGTCGCACAAAGGGCTGAACTGCTGAAGGAAGTAGATTTGGAACGGTGTCTCTAACACTCTGTTGAGCTAAATTGCCACAGGGAAGAGAAAAAGGAAAAAAGAAAAAAAAACAAAAAACTTGTCAGGGCCAATAATAGTTTCTCTGTCAGTTATGCCTGGTGAGAAGTGTTGGGTGCAAAGCCATGACTCCTGCCGATTAACTCCTTTGCTTCCAGGCACGAGACAATGTGTTGGCACAAGTAGCACTGCTGTGTAATGGATGCAATAAGAACTGCCAACAGTAGAGGATTAATGGTTACAGTCTGCATCCTAATCCCAGCAGATAGTCTTAGAGGCATCTTGGCAAAATTCCAGTCTCTGATAGCTGTAAGTGCCTCTTCCTCTCTTGGAAAATGATAATCCCTTCTATTATTACTCCAAATATTTGAAACGGATGAAAACCATCACTTGCTCAGCCCCTCGCACTCCTCTTTAGAGCTTCCTACCTTGTAAATGGTTGTTGAGATAGGACAAGGAATGCTTTGCTTTCATGTGTGTGGGAAATGGGATCTTGGAGAAAACGTGCACGTTCATATTATATTAACTAAGGCAAAAATGACCATACATTTTTCTGAAATGCCTTCTAGTTGTAGGAAAATTAAGATCATGGCTTCCTGTGTATGTTCAGAACTGACTGCCTGTCACAGCAAAATGCTGGAACTCTTCTGCAGAGCTGTATGCATTCTGTGCTATTTTGTAGTCTCTTTAGTTTTGATGTTAAAAAGAATGTGCAAGTCCTCTTTACCGAAGAGGGGATCCTCTCTTGCAGTCTGTCTAATTCTGGCCAGTTATATTTAGTTGCACCTTGAGGGTTATAGAATCCCATGGAACTAGAGTTCTGCTGAGTGGAGTCAGGTAGCTGGATTGTCCTGGTCACTTTGCTTGGAGCTCGGGCTTGTGCTTGTTCAAAAACTTGTCTAATGGAGTTTGCACTTTCCAGAGCCAGGTGGAGTAGTAAATGTTGAGATCTCTGTGGTCAAATGCTTTGGATCTTTCTATCTATGTCTAATTCTTCTCACATTGCCTTTTTTAAATCTCCATCTCCATGATTGCAAACAGAAGCTGTTTTCATAGAATCCAGAATCACAGAATGATTTGAGTTGGAAGGAATGTTTAAGATCATCTTGTTCCAACCCCCAGCTTTAGGAAGGGACACCTCCCTTTAGACCAATTTTCTTAAAGCCCCATCCAGCCTGGCCTTGAATGCTTCCAGGGAGGGGCATCCACAGCCTCTCTAGGCAACCTGTTCCAGTATCTCACCACTCCCACTGTAAATAATTTTTTCCCAATATCTGGTCTAAATCTACTGTTTCCCCTTGTCCTATCACTACATGCTTTTATAAGAAGTCCTTCCCCAGCTTCCCTGTAGGCCCCTTCAGTTACTGGAAGGCTGCTATAAGGCGCCCCCAGTGCCTTCTCCAGGCTGAGGAGCCCCAACATTCTCAGCCATCCTCATAAGGCAGGTTCTCTAGCCTTCTGATCATCTTCATGGCCCTCCTATGGGCCCACTCCAGCAGCTTGATGACCCCAGAACCAGATGCAGTACTCCAGGTGGGGTTTCACCAGAGTGGAGGGGCAGAGTTATTTTCCTCACCCATTTTCATCTTCAATCCATCTGCCCATGCTTAAAGTCTGCTAATACTGCTCTGATGAAGGAGCCCTTCACCATCACAGAGATTTTGAAGTTAGCTGGAATTATTACATTAGAACTATTTTGGCAGCATGAAAGTTACCACATTTTCTATCCTGTTGGAGTAAATCTCCCTTTCTGCTGTATTTCTTGATCTCTGATGCAAAGTAATGAATGACTTAAATAGATATAATTGTTACTGATCAGAAGTGTTTAGCACCAAGTGCTGAACTCAAGTCCTACTTCATTACCTCTAGAGAAAAGCATTTGGTTTCTTATTTTACAATTCTGTTCATTAATTTGGATGCCACTCATCAGTCAGAAAGTTGCTCTTAAATAGTCATTTCTTTAGGCACTTGATATACATAACATCTTTCTAGACTAGATGGGCATTCACAGAGAAGATGAACAGTGTCTAGCAATCTGTTACTATAGTTTAAAGACCACATGGATTTGATGGTCAGCACACAGCTGCAGAAACAATCTACTTCAGAGCAGGCTTTTTTGTTCTGTAGAAGTTCATCCAGTCCCTCTTTAATTTGATCCTTTGCTTCCATGCTGGACTGGTGTCTGGTACAGACTTAGAACTTCTTGGACTTCGTGGTTTTGAAGCAAGGTTCACACTTTTACCTGCCCCAGTACATACTGAGTTTCAAGTATTTTGTAGGTTTTGCAGCCTTGCTTCGTGCTTGTTTCTTTCCCTCAGTGCACCAGGCAGTGATGTTACAGGAATAGGAGGTCTGCAGGGGTGAAGAAGTCTGCATTTCTTATTTCAGCTACTCCAGTCTGATAGTGACCTCTGGCCTCCAGCCATGGCTAGACACAGGTGTGGTACAGTTACCCTCTCCTTCCCGAAGGCACTGCTTCAGACAGACTGTTTGAAATGCCAGGTGCCTTTCTTCACAAGTCAGTCAGCTCCTGAAGCATTTTCTCCAGCTATTTGGACTTTGATTTTGAAACCACTGCTTTCAAGACTTTCTCTTTAACAAGAGAAGAGACTGTTGCTGTAGACTGTACTTGCTGAAAGGCTAAAGTTGTAAAGACTTGGCTGGTTGCTAGAGGCGAGCCAGGTAGCAGTTTGCTGCACCTGAGCTTAACAGCCAGGAACAGAAGCTGACAGGAGACTGGAAACATGACATGTGACCCTCTGGTATTAAGGTCTTTGTAGGTCAGATGGAAATCTGAAGTTTCTCTGCTGGTTTTTTGTAAAATAGCCTGTTGAGAATTTTATTTTATTAAATTTTGGGCACTGAGGAAGAGTAGAAATAGAAAGTAAAGGGGTGGAAGCGACCTTGAAAGCCACTGAGTTCTAGGCTTTGTAGCCCTTCATCACTATAAAGCTTTCTGATAGAACTCTGCTGGAGGTCAGCGAGTAATGGATTCTGGTAATCAAGCTGAGAAATTATGAAGGCTTTAATGAAATGTTTTGACACCTCCACTGTCAAGAGTTTTTTCCATCCCCAGCTGCTTTGTAGATGGCAAGTCTGCTGCAGCTTGGGGTGGATGTGGTGGCCAGGAAGGAAGGTGGGTTTTGTATTTGCAGAAAGTGAAGCAGTGGAATGGCAGTCTGGAGCATCTGTAGAACATCCCCTTTCTTAATGGGGACTGATTTAAGGAAAAAGACAGCTAATTCAAGGGACCAATTCAATATCTGATAGTGTCTGAGCCGTTTATGAAGGAAAAAGTCATCAAAAAAACTCAAAATATTTCTCTCTTAGACAGAAAACCTTAATGCAGCCTGTGTGGACTTCTGTCAAACGGATTTGGGTTGGGATTCTTGAGCTGCTTCTAGCGCTATGCTGAGAAAGATCCCAAGTTCAGTTACTATCACTATCTTGTCTTAAACAACTAGTTCCATTGCTGACTTGGTATTCCTGGTTATCCTGTATTGGACCTGTTTCATTCTCACACAGTTGTATGCTGTGAGCTCTGCATCTAATCAGATGAGGTAAACAGCGTGCTGTTTTTAACCATTTTCAGCACCCTCCTTACTTCTTTCATCCTGAAGCGCATTATCAATGAATTTAGAAGCGGAATAAAAGAACTGGCTGAGGTTGAAAGTGGGGAGATCATCTGCCTCTACTCCATGGTACTCCACAGTCATGTCTTGGTAATATTCTGGTCCCGTGTCCACGTTCCGCTGCCCATGAGCTGCATTGAGGATGTGAGTGAAGCCTGCCTTCTCAAGGCTGTAGCGATCTAATGCTGTTTTCCTGTTAAAACAAAAGCAGTCTTCTAAATGACAAGAAAAACAACAAAAATTTATGACCTGGTATACAGTATGTATTAGTGAAACTGATAATGTTTGAAAATCCTTCATTTGTCATTGTAAAGATTGTAAAATGTCATCACTTCTGGGGAGTGATCCTTCCATAGCCCATACTTATCTTTGCCTGAAACTCAGAATAACTTAAAAATGAGTATGTTTTCCTGGCACCCTTATAATGCATGCAATACTGGCTTCTGTCCATCTTATACAAGAAGAAATGCAAGATACAGAATAAAACAGGAGTGAATTAGTTAAGGTTGTAAAAGCAAATCAGTGGCAGATTTGGAATAGGAACTTGGAATAGGACCCCATGAATGCTGCTTTCCCTTTCTCTCCCATCATTTGATTTTGCAGAACTAATGAAAGAGTCAGTAATAAGTGAGTAGTGAGATCATCTGGGAATCAAAGAAGTTCCTCTTTTCTAAGAGAAGTTACCAAGTTTTGCTTTGTTTTGTTTTTCCCCCTCAATTTATACACAAGCACAAACAGCAGAAAGAAACACCCTACCTGTGGTCACAACACCCTGTCATGTTCATTTACTGCCCTGTTGTGTTAAACCAGATATCTGAAGCAAGAAGAACTAGATATGAAATTGGACATCGGTGTTCAGTGGAAGCTGAAAGTCATATATTTGGCCTTAATATCATGCTTTATTTTTGTCATCTCTTCCCTTGGATAAGGGAGGTGAGAGAGGAGAGGAAATGCAATGTTTTTGTTTGCTCAGTACCCACTGTATGTGCTTGTGCAGCCTGGAATTTCTCTAAAATTGCATTGTTTATAGTTAGGCATGTAAAAATTAATTCATGTGCAGAAAATTCTACTAGAGAAAGTTTCTAATTTTGGAAGGTTTTCTTTGGTAAAGGCTGTCAAGCTTTATTAGTGTATAGAAAGATTGCTAGACTTAAAGCATATATTTCATTTATTTTTATTTTTATTTATTTTTTAATATATTTTCACTTAACTACTGCTACCATAAATGAATTAATGCATCGTGGAAAAGTGCTTTTTCCAACTAAAAGTACTTCTCCCTTTGAATGTTTCCTGAGCATTTCAGTGTGTAACTTCTGTCATACTAGGTGTCATTGTGTGCTACCTGTTATGCTTCATAACTCTGGAGGTCACAGTTCAGAATGGCTTTAAGTTGGCTCCACCTGATACTGGGATAGAGAAGATGCTTTCCATACACCAGATTTAGCTGAAAGCATGAATCCAACAGTGAAAGACCAGGGTTCCCAAGTGAGAACTGTGCACCTCTAGAACAGTTGCAGGTGAGGTCATAAGCAGTGAACATAAAGCAGGACTGCATTGTAGTTAAGGCCAATGAAAAAGCAGGTGGGGTTTTTGATAGGCTGTAGATACTACCAAAATTGGCTTCTGCAAGCACTTCTCAGACTAATGTTCATCATTTGAATTAAATGATGAAGTTGTACTGATCAAGGGCAATACCATAGAGTAGGTTGCACAGCAATTGTATTTAAGTTTGCCACCACTACATTGATCTGGAATCCAATTTTCCTGTTGCCTTGTTTAGGTTCTTTGGAGATTGCCTTTTGTTATAGTGAGTGCAACTAATGCATTTGTTCCTAACAGGCTTGTTCTGTGGCTCAGAATCTTATTTTAAAGCATTCAGCTTCCCTCATTGTTTTAAAAGGTGTTCACAAAGATACTGTCCTCTGCTCACTGCCTAGGCAGTCAGCTATGGTACAGTGAAAATAAGAGCTGTGGGGCAGGGGTGACGTACTGCAGCTGACACTACCATCATACAGGCTGTTAAACTTGAGGTCTTGCTGTGTGTGCAGCGTGTTGGCTGCCACTTAACAGAGAGCTAGAAAGTGCCTGTCAAGTTCTTGTGTGGAGAGAACCACACACTTGTAAACACAGACATGGTTGTGCCTCTTTATGTGTTTGATTGTGCTGCCTTTAGCCCTTCAGTGAGCTCTGACCTTGTGTGTAGGACGGTTTTGCTTTCCAACCTCAGCTGCATCTGTTGTGTAGTACCATTGTGGAAGTAGCCTTAACTGCCTGTTTATTCTGATCACAGCCATTGTTGCTGTTGTTTCTTTTTGCCTGATAGTCTTGTTTACGTCCAAGGTAGATGGGAGGGAATGCTTTTGATCTCACTTGCAGTTTTCATGATGCCTGAGGCATCATTGTTTTAGATGAACAGAAAGAATAGCTCAAGCATCGATATCTACAGGTGTTCAGTTAGCTGAGGTGACTAATAGCATGGGAGCACTCAGAGACTGTTGTATGAATCATAATACCTTTTTGGAGGATTTAGAGTTCAGTTTTTAATTCACTTCCAGCTGAAAATGGTGCAGGCATTTCCCTTGCAATTGGCTCAATACCAGACTCTAACAGTCAAGCTTAAGACTGTTCTTTTCCCCACTTTAGGTGCTGCTATTTCCTAATAAAATGTGATTAATATTTCCATTTTAGTGATGGTAGTTGAATTTAAAGTAGCTACTCTAAAGAAGTTTGCTACAATTGTCAGTGTGGGTGAAGCCATAAGCATTTGGATATTCTTTCAATTGTTTTCATTCTGTCCATTGTCACCATCTGTGCTGCTGGCACTTGATTTCCTCTTAAACAGTGTAGTTGCAGTCTCCAGTGTTTGCCCTGAATGTGTTTCCACGCAGAGGAGGTGAAGTGTAGCATGGAGAGATAACGGTTAAAGTTTCAGTATAATTCAGTTTAGTAAGAGATGAACTGGGCAGATTGGTCCCATATAAAGACTCATTAGCTCTTTTAATTCAGAGCACATAAACATATGCTAAAAGTTAAACACACACATAAGTCTCCCTCTGGATAGCAAAGCAGGGTGAGCAAAAGCACAGTGCTTTGCTGAATCAGACCCTGCATTTACTACTGTAGGACAGATGGACTCATAAAGATGTTTTGTAAAGTTCTGAGGCAAGGGGGAGTGCTTCAATATGGGAATGCCACCTAAATAAAGAAAATGAGAGAGAAAGTAACTTTCACATAGGGATATATTCATAATATTGGACTATCACCAAGAGGGAGCGACTGGCCCAAACAAAAATGTCATCCACTTGGAGATGGCTCCTGAAGGAGTATTTGTATCTTTTAGGCTGTGCAAGGGCAGGTAAAGGGCTGCCCAAAACTCAGCTGTGCCCGTTGTCAGTTTTAAAGCAAAGATCTTCACAAGGTTTTCTTGTGAGCAAGCACCGCAGTAAATTTAGCATTTTGGAAGCAACAGCGTAAGTAGCTATAATGTAAAAGAAAAGCCTTCCTTTTAATTTATCATTGCCAGTGAACCAAATCCCTTTCTTCTCTTTTCAAAATACTGCCATTAACAAGCTGGAGCCTGGCTGCTTCTGTCAGGAAGATGCTCAAACCGTCGGGGTTGGAAGAGAGGGAAAAACAACTCTCAGGCACTGCAGCCTGTGCCTTCATGTGAAGAATTAAGTATTTATCAGCAGCTAACAAAGGGAAGAAAAGGTGGCTCAGGACACAAACACAGCTGCATCTAAAAGAAGGGAAGGAGTTCTGTGAGACTCCTCATGAGCAAAATGGGTAGAGCAGCTCACTCTGTAGGTAAGTCAGCTCTTCATAGCTGGTGCTGGCTGACTACAACTGATGTGTATGTTTATGAGCTCTGCAAGTAGAGCCAAGTCTCTTAATCTTCATGTAAAGGTTGAGCAATGCAAACATGTTTCAGTATAGGCTGTGAAAATCCCATGGATTGACGTGACCCAGATTGACAAAACAGAAGGAAATCTGAGACAACACATTACTAGAAGAGGAATTGTCCTTCTCAAACTTTCTCATTTTTTTTTACAAGCTTGATGCAGGATGATAACGTACCAGATGGTCAGTGTCAGAAAGAAGCTTCCTGAATATAGGCAACACTGACGCTTTCTTTTTCTTCTTTTTTAAAGAAAATCTGGCAGTTCTCCCTGCTGAGGAGAGATGTTGAGAATTTCTAATAATACTGACCCAATTTCCCTTGGTAACTCTAGCACTGAGGGAATCTAGCGATAGTGGAGTGTTGTAGCCCTGTTTCCTTCTGAGGTGTTGCTCCGTTTCTGTGGATACCTCCTGTTCAGTGTGAATTAGAAGAATTTTGTTACCACTGAAAGGACTGAACAAGATCTTCATAACTTGTAATAGAAAAAGATTTAGCAGCCCATTTTCCTCTATTTCCAAATGGTGGAATTTATTTATTTATTATTTTATTTTTATTGCATATGTGTGTTTTTGCAAGTGATACAACGCAGATAAAGGAAATTCCTCTCAGCTTTCTATATAGCAAAGGCATCAAGCCAGTTCTTAGTCCCGACTTCAGTCACTTCTGTGCCACATCAAGTGCTAGAAATCATCTGCAGCCTGGGATATTGCCTTGAGAAGACCAGAAGGGTAGATGACAAGTGTTACTTGTCTTGGAAATGGTGCTTTAAGAGTTTTTTTTTTGTCCAGTGTTACAGATCTGATTTTCTGGATTTTAAACTGCTGTTAAAATTGGCAGATTCTCATTCTAACAGAGTTGAAACTGTCCTTGTGAGTATTGTTATAAAATGTACACTCTCCCTATTTTTGTATGATTAGTATCTTATAAGTCCTAGGAGTTCATAATTCTAACCAGTGGGAGGTAACTATTTGTTACTCTGAGTGAGCCCCATCTGTTTTCTTCTAGATTTGCATAAATTGTCTTTGTACTTCGTCTCTTGGAGATCTTTTCCTTTTTTTCTACTGAGGAAAGAGGGGAGAGCACAATGGAAGCCAGTATTTCGATTCTATTTACATGTTTCAGTTTCCACAGGCTTCAGTCTGTAGGTGTGAGCTACCTGTGTGTCTTATTGAACTTCACCTGAGGTACTTCTCAAAATCAAAAGCCCTGAGCCTCTACAGAATGAAGCACAGCCCTTCACTCCCTTAAAGTGTGAGCCCAGTTCAGCTATTTGACTAAAATTTTTCATATTAAACCTATGAAGAACTGGTCTCCAGAATGCTTCCTGGGAGTAGTTTGGGTGCACGGTAAGACTTGAAATTGTGATCAGGCCTTAAATCCTAATGAGAGCTAGAGGGTGGCTAAGAGGAAATCACAATCGTAGGAGGTCTTTGGCAAACACATCTTTGAAATTAAGAAATGTGGAATCACAAACATCATCTTGGGCAACAAGGCAGTTGCAGAAAAGCCACAAGGGAGGAACTACAAGCTGCATTTGTGGGAGAGACTTTCCATGAGATTGTGGTGAACCAAGCAGGCTTGAGATTAGTCAATAAAACTGCCCATGCCAGTAACCTGGTGACCACTGAGAGAAGGAAGTGAGACAGAGCCATTTTTCTGTCTCTGGACGTGAGGAAGACACAGGCAAGCACTAATCCTGGTAGCAGATGAATCAAAAGCTTGGCAAAGCTTTATTCCTATCACTGGGCTGTCTCCTGCAAGTTCCAGTGCGTGGTCTTTAAAAGTCCTTGGAACTTGCTGGAGGAAAATTTCAATTGGAGCTGAACACAGCATGTTATATTTTGAGGCTTTGATTATTCTGGGCCTGACAGGCTCGTGGAGATTTCATTGCCTCTGGGCAACATCTGCAGTGAAGCCTTGTAACAAAGGCACTGAGTGGCCTCACAGGGCTCCTTGATAGCCTGTGTTGCATTAGATGGAAGATGTGGTTATGTAGTCAGGGTAATTAATTAGCATTTCCATAAGCAGTCACAAGTCCTGTTAACCTTGTAAATGCAGGAGGCAGGAATGAAGCGCAGATGTAGAGGCTCTGAGGATAAACTGTGTGTGTGTGTTCACTTGATTTTGTTGATGAGCTCCACTAAATTCTTTTAAGATCAACCTTAATTTAGCATGGCTAAGGATGCAAATACACCCAACATCTGTTCACGTCTCCATGGCAGCTCTTTGGCGACCGATGTTACAGTGAGATCTTAAAATAATATGAAACCCCTACCATTCTGAAGGGGAAGCTGTTGGTCAGAAGTAAGATGTGGAGCTGGCTGAGGAAAGATATTAAAGGTGTCTGGATGCTGCCTGCTTCAAATCAAATGGGTGTTCTGGTCATGAGAGCTGCATCTTGCCTGCAGACCAGCTCTCATCTCAGATTCTCTGATACTGGATATCACATTTGCCCTCAGCGTTTTCATCAGCCCTGGCTGATGATACTTATCCTCTTGCTGGGAGCCCCATTTCCTGTGAAGCTTTGCTTCTATTTGTCCTCACCACCTGTTCCCCAATGCTTTTTTTTCATCTCTGTTGGCAATAGAAGCTTGTTTTCTCTGGTTAGTTTGCATTAAGTGAAGGTGTGCGTTTTATTCAGTGACACCTCTTAGAGCTGATTCCATTGCAAGGTGTAACATGCCCCTGTTACAGGAACAGTTGCAGGAAAGACAGTCGGTGGGCAGTGTCTGGGCTTAGAGACTGTGTGGAGACCCATTGTCTCCTCTTTGCTCAGAGGGCAGAGTTGCAGCCTCGTCACAGAGGTACAAGGCAAATTCTTCTCTTCACTGAGAATAATGCTGGTGTCTGAATGAAGAAGTAGGGAATTAATGCCAGAAGAAGATGTTTTTTTCTCTGAATCTTGAGCTGGAAATATCTAATGAGTGGCAGGGTAGGATAAGAAGAAGACAACTCAACCCCATTTTTCCTTTTCTTGAACAAGCTTACGCTTTTTTTTCCCCCTCTAAGTGACAGCCTCTGCTTGGTTCAAGCCCAGATCTCATGTGTCTTTCTATTGCCTCTGGCGCCACAGAAGTAATTCGTCGATGATATTAGGAGCCTCGTAACTTCCAAGATTGTATATCTTTCGTTTTATAAGCTGGCAACAGATGAATTTTAGGACCTTTAAAAAAATTATTGAGAGCTTTGGAGTCGGTGGGACTGCTGCTTGTGCCTTACAGTGATGATGTAAAGTAGATGTCATGTTTGGGAAGGGTGTTGAGGAAAATGGGAAGTGTACCAATAGTGCCTAAGGGGTAAGAAAAGCTCACTTGCTCTGCTCAGGATTTGGTTTGGGGGTTTTTTGACGGCCTGCCTGCTGCTGCAGTTGGCTCTGTGTCAGAATAGCCTGTTTCATCTTAGTCCTGTGTTCTGCATCTTGCAGAACAAGGAACCCAAGTCCATCTTGCAGGCTTGGGTGTTTTGGGTTTTTTGTTGTTGTTTTTTTTTTTCCCCCAAAATCATATTTGGTGTGATCAGTGAGACACAACTCTGCAGCTTTGCCCTTCTGCAGGGTACCATCTGTTTTAATCTCTGGAGCAATTTGGAGATGCAGAGCACTCTGTGTACGCAAGCACAGGCTTGGAAGCACAGAAACACCACAGCAGGTTCAGCTGTCTCTTCAGACACTTCTCAAAATTACATTTTAGTCTCAGACTGACTGAAGCTGTGGTACAACAGGTCTAGACAGTGCCCTTCAGTCAGAGTAACTGTGAAGAGACTTTCACTTGGAGATAAATGACAAGTTACTGAGCGATTCTGAAATGATTTATGGCTGACTTTAACTTGAGCAGCCCACACCAGTGCCAGGGCAGCTCTGTGGCCCCATTTTAGCAGTGGGCTTCTCTGCACCTGACCAGCGCTTCCTTGAAGCAGCAGCATCCTGAGCTGTGTGCCGGTGTAGGACTGTGGCAGCAGGGTGTTCTGCCAACTCTGGCAGCTGTCAGTAGCACATCACTGATAAAGACTAGCTAAAGGGTAGGAGGAGAAATGAAACTGCTTGGCTGTTTATGGGCTGCACTTAGCGCAGCTTACTCATGACCTATATAGAGATGTACTTCGTGAGCTTACTTGTCGTCTGAGCAGAGGTAGTGTGAACACTTACTCATCTCCTATGTAGAGGTTGGGCCAGACTTCGTTGACGTGAGTGTACTTTGGGCATCCTTTCCAGAAGAGCCGCTCCAGTTCAAAGGCACCTGGGGTACAGTAATCCCCATCAGGATCCACTTTGATTGCTGTGTATGCATTTTTCTTCCTGGTGTTCAAACCTGCTGATGACATCTCCATGGAGGTTGGTTGTGCAGGCAGCTGGAACACAACGCAAACAGAACACTAAGATGAGGAGGCACAAAGCCTGTGAGTTCTACTGAGCTACGGTGCTCGGAGCAGCACTGGCCAGATGCAGTGGGGCACATTGTGAGCAGGTGTCAGGCTGTAGCTGAGCACACCAGTTCTACTTTTTCAAGATCTTAATGCAGCCCTACACAGTGAACCTTGTAGGCTATTTCTGTGAGCAAGGCTTTGCCTTTCAGCAGCACTTCTGCAGCCTCTGACTCACAAATGAGTCCTTAACAAGGGTGAGCTCACTCCCATTTTTTTTCCTTTTTTAACCTGGATCCATACAGGTGCAGCGCTGCTGCAGGAGGCAGGGAAGGCTGATGGCATTGGGTGCCATAAGATCAAGAGGTTCTCCCGTAATTTTTTGTTTCTAAGCTTTTGACAACTTGAACAAAAATTTGCAGAGTAGCGACACCCACATATTTTGTGTGTTGGCCACTGGGGCTGTTCATGTCTGTTTGCAGACAAAAATCTGGCTATTTGTAGAGCTTTCCTGCAAGCAAGAGGACCATTTTTCATTGACATCCCATGTTCCCAGAGGGTTTTGTTCCTTGGCTTGGACTCTTCTGTGCCTGTCATGTTCTGTTTCTCAGCAGAACTTGATAAAGCCAAATAATTCCTGTTTTTCAACTCCGAAGCTAGGCAGGATTGCGGAGTCAGTTTTTCTCTGGCATATGTACACCTTTGTTCAAAAACTGGCTTGCTTTCATTAGCAAGGAGATCTGTCTTTCAGCCGAGCTGCCTAAAACATGATGATGTTTAGTTAAGCGATCCCCTGAGACGCATAAGGGGCTCTGAGGATTAGTTCCTGGCTTACTTGCCTCTCACTAGGTCCTGTGTGCCTTTGAGCAATGTGAGGTCCCGTTCCTGTGCCTCCAGGAACCATTCCCTAGGAAAGCCCTCCTTCCTTCGGATTGTGCTCTGTATGTACACTCAGTGAAATAAGTAATGCTGGACTGTGGGAATGCTGGACTTTGAGAGTGAAAGGACTGTTATCTAGGACATGATAAGAGAGACTGCTTGTCTACTAAGAATTGATCCTAGCATGAGAGTCTTGATGCTGAGGAACTGACAGCATTTATTCAGGGCTCCATAAAAGGGAAGGAAAGGAGACAAGGGGAAGAAGAGAAAGAAATGAGATTAGTAATTGTGTCCAGTGTTTGTTACGCTAGTAGCTCTGCTCTTAGATTGCAGACCTGAAAATGGGACAGCTATACCTGCAAGCATTTGTTTTGTGTCCATGTGAAACCAACTCAGTCTGAAGGTCAGTTAACTCTCCGCAAGTTAAAGCTCTGCTGAGAAATGCTCATCTCTGTGTCCTGGGGAGCCATACGCTCCTTGAATTTTATGTTCTTTATTCCTTGCTGGTGTTATTTGATGCAGGGATTTTTAAATTGAATTAAAGCACAAGTATCAGTTGAAATTCCTCTGATAAAATCAGCATCTCAGATCTGACTCTAGACTAAGTGTAAAGTAATGTAGTTTTGTAGGAGAACAGAAGGGAAAAGGGGCTGCTGTACTGATTGAGCTCTAGAAGGAATTACCATGAAGCATTTGGTTGAAGAGGACAGAAAGGTGTGCATCTCTCCAGGAACCAGTTATAACACCTCATTCTTATTGACTGCTCTGTGTAGACCAAACAGAGCTGAAAGAAGACTGCTCCCTAGGCCAGCCCTCTCAGACTAGAAAGAATGGCAATGTTAGGATTTCTGGCACTGTGGTGGATTTAAATGTGACTGCTGGCCCAACACAAGCACTGGCAGCAAAGCCTCAGGTGCCTTTTGCAGAGCTCTGGGTCCCCACAGGTGTTCAGCTGGTGTGTGTGGGGGAGAGGGTTCCAGGTTTGTCCCAACCACAGGCTGTGCTCTCTGTGGGCTGGAAGGCCCCATCTGGTGCCAGTGCCATATTTTCAGATATGAAAGTTCTTTCAGGTGAGGATGGTCCTCTGTTGTGTGAGGGACCCCTGGCTCCTTCCTCACTGTGCAGGTCCCCAGCTGTGTGCCAGGGATGCCTTGCTGGGACCAGGGCACCTTCTCAAGCCAATGCAATTTGCCTGTCTCATTTTGCAGGTTCTGCTTCTCAATCCCAGGTGTGAATGTAATGCTGCACCACTGCTGCTCACCAATTACGCTGTCATGGACTTAAGTGTAAAATCAGAACAAGGATGATAAAAATTCAGTCATCTGCATTTTTATACCCCAATCTTTCTCTTCATAAATAAGACTAAAGTGCATGTTATCTAATGAATTTTATTTGTTAATCATTTGGATGGTTGGAATATTTCTCCCCCTTGGGTTATATGTGTATAAGTGAAAATATTGTTAGTGATTTCACAAAATGGTAATTCAGAATAATGGAGAGTTAATCCTCTTTTCATTAGCGAGCCACTTCAGGACGTACACTGTGGCAAATTACACTGCATTTTAAGTCGTTCTTGAGTGCTGTGCACTAGAAAAAAAAAATAAAACATTAAACTATTTTTGCATTGATAGAAGTAATTGTGTGGCTAATTTGGATAAGCAGCATCTATTAGGCACAGCAAAGGAATCTCTTCTTTATGCTCGCTATCCACTCTACAGCTGCCAAATGGAATTGCTTAGTGCTTTTTAGCTTATTTTATTTTTAACAAAATGAGGAGGGAGGAAAGAAAATCTGCCAGTCTGTCTGCTGTTTAATTCAGGAGGAACACAGTCTGGTAGCTGAAGCAGCGATACAGCCATTGAAGGTTTCCTTTCTGCCCCTTCTTCTTGGTCCTTTAAGCTACTCAGATTAAACTTACATTTCCAGGAAAGCCCTGGGAAGTTGCAGAGTGTGGGGGCCCTGTTCCAAATTTGAGCAACTGGAAGGATGTGCCCTGCCAACCCAAGGCTGCAGAAGGGTTTTGGAGGCACCAGCCACAAGCAGTACTGGTTGGTAATCCCACAGACGGTGGAGGGACTGAGGTTCATGTCTGGATGTGCATGTCAGGGCTTCAGTGCATTTCTAATGCTGGTTTTCCAGATGTGGCAGTTTGAGTGCTATGAAACTGAAAGCCATAAGTCATCATGTACATCAGAAAATACTATATTTTTGGCTCTTTGGGCTGCATTTGCCTTAGCATTGTGTATAAAGATGCCAAACAGCTTGGCAAGATTTATGTGTGCTTCAGTGTTAAGATCCAAGTGAGCTGTAGAAATTATAGAAGAGAAACAAAATAAAACAAAAAGAGATGCAGAGAAAAGGACTGCTTTTGTCTTTGTCCTTTGCAAGAAACCATGCACCTTCTGCCCTTCTTTCCTGCACCCCTCCCTGGCCCAGGAGGCATTCACAACAACATAGCTGCTGTTGCCCCAAGCAAATGTACCCTGGCTGCTAATTTGGCTGTGCCTGTGTGCCAGAGGCTGTCGATCCCAGGTAAGGTCAGAGCCCCACAGTGGTGGCATGCTGTACAAACATGCAACGAGAGAGGCTAAACAAATAAAAAGTGGGAAGGAAAATGGAGGCAGATAGTGATTTGCTCTGCTCTTTTTCTTCAAAAGAAACAGCTGCAAAGCTGTTAGTTGCTCTGGATTGCCCAGTATTGGCCACAGGACTTCCTAGCCTTGCTGCCTACTTCAAACTATACTTATATGGCAGAATAGATTACATTCTTTACCACCCGTTTCCTGCTCTTGGGAGCTCTCCCAGCCCATATGACTTTGGCCACCTTGGCCTGTGAGGCTTTTTTCATGCTGGCTTTATTAAATCTAATCTGGTGTACGTAAGTGTACCAGCTTCAGTTTAGCACTCAAATGCTATTTATCTAACAGACATTAACTAAAAGGTACTTCTTGCTGAATATACCAAGCAATTGCAGCTCCAGCTGGCTTAGCTGGGAATGAAAGGTCATCAGCATCCTCAAATCAGCTGAAGGTTGGGACTTTTTTTGTTGCTATGAGCATTAAACTCGAAAGATGAACCATAAAGTAAGGGAAAAAAATGTTCTGTAATTATGTTTAAGACATGTTTTTTTGTGCGTGAAGTGCTTGTTACTGAAAAACGTTTGCTATTTCCTTTGATGTTGTGTGGAAAGCTAACATGTATGAATGCTTTTATTTATCAGGAGGAATTCAGCTTTGCTGGAATCAGAAAACATCACTGAAACCAGGGGATAGCAATCTTTCAGGGGTCCAACACAATTTTGTGTGTTCCCAGCAGCTCCAAAAATAATGCTTTCGTGTTTATTCTATTTTTCCAGTTTAATAACCACCTCAGATAAGCCGATGGAGAAACAGCATCCGTAATGGGAGGGAAGTACGTGAGAGGAGGTAAGGATGGAGAATACCACTTCTCTTACACTTTCCAAAAGATGTGCAAGGGCCTGAATCCCATATACTAACCACTCTCCATATAAGCACTTCCTCAGTGTTAAAGGGACAGAAAAATGAGCTCTAATAACTGCAGGTCTTTAAAAAGAGCGAGTGATTATCTATCAAGCAAGTTCCTGGATTCTTCAGAAAATTTTTGTCGTTTCCCTTCTAGCCAGCATGCAACCTACATGCTTTCTCTCAGGACAAAAAAGTACTTAGCCTTTCTGAGTATGACTAAGCACAGGGCTGTTTTATGCATTGGAAAGTTCTTGCAGAAGTTAATGTGCATGCTGTCTGGAGTGCAGTGTTTATACTCGGGAGGAATATAAACAGTGCTTTGGTTTCCACGTATTTCATGATCGAAGTGCATCATCTGAGCTGAGAGCTAGCAAGCTGCAGCAACAAAAGCTTGCTTTGTTGGATGATTTAACTAGATGAATTTAGAAGTGGTGCTCCCTGTTATGCCACCCCCATGACATTTTGTTAGCAAGTAGCTAGCAATGCTAGCAATAGACACCAAGAGCTGTGTGCTTTCCTGCATGAACCTGGCGCTTGCTGTAGCTCAGGGGAATGAGGTACTGTACACGAAAGGTTCCTTGGATGGGTTTTTGTTTTTTTTTTCTAACACTAGACCAAAAACATGTTAACTTTGTACAAATATCTCTTGGAAGGAGGAGCAAGTCTTTACAAAAAGATCTTTTTATGAAAAGATCCCCAAACGAGTTAAGCTAAGTGCTGTACATACAAACTGGAAATCCTTGGATATATGCGGTGTATTTAAGTGAAGAATTACATAATCCCATGTTCCTGTTCCTAGTCCAGTATTCACCACAAACAGTCATTCACTTCGGTTCCTTTATGTTACCCCTGCATTTTTATGCTTGAAGCATTCAAAGACTGTAAAACAGTTCTTGCAATGCATTTGTCTTTAAACGATTTAGAACTAGAAGAATCATAGCCTCTTTGTAATTATTTCCCAAACCTCCCTGCTGTGAATATTCAAAACTCAACAACTATTTCAAGGAATTTCTAAGCCAAAGGATGACTTTTTAAAAGCTTATTTTTGCTCTCATTCTTTGTTGCCCGAACTGGTTAATTTAAAACAGGGTGAGCTGAGATTTTGTTAAATATTTTTGGGAGTGCCCAAAGAAACTTAAAAACACAGCATCATCTGAGAGAATGGTAATTGAATTGGAAAGGGTAGCTTCAACAGGAGGGTGGAGCGGTTATCAAAGAATAAGAAAAATATTCCGGGACGTAAGTCACAAAATGCTTGGAAAACTGCCTGTTGAGTTCTATCCTTTAAAATTTCAGTCCTCCCTCTAAGATAAATCCAGTCGCTGTACCCTATTTCCCAGTTTATCGAGTAACTTCTGTAATAGAGACGCTTTATTCTTGATTTTTCTTAAATCGTAAATTTTGTTTCCTAAAACTTTCTGTAATAGCCTTCTTCCCTGTGCTGCAGTACTAAGCAGCTGCCTTGGAAGGGTTGCCAATTCTCACTCCTCTCCCTGACTTGCCAGACTAAGCTATAAAGGGAAGCGAAAGGGCTCAAGAAATACAGCAGAAAATGAGTATTGGTCAGACTTACCTGTGAGCTTGGGCAGGTGCTCTAGGTGGCTGGGCTCTGTGGAGTGTGGCAGGACGACAAAAGAAGTATTACAAACTTTGAATCTGGAGCCTATTTTTAGATTAGGATTTGCTGACTCTGACCTTCAGTGCTACCCACTCCAAAGGACGGTCTTTGCATCTGCTGGTAAAAGTATTCCCTGATGTCACCTGAAACATTAAACCTGGCAGTTTACTTACCTAGCCTCAGTGAAACTGATAATGGGATGTCTGTGTGTTGACTATAATAATACAGAAACAATCCTTTTATGTTTTTGTCCCTTTGTCACGCCCAGTGCCAAGTTTACCACAGCAAACGTGCTGGGAGCATTTCCCTTCTGCTTCCTGCTATACTGTGCATGGGTGATTTGTCACTGGCACGGTGGTGGGGTGCCCTCCATACCCTGTTTGCACACCTGCCCTACCTGCTGCCTTGTTTTCCTCCAGCTGCTCCTCTCAATATCAACATGACTTCCAAAATGCTTTTTTCCACCTAGAAAGTGACATGGAGCTCTGGTGATGTGGCAGAACTCTTCAGAAAGAGGAGGAGGTACACAGGTGGGAGGTGAACACAACACACTCCTGCCACCGGCACAGGGAGCCATCGCCTCTGCTGTGGCTGTCCCCTTGGGTGTGTAGGTGTGCTGGGATGTGCTTTGCTGGGACCTGCTACGCAGTGACTGGGTGACCTGTTCTGGGGCTTTGCTTCCAGCCTTGGCCTCATGCCCTCGATGAACTAGCTTTTGATGAATACATATAGGGTCTTATCTCTGGTAACAAAGAAGTAGCATGCCAATGCCTGTAACAAAAGCTTAGGTTCCCCATGCATTTTGTGTCACTTTTTTTTTTTTCCAAAAGTACCCCAAGCACAAGGTAAGTGCCATTAAGTTTCAGAGGGACACTAGCTCCAGTCTCTTGGGGGGAGTTTTAATGAGAGAGCAACTACCTCTGTTACCCCATCTGTTAAAAGCTAAAAGTCCATTCCAGAAGGAGCGAGCCCAGCCTTGGTCATGGCTGTGGCTAATACTGCAGTGCAGATGTGAAGGAATAACAAACAGCTTCAGTTCAAGTTCTGGGCACTGGACCCGCTGCTGTTTTATGCTAACAGCAGCACTCCAGCCAAGTTTCTGTATTACAGAGCGGCTAAGCTCCTCCCTGCCAATTATTCAGATAGTCTTAAAATACGAGAGAGCTTAGACGTTAGGAACCTGCTGTGCCTTCTAAGTTACCTCAGGAGGTTGTTGTGCAAATTAATTCTATACTGATAACAGAGAAACTTGGGTGGAGGAGGAGATACAGACCCTATATAACAGAAACTAACATGGGTTGCTTTATTTTTATCCCTGTAGGCGACCCAGTACGGAGGAATATGGGTAAAGTGATATGGCAGTGCAGGCAAGGAGAGACTGCGTGAGGTGCAGATCTGAGCTCTGCGTGGGGATGGCAGCGACCTCCTGCTTCCCTCCGGCTGTCGCCCCACCAGGTTGTCTTTCTGATGTCAGGCCGATGGCACGGCAGTGTCTTGTGGTATTGTTTTTTCGGGCTGACATTTTGAGTGCCAGGAATATTAAGCTGAAGCAGAAGTATTTGTTTGTCTGCCTGGCTGTCAAAACAATGCGAGCCCTTGTGCCCCTCTCTGTAGGGTCCTGAGAATGTGTAGGGAGGGATCATTCACCTCCTGGAAAAGCGTTCTATTTTGGGGAATGTTTGTGTGTGTTTCCATTAGTTTTGCTTTTGTTAGCTAAAAACTGCTAGCTGCTGAGATGTTTTGAGAACAGCTGACGAGTTAGATTGCTTTGGAGCCCTTACTGTTGGGAAACATGGCAGGCAGGCTCTTATTTTGAAAGAGGTAAGCACCTGCCCTCTGAGAAGTCAAAGAGTTGCCTTGGGCTCTTGGAAACAGATGTTTGCCATGTTGTTGGTCAGTTCTGAAAGCCTGGTTTGCTCCCCTTCCTGGGGCTGTCTGTGCTGGTGGGGCTTGGCTCACACTTGTGCTCACCCACTGGTCCCACTCTTCCAGCTGAACAAAGCAACTGCATCAGCACCAGTCGGAGCATTGCCCTGGAGCAAAACTCTTTGTCCCTTTATTCTTCATGAGTGCCCTAAAAGTGTCACAGGACCAACCAAGAAGAGTGCCAGACACTGCTCAGATACCTAACAAATGGCAACTCCTAGTCCTCACAGCTGATGTTCTAGATAAAAGACAAAGACTTACTTAGCAAAAAGGAGGACACCCAAGTGGAATGAGCACTACCTTGGCTGGAAGGAAGCCACAGACCAGCTTCAAAGTTGGCAGTTCTTTTGTAGCATGTGGTTTGGAGCTGTGGGAAGGATGAGAATTGCAGTCTCTTCAGGAGAGAGGAAAGGTAAGAGGGAGCAGAAGCTACTTTTTAATTTATTATATTTTTAAGTCTTAGGAGGACTAAATTTCTGCCACAAACACTGGCTAAAGAAAAGGAGAGAAATGATAGATTTTTGGCCAGACCACAGCTGGAAAAATCTGACATTCTGTTTTCTTAGGTTTGAAAGTTAAATGTTAGTTGAAAGTAAAAGCTTTAAGTGAAGTTCTTCTTTAGAAGGCTTCCCTCCCCCACTCCAACATGGTGGACAGGAAGATTTCCTCTTTGCTACAAAACATGCTGTTATTTGGAAAAGCGAGGTTTTTAACATTTGCATGGAAGAATAAGTGTATAATTATGAGACTATCCTAATGGACATTTGCAGCTGCACTGAGATGTGAACAGCATGCAGAAACCATTATGATTCCAGTTGTTTGGCAAAACTTAAGAAACTTCATATATATATGTTTTAAAGTTAACTGTAAAGTAAATCCAGATGGTTCTCTCTTGCACAGATGAGCAGTCTTCAAACTAGATGTATAGCTGTAGCCTAGCTATAACTTGTTTTGATTACTGCAGATAGAGAGAAATGTTTTAAATGGCTGTGCACCCTCCTCACAAAATGCTGTGCGCCCCTGATTCTTGCTGAAGTCAGTTGGTGTTTATGCAGCATTACATAAAACTTGTTGTCTAACACTTTCCCTGCATGAGAGCCTGGCTGAGCACGGTGTTCACTCCCTCGATTTGCTGAGGTATGGCTGAAGGCCCCTGCTAGGGGCTCTGCTGAGGCAGGCCTTATAGGACCATAAAACAAAGAGGATGAATATGACTGCTCGAACTGAATTTGTTCTTTTGTCCTCATCTTCTTGTTAAAGATTACCAGAAAATATCGGTGGTTTATTTTTGACTGATGATGTATTCGGAGTTATATTTGAGTCTTTAATAAGTGCTGTCTGTTGTGTTCATTGCTGTATTTCAGCTAGATGTCGGTTTTGCTAGCTTCTGTCAGCAGGGAATCGAAATTATGTTGACTAAGGGACCATCCTGCAAATCAGATCAGAAGGGAAGACTTGGTACACAGGGCAAGGATTTCAGCATCTGAGTGATTTAAGCCAACACATTAGGAGCATTTCTAAAACTCTAAGGAGGAGATGAACTGGAAGACCTATCAGAAATGATAGGCTTATGGTACATTACTATTTCTGTTGTCTTTCTTCAGTCAATAAATGTGTTCTTGTAGATAAGAGTTGATATTGTTTGTCCAAGTAGTAGAGCAAGTAGAAATATTGTCTGAGTTTCTTAGGCAGTGCTATCAAAATGGTAGCTTGGATTTGACCTGGTAGAAATCAAATTTTTTGACAGATGTTTTTCTTGCTGTCTCTCTGGCAAGGCCGATAGTCCAGCAGTCATGGCTCTGTTTATAAGATAATATTTGAGGATGGGGGCACTGCAAAGTCCCTGGGGGCCAGGAGAGAAGGACCCCGGTCCTGACCTAGGTTCCCTGGGTTGGTGGGGGAGGGCCTGGGGTAGGGGCTTTGCCAGGAGCCTTATTCTCTTCTCTGCTTTTTCTCTCATTGTCAGCAGAAAAAAATGTTCTGGGTGATTTGCACTTAAGTTGAGTGTAAACCCCAAAGCACTGTAATGGGAAAATAAGAGATGAGGGCTTTCTTGTAATCACCCTTAATGCAGAATGCTGAGAACAGAAAGAGTCTGGAGCCCCAAACTACTTACTCCCTTATTTCTCAGTGCTGAGAGAAAGCCCTGTGAGAAGAGCACCTGCTTGAGAAGTCCTATGGAGAGAGATTATTAACCAGTGAGTAAGTTCTGTGTAGTGCAGAGCATCCTGATGTGCTCATGAGATCCAAAATCAGGTACCTCCAATTGCTCAAAGAAAGTGGCATTAACAAAACTCAAGGTATTTTTGTCTTTAACATGCCAGAGTATTGCACACATGATTGCACTTGAATTCTCTTGATGACGGGCTGGAAAAATGCTGCTGGGTTTTTGTTTTGTTTTGTTTTTTACTCTGTGTCCATTGGGGTAAGAAGGTATTTTTTCTTCTCTCTATCCTTACTCACATATTGCTGTGGAGATTCCAGGTGCATGAGGTACAACCTAATCCCTAAACGTAGCATGTTTAAAAAATGAAACATGGATTCTTGGTATGTAACTCTGATCAGACAGCTTTGTCCAGACATGCTGAGAGTAGGCTTCGGCTCAGAGTAATCTCATGGTATATTCAGTGCCAAGTCTAGACTTAAATGGAGCTGAGAGCCAGAAACTGGATTGATGTTTGTATTCTTCTTGGTACAGGCTTTTTGGTGTTGCAGATGGAGGAACTTGAGAACTGCCATGCTGGTGCTGTTGTTCTGCTGTCTGTGCTGCTGACCATGATCAGTAACAAACACCTTCAAGGAAGGTATGCTAAATCTGTGCTCCCCATTTCTGAGATGCATTTTCTGCCCCCTAGATGAGCTGTTTAATCTCTCTGCTCCTCAGATAAAGCTTGGCTGGAAGCCTGAGGCATGAAGTTTTATAGCTTTTCCAAAACTATTTCTTTTCTTACAGTGTAGATTATCTCTGATGGTGGTTATCCTTTTTTTTTTTTCTCTCTTTAACTCTTCTGTGCTCTTTGCCTCTAAGTGTTGTGATAATGAGTTAAACAGACTAAATAATGAGAATAACTGCAACTTGTAACTTGAACTGGTTTGAAATATGTCCCCTTTTCATATTGTCTGAGCCAGCCTGGGGGAAGTTTGCCCGACCACGGGCTCAGGTGCAGTTGTTCTGAGGCACTTGAAACATCTGGTCTCATGGTACCGTGTAACTACAGCCTACTGTCCGCATAGAAGTAATCAAGCACACTTCGTGTTGTAAAACCCCACAACAAAACAATGCCTCATAATCCACAGGAATGTTCCATACCACCTCAGGGCAAGTGCCTTTTAATGGCTTTTTTACTCCGAGTTTGATCAGATTCCAGACTCTTTTAAGATGAGAGCACCATAAATGTTGGAAATGAGGTACTCTATTTCAGGGGAAAAACAAAAGCCAGACTGCGTAGCTCTGTGAAGTAGAAACAGAGTTGTTACACTATGAGAGATAGCAGGGCTGCCTTAATAGATGGCATTCAAGTGCAGCTGTTTATGGGTCTTAACTGGTGTTGGCCCACAAAACACATACTTAGAAAGGAAATCAGGGAAAGCTAACACATGCCTGGGGGCTTTGAAGTTGTTATTATCAGCCACATACAAAAGAACGGGAGATCCTCTCTAGTCCAGCAAGTACTGAGAAATGAATGAGTTTGGCTGGCGCATACATCAAAGGTCTTCACTTGTAATTTGCTTAAGAGATTAGAAATGAAATATGAGGGAATTATTGAGGAAGAGCAAGCTGCTGTTTTTTTTTCCCCCTTGCAGCAGGAAAGAACAATTGAGCATGTATTCTGGCTGAAAGTGATTACCGAAAAGCTTTCTGACAACCTTGAGCAAAACAGCGGTTGCATCTTAGTTTCACTGACATCAAATAAGCGTTTGATTTACTGAGACCCAATTGGACCTGTCCGGTGCCAAGGAGTGTCTTTGAGACACAAACAAACTTGATAAAGCTCTTCCTTTTCAGAGCCACAATCTCTAAAGCGCTGCATTGCCAGACCATGAAATGTGCTCTGCGTTTTAGCTACCAGAAATATTTTGCTTCAGAAGTAAACGAACAGAACCTAGCGACAAACATTTGAAGCTTGCTACTGTTTCCCTTGCTGTCAAATGTGATTTTTGCTTTGGATGTTCAGGAGACTGAAATCACTAGGAGGGCGGCAACGTTGTCTGGTGATTAAGCTGTGGTTGGACTGAGAGATACGATAGCTTGACAACAGCTGTGATCTTTCTGGAACAAAACTGACTATGAGTGCTTTTGAGGTGAAAGTAAAGATTTCTTGTGAAAAGAGAAGTGACTTCCTGAAACAGCTGACAGCGGGAACGCAGAGCGTGAAAAACCTTTGATTTTTCAGAGTTTTAAGGAAGGAAAAAATGAGATGAATTTTTTAAAGGGATTCAGAGATGCTGGCGGAAGTGTAGGTCAAGTAGGTCTTCCCATTGTGTGTCCCTTGCTGCTGTCAAGTCAGTGATTTCATGGAATGACTTGGAGCTTCTGGATCAAGCCGAGATACCTTAAATAAAAGATCCTGACCTTTTTTGGACCAGGCACAGCAGCTGATAGGTGTTAGTCTGCAACCCTTATGACCTAAAATCACAATCTGTGATTCTGTGAAATGGACGGTACTGACTGCAGATCACTTGCGTGTTCATTTCTGACCTTTCTTTGATAGTGTAAATTTTGTACAATTTGCTGACTGTATCCAGCATGAGCTTTATTGCTTTTTCTCCCCCTCAACACACAAACTGTTACTGAGTGTTCTCTGTCCATGTCATCTCCTTTAGGTTGGGATTTAACCTGTCCTTTTGTGCTCTGAATGGAGAGCGTTAAAAGTTTCTGTATATAACTTCATTGTACACAGAGCAGAAGACCATCAGTCCAGCTTAGTTATTGTTTTAAATAGCTGAGGCAGGAGAGTAACAAATGAGTGCATCTGTTTCTCAGTCAGAATTAATCATCAGTATTTATGCACTGAGCATTGCTACTCTTAATTTTCATGCAGCGTTAAAATATTCATTCTTGGGAGGCAAGCCTGGCTCTCCCACATCTTTCCACCCATCCACTTTACCATGCTAGGGGTGAGGATTTTTGGGAAGGCCTTTGGCATTATCTATTGCTCCTCCACTAAGACCCCAAAGCATCTGCATTTCTCCAGGAATCCATTCAGCATGCTTCATTCCAGCCATTGCAGTTGCTGATTTCAGTACGAATTATGGCCTTAATCCCATACATCTCATAATTTACAGATTGCAAAGTGACAACCAAGTGTTCTAAAAGAACATTCATGTTGAAGATCTCATGTGAATGAAAATGAACTCAGAGCGACAGCAGCCCTGAGACAAATGCCCTGTGCCAGAGAGGAGCATTCAGGGGGTGGAAGGAAACTCCCTGCCGCCAGGAGGGCAGCAGTAGGGGATGGCAGGGGAAGGCAGGAGGAGCAGAACTGGGTGGGTGGTTGCTGAGAAATCTTTCCAGGAAAAGAGGATTTGTGTTCAAGATGCAGAACTGGATTTTTTCAGGAATTAGGGCAGGAGTTGTTGTCTATTACGACTGCAGCTCATTTACTGTTAGAAAAGTAGCGTGTATAAGTAGTACATAAAATTACTGCTAAGCGTGTTTCTGAATTCTTGACTTTTTCAGTGATGTGAATAAGGCTAGTTTGAGAGAGAGAGAAAGTGAGCTATGCTGCACGGCACAGATAAGTCCAGCTTTACCTATTGACTTATCTCTTTAAAAGAAAGGAGGGAGAGAAGAGATGGGGGGAAACCAAAAGGAGGAAAATCTTGAAAGAAGAATACATCAAATGTTGTTTCCTTGGAAACAAAAAGGAAGGTTACATCACAGGGTTCAAGGCTATAAATAGAAGCCTAGCAGTGCAGATGCAGAAGAACTCTTGTTCCTAGAGGGAAAATTTAGAAATGAGCATGACCTCCCTTTAGAGCTGCTGTCACAACGCAGTCAGCACAGCCCGATCTAGAGGCCCAGCAGTAAATTTAGCTGCTGCTGTATGACAGTCTTCTCTCAATTAGCTGCAGCATTCAGCTCAGGGAACTGGTTCAGTTGGTGAGCAGAGGTGCAATTTTCAGACTACTATAAATACAGTCTGTGTCTCCAGAGCCCTGCTACACTGCAATGGCAGAAATTACTGCTAGTCTTCAGCTTGCACCCTAAATCCTTCAGACAGACATTACTGGGCAGTGAAAACCTCAAGCCCTTATTAATACTTCTGAAAAACAACCTGAGCAGAGCATCACCATGCTCAAGAGCAACGGGCAAGGTGGGAGCTCAGGCCTTCAGACATAATGAGCTGAGGCTCTCTGGGCTGCTTTGGGGCATCTGTCCCTCACAGTTCCTACTGCATCCTGCCCTATTCCTCTCTCTATGGTTGCCTAGCAATACAGTGGTTGTGGTCAGGGCTTGAAGCATCCCTCAGCACCAGAGGAAACTTTGGAGGAAAGCCTGGAGGGCTGGTGGGGTGGCATCAGGCCAAGCACTGCCCTAGCCAGCTGCAGGCTGGTACCCAGCTGTGTCACAGGGCTCATCTCACACCCTGCCAGTGTCAGACCTGGGTTGGGCTGCTGGTGAGCTTTGCTAAATATCCCATTGTCAAGGATCTTGATAATGCTGTAGTATATGTTTGTATAGATGCACCTTTGCTTGGCACTGCTTGCTTTAAGACACAGCCAAGTGAATGAAACTGTGTGTGCTCCCAAGCTGCTGTAGCCCTAGGACATGTCTATGGTGTACCAGGTGGCAGTGGTCTAGCTCTTGTAGATTTTCATGTCCCAGTGTGGTGCATACTGCTAAATCTACCACAGAAACTCAGTTTCCTTGGCAGAGGAGAGGAGAAATCTAAGTTTATTACTCTTCTCAAGAAAATAATGAAAACAATGAATGTTAAGATAAATGATAATAATAAAAAGATCTCACGCTTTACAAAGACAGCCCTGTGACGGGGAAGGATGGGTATGACAGATGAGTTCAGAACATCTGCTGCTGGCAGAGGCACGAGTCTTGCTCAGGGAAAGGAATGAGTTGTGTGTGTGTGAGTCTAGCTGTGATTCTGGAACCAAGGGGCTATTGCCACTTCATGATCCTGCTTCTGTACTTGTCTGGTACTAAATGAAAATCTGGAAAAGGTTTAAACCTTGCAGTTTGTGTAAATCTTTAGTTTGATCTTAAGATTTACTTAGAAAAAAATTTAAAGGTTCTGACTTACTTTCCATGGGAAAAGTTCCTGGGCAGTTGATTTAATGTAAATTTTCATGTTATGGTGGTACTTCCCTTAACTTGCTTGGGTTTGCTGCTGTAATCTCTCATCTCTGTGAATCATTGTGCCTGCACAGTTGCTGTCTTTTCAAAATATCTGTTACGTATTGAAAGCTGCTATTTCAGTGTGCACTACTTAGCCAGTATAACCAGAGCACTCCAAAAGTGCAATGGGAGAACTACTAGAATATACAGAATTTTTAGCTTGATGTCAATTTTTCCAAGTAGATGCATTTTTTTTTTTCCTTTTCTCTCTCTTTCCTTTTTATTTAATATTTTTTTTATTTTATTTTTTAAAGCAAACCAACATCTTTATTGGCAGGCAAGTGTTCCTGAGCACTGGGATGACTGTCATCAGCATGGCTAGACCGATAAAGACATATTAGTATTCATCTGTTGAAAAGCTTTTGTATGACTGGCCAGATGGATTGTTACTGCACTGATACTTGACATCTGATCAAAAGGATCTGGGATAGCGGAGATGCAGGTAAATTGACAAATGCGTGTCTGTGGTGTGAAGGAGGATGGGGTTAGGAGCAGGAAGACTTCATGGAGGTTGTAGTGATCTTAAAACCGGGTTGTAACAATGTGAAAGCAGAACTGAGTCTCTAAACTATAATGCTTTATTTTTATTTTTTCCCACGAGAAAATGACAGTAGGAAAAGACATCAGGTGAATTGTCAAGCTGTGACAGCTGGTGTGAGGCAACTTTTATCGGAAAACTTCAAGTATGCTTTTCTGCTATTGCCTCCTGTCAAATGCTCCCTAACTTCTTAGAAAACCCAAGGGCAGCTATTCTGCCTCATTAGATGATCTTTTAAATTTAAGCAGCTCTATTCGTCTAATGTGTATGCCAGGACTGTTTTCTTTGGTGCAGTTTTCATTTCTTACTGCGTGTTGTCTCCTTTGATTCATTCAAATATGCAGGAAATGAAAAAGACGGTCAGCTTGATTAACAATCAGTTGCATGTTCCAGTCAGGTATCAGCTGATTACATGCAGGCAGTTAACAGTTCCATTTGAGAAACGTACTACATAGCCTTCAAACATGCAGAACTAGCAAGGCTGAGGTTCCCCAGGAGAGGCAGAGAAGAGCCACCAGGAGCCCTGCCTGGCAATGAGGACATTTCCTCACAAGGGAGGGAGGTTCTTCTGAAAACCTCTCCTGAAAACCAGGCAGTGTTTCCTAGTTATTTTTTCTTGCAGTCATTTTATTATTCCCCATTATAGACCAAACCTTTCAGAAATGTTCCTTGTGTAGGATACTTGTCCAAGTCGTACAGACTGGGCATATCACTGCTGCAAAAATGATGCAGGCAGTTGATAGCTGTATTTGCAAGGGCAGAAGATTGGAAATGCAACTCAGTGAATAGAACAGAGGGTGAAAAGTAAATTTAATTGTCCAATAGGCTCTGATTAAAAATCGTGTTTCTCTCTTGTGAGAATGGCTAAGAAAAATGTCTTTGAGTACAGCCCTGGGATCCTGCTGTGTCTCTCATGTGAATGAGTAAAGAAAAGTGGTCATTCATTGCTGAATGATTATTTTTCCCCTTCAATGGAGGGGGGGGGGGGGGATAAACCTCCAAAATCCAAGTCTTCTATGAGTCCAGCAGACTAAAAGCATCAGGAAACCTCTGGAGAGAAATAAAAGGTTATGAATGGAGAATAAAATATTGGTGTAGAGCGAAAGGGCTGTTGTGTATAAAGAGCAGATGGGAAAATGTTGGGTTTGAAGTTTAAAAGACAAGGATCTGAATCTCATTCAGTTGAGCAGGGGGGAAGTGGTTAGGGTTTCCTTTCCTTGGAGGTTGGCTCCATTTGATGAATTGTCGAGATGTGCTATAAATGTTTAAGATTTATAGGAGAGGCTCCAAGTATTACTAATGAGCAGCTAAAAATAGGTATGATAGGAAAATCTAAACTGACAAACAGGTCATCCAGCATAACAATAACTTCATAATCACGCAACTGTTGCCAACTGAAGATGGGAGATGTGGCATGAAAATGAGCTTTTGTTTTTCACATCTGAAAGTTAAAGGAGTCGGAGTGGAAACAGATGTTCTCCAAAACAATGTGTCAGAATAACTCTAGTAACAGCCAATTGTCACCAGAGCTGAGGAAATAATTCCTTGCTGGCTGTTTGCTGGCTGATAGTTTTCCAGTGATGGGTGGGGTTTCTGTGAAGTTCTGATTTATTTATTTATTTGTTTGTTTTTGTAAGCAACCTAAATGTTTGGGTGGAAAAATATCAATATTTCACTTCTTGAAGTTCTGCGCTTCTCAGGGTTTGGGTTTCTCTTCTGAAAACTGTTGATTCTCAGCAAGTAATATCTGAAGGGATTTGGTGAATTGTTTTGGTTGTAAATTTTTGTGAGTAGCTCGCTGTTGATATTTAACATTAAATGAACTGGTGAATTACAATATTGAGGAATTAAATGGCTTAGATGCTTTGTTTTCATAAAAAGGGACTTGCAGAGCACTGCTGTCCTTCAGAAGACAGAGGACATAACCACAAGAGTAGATTTTGCCTACCACCAAGCAAGCAACAAAACCAGATTGATCTTTTGTTTGTAAAGTCTGACTGCTGAATGTTTCTCTTCTGAATGTTTTCAAATCATTGGTGATGACCTGAACAATGATCCTTGATGACACAGTGAATCTCAGTCCATGCTTTGTGCCCGCTGGATGCACTGGAAAATGTCTGTGCTCGTGAGGATGGCTGGCAACCAACAGCAAAACAGACTGGTAGAAGACCCCGTCCCTTGGCAAGTGGAATTTGTGTGAGGAGAGGCTCTGCCCACATCTTAGGAAGTGGAGGGATCAGTTGCTTAGAAATGTGAGTTGAGGCCCATATCTGCTTTTGTATGTTACTTGAAGTTTAGTAACCGATGGTCTGGGGCTCTTTTTATTTTATTTATTTATTTATTGGTCAATAATCTAGAGTTTTGCTGTGCAGATTTTCTACTTTCTATTTTCTACTGCTATGAAAATGTTTTTATTTGCAAGGGTATTTCCACTGGGAGATGCTTCGTCTCCAGGGTAACTTCTGAGATTGGTTTTAAAAGTTGGTTTATGGAGAGTACTGCATCATGTTTTGCAGTTTTTGCAGTTTTCAAATGCTGCTTTAGACAGTAATAAAAAGATGTTATTCTTCTGATGCTATTTTTGCCCTGACTTGGCAGCCTCTCGTTGTCTGAAAACTGGGCAGTCATACAGGTGCACCCAAGAATCTGAGAACTTAATGTAGCGATCAAATGAGAAAACAAGAGGTGGGAAACCATGTGGCCACAACAAGGTGCTCAGTGACAGGGTGCAGAACGGCTACTGGCAAAGAAACAAGGAAAAGGGTTGTTAAGAGGGTGACACAGGAATAAGGTAGCTTGAATAGCTGGAATTGTTGTGCATGAAGGTGATGGAGGGATGTTCTGAAGGCAGAAGCAGGAGGAGGAGAACCAGACCCATATCCTCCACTAACATTGCTGGGTATTTTTAGGAGCGCTTCCTGAAAGTGCTCATGGTGTATAAACAGATGAGATTCCAGGAGGCAGCAGCGAGGGGAGCGGTATAACTCAGTGATGCTTGTACTGCAAATAGTACACTGCGAAGAGCAAATTGTTTGACTTTATTAGAACTGCAGCCTCCTGCAACAGATCAAGGGTCTAGTTTCTAAGCAAAATAATTGTAGCCTCAAGAAATCTTAACTGTTGAAAGCCTCACAGGACACAGATTACTGTTTATACATATTCTCTTTGGATGTCAGACAATGAAGTAAATTTGCTAAGCATGAGCTATTTTGAAGCCCCTCTCCACAGCAAGATGTAGCTCAATCTTGTGATCAGGAAACGTGAAATGGAAAATAGGAGAAAGATAGCATCTGGCAAGTCGGCTTGTCAGTGCTTTGCAGTTCTGGAGGGGCAGCTGGGAGTCAGGCAGATCTCAGCAGCAGAAAGTCTCCTAGTCCACGTGTGCAGTGCCAAAGTTAAAGCAGAAATGGGAACCACTGATTTGTGCGGAACAAAGCGGTGTCATTCTGAAACATGAATTTCCTTGCACCTGCAAGGAAAAGGCTGACACTCTGAGCTGTCACCACTCACTGTACCTGGACAATATCCTGGCTGGCACTTCTTTCCATGAGAAACCTGTCCTTGGCTGCATCTCCTTCCCTGCAACCTGTTGAAAATTTCTATCCTCTCTTCTCCTGGCTCTTTGCGGAGTAGATTTATGGTCCCACTTTCCTTTTACAAATAAAACCCTAAGTGCAAATCCAAAGGATAAATAATGCAGTGCAGACATGCCCGCAGCAATACTCTCTGTATTTATCATTGCTGAAAGTCTGGGAGGAAAAGCTGCAGAAGGCAAGATATCTTAACTGAGAAAACCGTTCTCATGCTTTTGTGCCAATTCTGGAGGCTGGGGAGTAACCCTGCTGTGCTTTTCCCCAACCAACCTGCTGCAGCTCAGGCAAACTCCAGGTGCCTTATCTGTGACAGGGGACTAGGACCACCATCGTTCTTCATGGGCTGCCTAGTGGGCAGGCACCAGCCCAGCTGCAGAGCTGGGGGCTGCTCATTGACACATGGAGTGGAGAGGTTTGTAAATAGCTCTCAGCACTCATGCTGCACTGGCTGAGGAGTAGGCATGGAAGAAATATCGCTCTGCTGAATTAATATGTCCAGTCTGCTGATCTGATCGCTTCTTCTGCCTGCAGTATCTACTGACACAGTTTGGGGCGGGGGATGTTTAGGTAGTGCTCTGGACAAATGTGGTTCTAGCTGGCTTTGGGAGGATGTACACCTGCAGGGTGGAAGTGGGATTTCTCTCTGCTGGCTCCTTGGCAGCAAACCTGGCAGTTGCCCTCTAGGGTCAGGCTCCTAGCTGCTAGCTGGGACTGGCTGCTTACAATGAGTCAGCAACTCTAGAACTGGATGTTGCAGAACATGGTATATGTGGAACCACACCCAATATTGTTTGTGTTTTCTTTGTCTTGGTTCCAGCTATAAATTTATGAGACTTCTGCTTAACTAGAGCACAGGGGCAATAATGTACTTCAGTGTGCAGCTGATGATGGTTGTTGTGCTGTCACTGGCTGCTGAGCCTGGCACCTCAGTGCTCCTGCAGCCCTTGTTGGAGCTGTGTGTGTGAGGAGAGGTGATGGGGTGCTTAGATGCTCTCATCTGCTTGGAAACAGAAACCCTCAGGAGATGGGGACATGCTTACCACCCCCTGGGCTTCACAGCAGTGCTGTCACTGGTCCAGGCTCTTGCAGAAAGAGAAAGCTTTGCCCTGGGGCTGGAAGCCTGTTATTGTCTTTGGTTCAGTGTTTTAACCTCTTGCCTCCTGTTCTTTTTTTTTTCTCTTCCCACTCCCAGAGGAGCAGGCTTTCACTGCACACCTGTGACAGGGATGCTCACTTGGTGCTCCTGCCTTGCCAGTGCCCTGCCTCCAGCTGCATGATGTGCGTGGCAGGGCATCCGGGGCACTCTCCAGCCAGCTGAAGCAGTCTCATAATGGCTACCAGGCCTCAGCTGAGGTAAGTTTAGGTTCAGTCTCTCCAAGGAGCTGTTCATTTTAAATTCCACACTGCAATCACAGATGTTTCTGAACATGCAGCTCACTGGGAATTATGACCTGTCCTGATGGGCTCCGTGCACAGAGATTTGGGACTGCTGTGTTTCACACACCCCTTGCACTTTCATGTCGCACCATTTGGCTCAGCATTGCCAGTGTTACAGAGAGCTGAAGGCAGTGGTTAGCAACACAACTGAAAAGACAGCTCACAAAACAGCTTCATTTGGGCTGCTGTAACCAAGGGTCCCCCAGCAGGGCTTGGTGGAGCAGACCCAGGTGCCAGGAGTGGCCAGCCACTGGGCTCACTGAAACCCAACCTCTGCCTGCAGCAGCCAGCAGGAGGCCTGTGAAAGCCATAACTTCACTGATTTTTCCATCATTAGCTGTGACCTCCCTCCTGGCCACTTACTCCAGTCTCGGAGGATGGGACCCATTCCGGGGGATGAGCCATCTCTGTTCCCTGGGAGGAAATTAGTCTATAGCATCACTTGCTTTTTACTTACTGTGTGTATAGAAGCGGAAACACCACCTGAATTTCCCTGTAGACTCTTCAGGGAAATCATGTTTCCATACTGCATTATGAGAGAAATGCATTTGAAGTGTGCTGTGCTCAGTTAATTTTTTTTTATGTATGGAGGCAAAAGAAACTTCAGTTCAGAATGAGTATATGCGTCTCTTTCCATTCACCATCCCTTGTGCTATAAATATGAACTGCATGTTACTTCCAGAACTGCAAGCCTTTAAGACCTCTCAAGGGAAAACATCACACCAAATTAATCTGCCGTCAAGTGGAAATTCTATATTGTTTGCATTTGCCAATGTTCTGTATGTGGCTGTAATTGCACTGAAGCAAATATCTGCTTCGAGTTCTTCACAAGATTAAATGTGACCAATTGGGCGTAAAAGAGTAATCGAAATGCAGAGCTGTTACTTCAGGTTTGTTAGAGGTATTGCTCATTTTTGCTCTGACATGATAACACTAGGTTCTGGCTTTCTGTCACAGTGGGAAGTCCAGGCAATGCGATGTGAGCTGTGGGATAACCAGGAGCGGGACATTCCTGCCTGGCAGAGTGCCCTGCCATGTCCCCTCCCAGCCGTGCAATCCTATGGCTGATAGCCATGCCTTGCTGTGGAGTGTTCAGCTGGCACCTTTCTGCTGGCTCCTGAGGAGTGTGGGATCCCTTGTCCCATAAGTTTGGAGCTGGGAGGAGTTGTGATGGTCTCAGCCAAAGCCCCATATTTGTGAGGGAGCCCCAGGCCTGGCCTGTGCTACCATGTCTGTTCACCGAACCCTAAGTCCTGCCTTGTGCCAGCTGCATATGAAAGGTTAAACACTACTCGAAAACCTCATGGTTTCTTTTTCTTTTTTTCTTTTTTACTAGTTGAGCCATTTTCCCTCCTGCCATATAAATGTAATTACAAGCAAGTAAAAAGTCTCTCCTCAAGTTGGCTGCGCTGCCTTTTAATTCTGTGTGAAAACCCAACTGCTGCCTGTGCCCTGCACAGCAGGTTGTTAAAAAAGCAGGCCCAGGTGGGCGAAATTGCCATTCTGAATCCTTCTTTATTTCGGTTTCTTTCAATTAGTGGGCTTATCCAAAAAACACATTGCAAGCTCCCACCAGCTCTCCCCAGCAGAGTTTCTCAGTGCAGCTGCAGCAGTGTGCCCACAGTGTCCACGTGCCAGCCTCAGCTTGAGCCTGGTGGCAGGCGGTGCTTCTGCTGCTGGCCTGCTCAGTGCTAGCAGCCCCCAGCTCCTGCACGCTTCTCTCTCCCTAACCTCAGGTCCAGCTCTCGCAGCTGCTCCAGGAAGCCAGAGTTAGGGCAGATCCCTCTGTGGGAGCGCACGGCCTGAATTGCATCAGCAAGGGACATGTCCTCACAGATCATTAGGAAGGCGAGGACAAGAGTTGCAGATCGACTGATTCCCATCGCGCAGTGGACCAGTACTTTGCCTGTGGAAGGGAGAGCAGGACTTTTAATGGCTGGAGACAATGCATAAATGTATCATCCTGCATTCGTGATTGCACAGCAAGTTTTGGGCTTAGCCCTCAGCCTGGTGGCATGTGGAGATGGCAGAGAAAAGCACCCAGAGCTTTGCAGCCTGCTTCAGTGGGACTTGGGTCAACAGTGTGAGTATTGGAACTGTGCAAGTGCCCTCTGATGTGGACCCCTCTGCCCAACCTGGTGTCCCTGCTTGACCACCCCTTGTTGTGGGAGTGATGTACTAGCTGGTGAAGCTTCAAGTGAGACAAAAATATCCTTGTTGGGTGATGACATTAGATCCAGCCAAATACCTCAAACTGATTGCCCTCATCTCCCTTGGTGTTAATTCTGGGTACTTTGTGCACAGCTTTTCATCTTAAATCCCATTTTGTTTGTGACAGAGTACTTATTTAGTAACTGCTCTGGTTCTGACTAATGATGATCGCATAGCCACATGCTCGGAGAGTGCGAGCATGTGTTGTAAAAACCTGCTCTGGCCAGCAGGTTCAGAGAGGTGTTGATTCTGTAGCGTGTGTGACACTGCCACCCTTCATTATCCTGGCATGAGAAATCTGAGCTCAGCCCTAAAGATAGACACGTCTTCAGCAGAAATAGAGACAAATATAGTCTCTAAGGAAGCAGTGAAATTGGCTCTGGTGATAGCAGAGGTGGACTGAGCATTGAAGCCTTTTGGGAAATGATGATGTCTTCTAATGTAATGTGAAATTCTGCAGAATTAGAAGACCAAATTATTTTTGTTTGTGTTTGCTATTCAGATAGAACTTCCCAGAATTTATTCATATTCTTTACAACAACCTGACATCATTGTTCAAGTTAAATTATTTATCTCTCTCACTTCCATTAACCCAATGGGCATTCTTAGAAGTAAAGTCAACTTTTTGTGGGTATGAGGGGAAATGCTTTGCTCTCTTGCTGAAAGATGATGCTAATCTATATTTTTTCTCTAAATGTTATTTTCAATGTGCTGCATTATCAGTAGCCTTCCCAGCAATCGTGTGGGACATGTATGCTATGTTATCTTCTCCAGATGAAGCACTTCAGACCAAAATAGCTCTGGTCTGAGAATTTTGTAAGATATAAAAGAGTCAGGAGCACAGCTTCTCTTTGGGAAATATTGGAAATAGGGCTAAGTCCAACAGGCCTTTGGGAAAATCCATGCTTAAGTAGCTTGCAGTCCTGGCTGGAAAGTAGTAGAAGTGACTGGGAAAACCCAAATACTTGCCCTAGTGTGCATCCAAGGCAATGAAACCAAAGAGCAAGGTGTTCTGAAAAATTTCCTTGGAATCAGAAACACCTTTTTGTTGTTTGACAACTTGTAAGCTACCAGCACTTTATGAGTGAAAAAAATGCTATTTATTATTTGAACTCCAACAGGAAGCAGGGTGCACAGAAGCACACAAAATCAAGGAGATGGCCTTTATGTTGGACTTGAGTTTGGTGCACTAAGTAGTTGTAACTCAATTGTAAACACTGGATAGGGCTTGTTGTTCTGAGCCTCCTTTCTACAAAGTGATTCTTGGGTCTCTACTTTTTTTACCCATAAGGAGTCTTCTGCTTTGGGAAGTGCTTGGCCCCACCTACAGTTAGGATCTGAAAATTAAACTGAGCACAGGTATAGATACTGCCATCAAACATTGTCCAGCATGTTTTTGTTGAGGACGCAGAACAGAACAAATTTCAGGGACCAGCTTGTACAGCCTAGCTTTGCTCTCTGCTGGTTTAAGTCCTGACTGTGTGACATGAAGAAGTGGGGAGTAAGAGCGTATATAAATTTTCCTCCCTGCTTGTCTAGATTGTCTGCACTTCATGAGTGTCCTCCTAGCTGAGCAGCTTGTTTTAAAAGATGTGTCATCGAGAGTCCAAACAAGCTGCAACTATTCACTTCAGGCCCATTCTCCGTGGCTCTCCAGTACACTGGCTCCCATGAGGGTGCAGGTACATTACCTTTTTTACATGTGCGATATCTATTCCACATTGTTAGCCTTTGTTTCACTGCACAGGGAGGTTATGAGAATTGCTGGTACACTGACAGTAGAATGACTGTTTGTTGCAGATAAATCAGTCATGTGAAATGATTTAATTAATGTAAAATTGCACTAATGAAAGCAGATTTGAATTTACTATGTGATTATTTGTAGCAAACAAATTGAATGTTAAAGTTGAGTCAGGAAACAAAAGCAGTGTTGCTATTTAGTTCTGTTTACAGGCTCAGAGCCCTGTCCCTGCACTGTACTTGGGTTAAGTGGCACTCTGAACCACCATAACATGCTATGCCAGAGCATTGCCTGAGGCACATCTGACTGCAGCCATCTCGACACCAGAGCACTGTGTGAGCCTCCTGCAGGAGGCAGCTGCCTGCACTGTCCCAGCACCAGGCTGGGCTCCTGGGTGGCTGCTGGAGCAGGGCCTGGAAAGCAGTGCTGGGAGCAACTGTGAACAGCCTTCACAATGGCCATTGTGATGCCTGTCCCTGTCGTGGGGTGGGCAGGGAGGTTATAACCAGATCTGCCCCACGGAATCTTTGCCACAAGCTGAGGTCCTCCAGCTTTGCCTCCCCGGCCTTTGTTTTGCACATAGAGTGCTAAGAGAAGTTGGACCAATCCCACATGAGAGGGCCATGTTGCAACCTTGTCTCAGTGAGCGTGTAACAGGATCCCTTAGGAATAATGGGATTGAGGAGAAGAGGGGGCACTTAGCTTCCAGGATTCTTAAATCTTGCAATCCTTATTTGAAATGTTGCACCGCGCATCTCAAACTACTCTTTGCAGAGGCAGACAATGGCTGTCATCTGGCTGGGATTTGTGCAGAACAATAACACTGGGTTTTTAACAGCGGATTATGGATATTGTATCCAGCTCATGCCTGCTGTAACTCTGCTGACATCAAAGGGTTTGCAGTAGGGATAAAGTTTGCACATTCGACTTTGTTGGCCAAATTCATGTTGGGAAATTCAATGTAGTTGAACAAATTAGCCATTAAAACGCATAATATCTTATTGTCCTTCTGCTACTCATCATTAACTGAGCTAAATGTCCTGAACTATCCCTTGCTTCCTTGCAGGATGGATATGATTTGGATCCAGACCAGGCTCCAGCTCCATCACCCTGGGTGCGCACCCCAGCTGCCCTCACCCCACTGGACCCAGCAGAACCATGCTGCCTACTTGCAGCAGCTCTTCCTGCTCCACCACAGTTCCCTCATCTCTTGCTACGTTGTGCCACCATGCTGTACCCAGGAGCACAACCAGTTGTCTAGTTCTTGATTTATGAAGCATCTGTTTTCTCATGGCTGCAAACAGAAGAAGTCTGAAGGGAGCTGTAAGTGGCTGCGTGCCCCTTCTGTCCAGGCCTGGTGGAACAGATAGGGGCACCTGCTGGGGGCAGTGGTGGCATGAAGTGTTGCCTGTGGTGCCCCTATGGCAGAGTCAAGAGAGGACCCTTTTCTCCTCAGTTAAGCTTTTTTCCTAACCAACAAACAACAACAGCAATAAAAATGGAGAAGGAGTTTGGCTGTTAGTTAGCTCTGGTGATGTGGAAGAAGGGGAATGCCTCGGAGAGAGTTCATCGTTCTAGTAAGTTAATGGATAGCTTTAACCTGCCCATTTTAAGCATGTCTTGGGAGGGCAAGAAAATTATGAGCTTGGGAATTCTGCTTGGGAATCTTTCTCTCTTTACAGTGCTAGTGTGATAGCTGTCGTGGCATGCCTTCATCTCTTTGCTTAATTCACTTATCCTTCCCCTTCTGCTCAACTTTGTCAGACTGCTGATTTATGCTCAGGCTTAGCTGCACTCCCCTAAAGTGCTAACTGCTCAGATGCCTGTGCAAGGGGGCAAGATGGATACTGGTATCACCAAAGATCTGTTTAGTTAAGATAGAAATCCAGAATAAGTTGGTAGTAGTCCTAAATGACTTCTCAGTCTAACAGAAGTACCTCATTACATCCTGAATTTCATATGAACAGGCCTCTTGTCACCTGGCATAATTTTTTGTTCAGCATCGCTGCTTACAATAAATGCAGCTTTTTTTTTCTTCTTCTAAATGATGTGAATAACAATCCTCTCCCTGTCTCATCCCTTCACAGGTCATGGATATTTAGCTGCTAAATTTCTGTACCTCAGGAAATTATGCTTTTAGAACATCTTGTTTATATATTTTCCAAACTGTTGCGCTTTCCTTGAAATGATGAATGTCAGCAACAGCTGGCCTGTGTATGATTGAATTTCACCTTGTCTCCATTCCCAGAACCCTGCTTCCATATGGAGTTCAGTAAAGCAGTATCTAAAAATGCAGGAGTAGGGATAAATAGGCACTCTAGAGATGATGAGTTCATTGTGTTTGCCTTGAGCACTAACTTGTTCTGATAACTTCTAGTATTTGGATATGCAGAACACTGCTTTTGTTTGCTTTTGTGGCCACCATGATTCATCTGTTGTTTTCTGTCTTTTGTCAGTCCATTTGAAATTTTTTTTTTTTTTTTTTTTTTTTTTTTTAATCTCGTTTCGCACACAAATGAAGAGATTTTGGATCTTACTTTTCCCTGGAGCACCACCAATAATGACTTCACTTGTAAATAGTATATGCTGTAACAGGCATGGGTGCAGATCCACCTTTCCCAAGTACATTAGTGGTTTTGAAATCTAAATGCAGCCCTCAATTTCACAAAGGCAAATGCTTTCTATTGGGATGAATTATGGCCCTCAAGCAGAAGTAAACTCCTGTGTCTGGCACAGAAGTGCACTGGGTTCTGTTACCGTGTCTTCCTTTCCCAGTTTGTATAGTGTAGGTCTCTAGGTGTGTAGATCAGATCTACTCACTCACCAACCTGGGTAGTTAATATTTTAGGGCACTCATTGGTATTTCAGCAAAATAGCCTGCTGTGTGCATAACTAACTGTTCTCTTAATAAATCACTTTTCAGTGGGCAGCTGCATTTCTGTGGTACAGAGGTGACTTGCTACTGTAAAGACTTAACATAAAGTTCAGGATTCCCATCAGCTTCAGATCTCTGGCATTGTACCTGGACAGTATTGAGCAAGTCCAAGGATTTTTCTTGTTATCTTCCTATCTCCAGGTTACTTCCTAGCAACAGCGTGGTCTTATCTCCTGGCTGGTGCTGTTGCTTAGGTGCACTTCTACCAATTTGATTCCTAGCAATTTCTTCCCTTTTTTGTGCTCATAGGAATTCTGCAGATCGTTAACATTACAATACTTTACCCAGTTCCAGCTTTTATTTTAAAACAAATCAGTAATTTGGCAAGACCACATGTATGCATTTCCTCTTTGAGCTCAGGACATCCATGTGTAGGTAGTAAATGTCTGCTATTCTGTTGCCTTTTGCTGATAGAGATGCTGAATAGCATGAGACACAGGAAAAGCCCCTCTGAAAGCTTATTCAGTGCACTCTTCCCAGCTTTATCTTCAGTGAAAAAGAACATCTGTTCAACTGTATTTTAGCATTTTCTTACTTCGTGTGCAAATACAAAGGCATAATGCATAAGCTGTCAGAAGCTTACACCAATATGCAGTTTTTGAAACAAGCAAACAAATCAAAGCAAAACCCACCCATATGACAGCCTGCCCTCAAGCCCTAGAGGACTTGCATGGCCCAGGGCAAGGCTGTACCAGGAGCTGTTACCAGGCTGGTGAGCAGTGTGTCCTGTAGGACAGCAGAGAGGCAGTGGCAGCTGCTGCCCTGGGGCAGCTCAGGGTGACTGAGTGGCTCTCAGATGTGCCCACATTCCTATGCTCTAGGTCTGATGAACTGCTCTGCTTCAGAGCACAACCTGGGCTTCCTATGCCAAGTCCATGTAGAACTTGGGAGGAATTCTGGCAGTAAATAATTTGCTTCTAGCAGGAATCTCTAAAAGAAGAGTATGAGAGCAGTACAAGAGGACTAGAAATAAACTTCCAGAGTAGTGTGACTTTATTTCTATTCTTCCCCATATGGGGTAGTGATTTCAGTAACAAGCTACATATTTTCTCTTTACAGCTAGCGTCATCAACTTTGCAAGACTTGCTGTGGGAGTTTGGGAGGCAGGCATGACTCTGCTTGGTCTGTGTTTGCTTGCTTTAGGGTTCTTACCCCAACCTGCAGGTGGTTAATTTATGCCGAGCACTACTTGTTAACTCGCCCAACTTGGTCAAGCAGCATCAAAAAGCATGCTGAAGGTATGTCATATGCACAGGTGGTCTGTTTACCTTTTGGGGAATTCAGTGCAGCTCTTATGTACCAAGCAACTGGGTAGAAGTAAATGCTGAGATTGAAGTTCGGGTTGTCCTCTGCTTCTACTCCATAGTAATCCACAGGAAGGTCTTTGTAGAACTTGGGCCCAGTGTTGATGTGGAAGCGCCCAGCAGCAGCATTCACAATATGGGAGATGCCCATTCGGCTCAGCTGTGCTTTGTCACGAGCAACGTACCTGGAGGAAGAAAAGTGTTTTTCATTCTCCTGCTGCATTGTGGTGCAGCATAAAACATGCAGCAGCTGGTGCAGTTTGTTAGAAAGTTATAAAGGCTTTTTTTTCTGACAGGATGATTAGATTTAAAGTGTTTGCAAAAATGTTTCAAGACCAAATTTTACTTTTAAGAAACTGGATCTTAGATTTCCTACATTTTCCACCAAATGCCTGCTCAGATTCTTCTCAACTGAGAAGTAAGGGGTAAGGTATATTTGTGCACAAGCTGAAAGTCTTCTGATCTGTCTTCTCACCAAGTCACCTCTGCTGAGCATCCATCAATTCTGGGACTGATGTCATCCGAAATGGGAGGCAAGTACCAGGGTGTTCTGTTTGACATTGCTCTGATGTTAGCACTTTAGTTGTGATGCTGTGACCCCAGCAGGCTGTTGCACCATGGGATTCCTGTGCTAATGCAGGGAGAGAGGTTAGGAGGGGTAGTATTATCCTGGAAGGGAATGCTCAGGTTGCCTTTCCTATGTGCTGTGGTACCCTAAGCAAGGTTCAGCCTCAGTCAAAATGATGACTTACTCCAAAGGGTCTCCAAATTAGTACCTATCTCTCACTTTAAAAAGAGTGGATGATTTAGGCAGGGATGGGGTGGGAGCTAAGAGTTTCATCAGCACCTTCAGCCCTTCCCTCTCTTACAGGTCTCCCACATAAAGGTTTGGCCAGACTTCATCCACGTGCCCCCTGGGGCGTGCACGTGTCCAGAGCAGGCGCTGCAGCTCCTCCAGGGATGGGGTGTCTCTCCTCTGCCCTCTGCGAATGCTTGAGGCTCTTCTTATTGTGGGACGCAGCAGATCCCTGCCACACAGTGAGTCCCAGGCCATCCTGAAAGGTGGAAGACAAACAGTTACCATCAGCCATACATTTCTGAGGTAGTGCTCTATTCTTCTCCATTTACCCCCTCACCAAATTTGCTCTGGGTTTCAATGATGGGCTCCTTGGGTTTGGAAATTGCCTCTTTCTTCCATGTTGCTAGATTCATCATAGCAGGGGCCGCAGCTGGTCTTTGCAAATGTTGTTGCAATCTAAACAATGACAGTAGCTCACATACCCCCATGTTGGAGTTCAGACAATACCTTTGCAGCATATTGTTCTAAAACAAAATGCTATGTCATTATGGCGAATTAGAAGCTAAAGCTTTTGCAAGCTACTATGCTTAGGGCCTCAGTGGGCTTATTTTGGCCTGACTTCTCAACCCTTTTATTTTCCTCTATTCTTTTTTTTTTTTTTTTTTTTTTTTTTTCTTTTTTTTTTCTTTTTTTTTCTTTTTTTTTTCTTTTTTTTCTTTTTCTTTTCTTTTTTTTTCTTTTTTTTTCTTTTTTTTTTCTTTTCTTT